>NW_027271619.1:112500-637500 GCF_040938485.1 Diadema antillarum
CAACGTGGTGCGGAACTAAAATTGCATCATACCCCCCCCCCCCTCCCGTTTGTTTTGTTTTGTTGATGGTTGTAGCGTTGGTGACAAAGGCACAACAGTTAACTACCATTCAATTATTCAGTTGACTGCCAAACACTTGCTCATAACAGGTCCACGGTGAATTCTTTGGGGTGTCCGAAAAGTTAACTGTATTCTTGCCTAGCCTGTCATGAGTTTTGGTTGTCATCACCAGCCATTCTTCTTAACAAGTTCGTTTTTTCCCCGTTATTCAATCCCTTATTCTGTTTAGATACATTCTTTCTTTTTTTTAAACATCCGTCAATGTGCTGCATTCCCCCCCCCCCCCCCACACACACACAATTATCATTAAATCTCTGCATACTGCAGATGTATTGTACATAATTTTCAGGCTGAAATTTTCAGTCTTCTGTACCTGGTGGCTCTTGATGCAGATTCTGTTTTTTTTTTTCTTCTTCTTTCTCTCTTTTCAGAAATAAAAGAGGAATGATGGCGGAATTGCGTCAAAAGCCGTCAGAGCCTATTATCAAACAGTTTTGTATTTGTCATAGGAGTTTCTGCAATTTACACGCATTGCTTCTCAGCAGGTCTCCTATCTTTTCCACCTGATGTATTAATATGTAAGTCTCTTATCAGTTATCTGTCTTGATTGTCAAATCATTGATTTTTGTCTTCGCCCAATATCAAAATTTTTGTAATTTGTTATTCTTGGTGGAATTGAACAAATAAATTGAAAAATTGAAAAATTGAAATTAAATTGAACAACTCGCGAGGTGTTATCACCGGGTGCAAAAAGTCGACAGAAGTTTTAGAGAACTTTTGATTATCTCGTCTTCAGCTTTAGCATAGACCAATTATGTAGAACAACACTAATTGTCACCAGTGTCGTGTTTATATTTTTACTTTATGTTTTCTTCGCCTGAAAATTAACTGTTGACTAGAAGCAACTGAAGTCGGTTTCTGACAAAGCCCATGAAGTTTCACCTGATCAACAACCAACCTGGATATTGCGGGTATCAAATAGGGGATTTTTCAACATGACAAAGCCCAAAGTCATCGTGTTCTAATAAAAACAAACAGTCCGCCATGCTTAATTCTCCTTATCTGGGAACAACTTTTGACATGCCATAGTCATTATTCTTTGTAAGATTAAACAAATTAATTTGCATGGGAAATAATCATGTTCTCAACCTACAGTTTCCTGTGAAATAGTCTTCGTCACAGGATTATTTATGTCAGCTGATTGCAATGCTCTGCCACGTCGTATTCATATGACGTCACCTCCGTCCAATGGCTACACCCCCTTGTAAAAGTCGCTCAACATTATCTCTATGCTGCGCGATACTTACGGACGTACGCCCGTTTTCGCATTCGTACGTCCATCCCCCATCTATCCGTGTCAAGTACGCGCGCACACTGATCCCGTGTAAAATGAATGCGATCCTCGTAATGTATAGGCAGCCATATTGAAACTTCCTCGATTGAATACACCGGCGAAACTGAATAACCTTACCAATTATATTGCGTATTTGAAGGAGTTCAAGAAAATTTCTAGATCTTGTGGATTTACCCTGCCATGTCCACAATGAATCCCGAGTAGTAAGTATGAGTAAAATGGGATTGAAGGGCGATGAGTTCCTTGTTCGTTACTCATGTTTCTGATTGTGATGAATTCATGGAAATGAAACTGGCTATTGAATTGTGCATGATTTGCCATCTTTAACCGGTGTGTCTCGTGATTTCATGAACCAAAAAGGAGAACACTCCTGTTTGTTCCATAGGCCTACTGTGCGTTATTGATGAGGCAGGGTATAAATTAGACTACTTCCTTAACCTTTGGTCTTTCATTGTTATAGACAAGGTTGCCACAAGGATATGAAATGTAAAACTGCATTGATTGAGATTTCAACTCTGAGCCAAGTCAAGTGGTGCAAGCATCATGCAGAGCCTACTCTACACTCACTCCCAGCAGGAGAGGCGATAGCATGAAATCGAAAGATAGACCTATTTAAACGTTAGACCTAACATTTGTCTTATTCTAGTCAGTAAGTAGTTTAGGAGATCAGCATTCAAAGAATGTGCACTAAGTAAAAGGTTTGAAAAAAAAAGATGAGATGGTTGTCAATAAGAACAAGAGATTTATTTCTAACGTTACTTGTGTAGGAATATTGCAATTTTTTTTTTTTTTCAGTAATGAGCACCAGCCATAGACGTGTAGACCATGCATTCACAATGACACCGTTTCCTTGTCGTGTGCATGGTGGATTGGCATGGGTGTTCATTTAGTGATTTTCACGAATAAACATCTCTCCCATGAACATAATGATACGATATGGAATAATATCCTTGGCAGGGTGTATCGTCAAAGTTATTTCCTTCATGTTCATTCGAGAACAATCATTTTGTGTGTGTGTGTGTGTGTAAACTTGTCTGATAGACCCGTCTAAGTAGTATAGTAACTGTTATCTTGTAGATCAAACTTGAACTTTAGTGGAAGTACACTTGTATTTACACCACAGATGTCAAATTTGAGTTTACATTTATATACTGTGGTCCATATATTTAGCGAGTCTAAATTTTTGTGAATTGGGACTTGAACCTAACAATTTCGCAAGTGGTTAAATTCGCGATCCTGGAGTACAGTACTGAACGGAGGTTTACATGCAAGTCACATTCATTCACAAAATTCGCGAAAATGAAAACCTAAAATATTTGGCATATACAGTAGTCTTTTGACCAATGTTGCTGATATGAATAGAGAGCTCACATGACATCTGTAAAACATGATATATTCGCGGCATGAAATTTTCGCGAATTGGAGCTGACGGCCTTTTTCGTGGCATGAAAGTTTCGCGATTTGCCACTGGCATTTAATGCATATAGTGTACTGTAGACAAGAAATTTCGCGAATCTTGGCGCTCGCGAAATCCGCGAAATCAAAATGCACACGAACATTCCTCGTTTTACAGTAGTGAATGATTAAATAATCTCATACAACTTTATAGAATGGGTAGCGAGAATCATGCGATCTCATTGGTCAAGAACTGTGTGCAGGTGTGTGGATTTTCTACTGGCCACACACTGCCTCACAGTGGTTAACATGTTAATTGTTATTGCGCACTTGTAGCCAGAGTACGCGCACTTGTAACAAAGGTTTGCGCACTCAGTACGAGATGTCTGTTGGCTGAAAAATCATGCATCCAGTAATTACTGGATGCATGATTTTCAGGCTTTTGTCTATGGCAAGCCAAAATGAAATGCATCCATCAGGTACAATGTAACATGAACGAAAAATGGACTTTTGCCTCTTTGGCAAGAAAATTGTCCCCAGTCTATAACACAGATGACACACATGTCTTTTCGTGCGTCAGTCGGAATTTGTAGTGTGCATGCGGTAACTATGGAATTTAGCCTAAACCCACTTGGCTTCACCTCATGGGTTAAGCATTCCATAGTTACCTCATGCACACAATACCGACTGACACACTCGGACCTGTGCGTCATTTGTATACTGTTTTACTGAATTTGTTTACTGATCTCTTGCACAACTGCATTTTTATGAACATTGCTGATTTAATTCAATTTTAAAATCATGGTTTCTTGGTAGTGAAATTCATCCAAAATTTATTGTAAATTTATATAAGTTTTCATGCTATTTATTGCATATCAGTATACAAATGATGCACAGGTCTGAGTGCGTCAGCAGTAATGATGTGCATAAGGTAAGTATGGGATGTTTAACACATGATGAGGGGAAGCCGAGTGGGTTTTGACTGCCGGTAGATTCCATAGATACCACACTCGCACTATTCCTACTGATGTACGCAAAGACATGTGCATCATTTGTATTGTAGAACAAGGGATAAATTTCTTGTCTGAACTCCATTTTGTGATCATGTACATGTACACCAACCTGATGGCAAATCTACTGGATGCATTTTATCTTGCCTTGCCATAGATGTAAACCATGCATCCGGTACATGAAGCTATGCATCCAGTATTACTGTATGCATGGCTAGAACCGAAAGTACACATACTGGACAAATTTACTAGATGCATGGTAAGCTAGCCAATGGGCATCTCTTACTGGGTGCGTGAATGCTTGCTTAAATAGTGCGCAAATGCTTGCTACATGTGCATGATAACATAACATACTTACACTGTACAGTGGCTGTCATCTCTGAGGCAGCGTGTGGTCATTAAAAATCAACATAGCTCTTGACCCACGAGATCACAGAGTTTCCTCGACCCTTTGAGAGATTCAATAGCTTTCAAACCTAAAAGCGTAGTTCTGACCCGACATTGAATTATGTCCATTTCAAGTCACAAGGTTAGGTACTGCTTACAGTCCCACTCATAGTATTTGGTGTCTACATTGTACATGTACATGTAAACTGCCACAATTGCTTAGTCATCAATGACATCAATAATTTACATGTACTCAACTGCCGAAGTTGCACCCGTCTGTTCCCATGCGAATGTGCGTAGACTTTGTATGCACAGACTTAGACCCCGTTTACAGTGCCGGGCTTGGCCCGGGCTAAGTTCAAACCTTTCAATATTTTGTCGTAGTGGCGCTCTGCTTGTAAACAAATGACTCGCTGGTCACAATTTAGTATAGCATTTGGCCCAGTTTGCGTTTGCAGTGAGAAAAGGCCGGGCTCGGCTTCGGCCAAGCTACGGCCGAGACTACAAACTGTACCTCTAGAGCTTGGCCAAATGCGTGGCCGATTTTGGTACCACATTTGACCTTATGCGCGTTTACAGTAAAATGAAGGCCGGGCTTGGCTGCGTCCGAGCCCGGCCCTTTCACTCACTGTAAATGGGGTCTAAAAGATAGAAGCGAGGGTATAAACGTGTGTGTGTGTGTGTGTGTGTGTGTCCCACCTGCCTGTGGTGCAAAACAGCTCAGAGACAAGATGGCACGTTCTACAGCACAACCACTAAACTCCATCTTGCAGCACTTACATTTTGTGAAATGAAAGCTGTCTAGTGAGAAGACAATACTTCATGCATCAGAAGTGACAGTTGTAGAGTCATTTACATTGACATTGTTACTGTGTGTGACATGAAGCATAAGAAAGTTCATAAGGAAGATGTGGTGAAAATGCACAGAGATTTACAATGTGTGGTCCGCATGGTGTTGATTGCATCCTATTTACAAGTTTTTGTACATGTAGCATACTGTTTAGTACAAATGTAGGTCCCATGATCTTCTGCCTTCAAGACCCAGCAAATAAGCATAGAGCTGTGATTGGGTTTCATATACGTGGTATGCTACAATGTAGCTATATTATAGGTTTCATATATGTGACCATGCACCTCAAAACGAACATAAAGTCGCACACACTGATTTTGCGTAAGGACTGAAAATAAGTGAGATGGGTCAACCTAGCCGAACTTGACTTTTTCATATTTTCTGAAAGAGCGGGTCTTCTTTTACATTTTGCTAAAATTTGGTATCATAAAACGGGCAGGAAAGTGTGTTTTTTTACCAGTTTATATCGAACATTTTTGGAAAAATAGTGTGATTAGGTGTGTCTTTAGAATCCCTTTGTCATTTCTGAAAAACCTTGTCCACACTTTTCACTTTCAACTCTAATAACTTTTGAAAGGATAGTGCTACTGCTTTGAAAGTTGGCATTAGATATGGACAAAATGTGTTAATGAGGCATGCTTAATTTCAGTTTAATCTAATAATCCCTTCATTGTTATTACTCTGGTGGTTTACTTCCTGTTTTTTGTCCCATTCATCGCACAGCCAGCACTGTTTGGTAAAGATTAAGCGCTTGAATAGACACTACTTCAGAGCCTCTTTTCTCAGTTCACACTTTTCCTGATTTTGTGCTTTCTTTCCAATATTTAGATAGGTTAAGAGAGTCCATTTGATTTGAGTTATAGATCATTTTAAAGCTTAAAGTCTGTTCTTTCAGAATATGGTCTTATTTAAAAATTCATGTCTGGCGACTTTTTGTTTGTTTTGAGGTGCAGGGTCACATATCATGTATATAAGTATTGCAGTGTACACTGTATGTTTGTGGTTCAGTTGTAACTGATCGTAACATGCCTTTGAAACTTCAGTAGCTTGCAAGCATGCCAGCTGTTGAATTCACAGAGCAAACTGAGATTTTTTTTTTCCTACTGTGTGAATTTTGAAATCTCAATTTCCTACCTGCAACATTAGCCCTCAATATTTTATGTGTAATGATTCATACATGTTGCCATGAATATGGCTGTGTTGGGCTGGCACTTGACCCATCCGGCTCCCAAGGGGTTCTCTTTAGGCCCCTTGGTACTCCCAACATGTTTTGTGCTTTTCATGTTTATAAGGTTGGCATCCCTGCCTTTGTAGTAAGCACAGTGTATACCGGTACGTACAAAAGGTATAGACTAGGACTATTCCAAGGGACTTTTTTGAGTGGATAAATAGAAATGTAGTCTGCATTCTGCAATGAAGTTAGTCCAGTTCAGATATGACAATTATTTAGGGTTTTAATATTAGATCTTTGTAGCTCTCTGTCATAGGACCCAAGGACATTACAAGAATTATTTTTCCTGTTTCGAGTGTTTGTCTAATCCATCAGGAAATGACTTATGTACATTGTACAGTATATTCTATTATATGTGCCTTTATAAGTATTTCAATTTTTATATTGAGTAATGGGATTTTGGTGCTTGTGGCATACTGGCTAGTGGGTTTAGGGCATATCAAGGCAATTACCCCCTCCCCACTGCTAAATACTGGTTAGTGGTAGGATTAAAGATTAGGGTTACATGTAGTTTTAGGGTTGAGAGTTTGGCTGCGTTTATCTAAAAAACACTGTTCCAAACACGTTTTGAAACGTGATTGTCTCTCTCAAGTTAGGTAAACGCAGCCTTTGGGTTAGGGTTACTAGGATAAGGTTCAGGATTAATAGGGCCAGGGGAATGGTCTGAGGTATTTGCCTGGGGATAATTGCCCTAGACCTGGTTTAGGGCTCCCTGAAATCATCAGTACATTGTAGCTGTAGTAAGTACAGTTGTACTATGATGCAGAGTGCTGCTTGTTGGAAAAAAAAAAGTGCTCATAGGTCAGTATCTATTGCTGTGTAAATACATGTAAGTGATCCATACAGCTGTAGCCAGGGTACACACTTGTATGGCATTGTACCGTAATGTATGCAGAAATATTACACTAGTCATGCGGACTGTAAATGCTTTGTAGTCAATAGATGCATGTACACAGAGGCTAGTATACAAATGATGCACAGGATAGTAGTGCACTCGAGGGTATTTACAATTGCGAAACATGCACGAGGCGAAGCCGAGTGCATGTTGCACTACATTGTAAATACCCGAGAGTGAGCTACGCCTACACTAACGCCACGAAATAATCCTGTGCATCATTTGTTTTATAAAATGGGTCGAAAATTCGAAAACTAACATCATTTTTCAGCGTTTTTCACGTACCTTTGTGGGTCAAGACGTCCGAAGATGTTCGTCCCAAAATTTTACGCACGTCGCACTCGCGGAAGTCCCGCACATACAGTACAGTGTGTATAAGTATAATGGGGGGTTGGGTTTCCGGACACCCGCATGAAAACTTACTTATTTTACATAGAATATGCACCCTTTACCTTAAAGACTTGACAGGGTGGTCCACAACTTGAAATTTTAGCATGTTGCAAGCTCAGAATCTGAGAATATTGCAGAAATTGAATATGCCCGGAGCGCACACGATGAGTATGTAGTACGCAATATTTTGCTGCTTATCTCTCTTTGTGCTGCTTACATTCAATGTTCTCTCTCATGTTTTGCACACAAATGTCTAAAGTACCTGGTAGTTTGATGTTTCTTATGTTATGCACATGTTTTGCACATTTTTGAATACTTTTACTTTGAGCTTGTTGCAAATTCTTAAGGATGTTGCATAGCATGTTGCTGGCTTTTTAGGATGTTGCACAAGAATTTTAGCATGTTGCAGCGACATGCTAAAACCCCTCGTGGACCACCCTGCTTGATATAGACTCCTCATATAGGCCTACTAGACAACATACTCTGAAAACGGCGTGAGAATTAACCTGCTAAATCGTTGGATTTGCTCTTCAAAGTGACTCCATGTACGCGTCCGGTCCCATAACGCTTGGTCTACTGTACTGTACAAAGTGTACGTATAGTACAGTATACGTACGTACGCCACATAATATGCACAAGGGAAGACAGGCCGGCCGGCCGGCAGCCCAAACTAGAAGTTGTTTACAGGATTGACAGCGCGTACGCGTATGCATGCAATTCATCAAAGGAGCCGCCGCGCGCACAGACGATCGGCAATCTACCATAGGATTACAGGCAGTGCAGTTGTACTGAAGTAAAGGAAGGAGGTGTGTCTCATTTCAGCGCTTCCTATTGGCTACATTCTTGAACCCATTTTATAATGAATATTATGATTTTACTATTATCCAATGGCAGATTGCATACTGTAGTTCTCATGGTTTTCCTAGTGATGCTGTGTATGTACATATACTTGTACATGTATACATTCAGGTGCATACATGAAATGTTACATGCACATACATGTACATTGTACATTATGCCATACATGCAATTATGTTAAACATTCATATGTGTGTGCATGCACACATGCTTAGAGACAACTGTACACATTTTTATACCAGTGAAAGACAGTCAAAGCCTCAAAGTATACAAGTAGTTTGACAACAACAGCAACAAAAACTGTCATGTTGAAATGGGATTGACAAATTTCTGGTCCTGAAACAGTTTAAGCCTTCCTTTTTCCAATACATTTATCTACACATGACATTCTGTCATACGATTGGCCAAGAACATTTATGCTGTTTATATTTGAAAGTTTTCAAGAAGATGTAATTATTTCTGAGTGTGAAAAAAAAAAATCAATGTGCTAGAAGTATCAGTAAAAGAATTTGCACCTTTAGCAGTTTTGTTAGCTGACTAATTGTATAGATTCTGCCATGTATGCTATTGCTAACTATGGTAATGGAAGTGAATGCAATATCAGTCCCCCCCCCCCCCCTTAGTGATTTCTGACACAATACCTTTGCAGTGAGTCATTTGATAACTAGATACACATTATAGAAGAAATTGGAGAGGAGGACATTATATGGTACATTTGTCCCAATTTACATTAGGGTTCCAAGGTTACCCTGAGCTAAATTCAGCATTGAATAGTGTGCACATGCATATATTTGGCTTGCCATTTATTGACCCTTCTATTGTGGACACATTGAAATGTTGCACATTTCATACTACAGGTGACAAAAACTCTCTGTGGTCTCAGTGTCATTGCAGTTGTTGCTGATTGATGACCAAAGCGACATGTTATTGAAGTCAAGTGAACTTAGTACAGTACATGTACCAGTGGTACCTGTCTTTACAAAGATACGGATTATACATGTTCTGCATGTACAAGTACTGTATTGCTTGTGAGGGATAGTACTTTGATTGATCTCGGGTCATGAAAACTACAAGTTCACATCACTAGATTGCTGTTCTTTTTTTTTTGTGATCTTTATTTTGTTGATACACTGAGAGTGCAAAACATACAACATAGCAGTAGCAGCTAGTTTAGTCTGGCCATAAATGTACAACACCGGTGATACTCTATGCCATTAGCGCCTGCGACAATTGCGCTGGTCTTATTTTCTCCAAGAACATAGGGTTCTGGTAGGGACAATTGCTTCGGTCTAATTTTTTTTTCTAAGAACTTAAAGGGACTGTACAGTACTGGTTGAGGTGGGGATTCATGTTTTGAACATTCCTAAGTGAGATAATGAGAAACCTCTTATGAAATATGAAAGAGCATGTAATTTTAAGAAGGGTTGTGATAGGGTTTTAGGTTTAGTTTTGATGTGAGGAATAGGGTTTGGGTTTATATGTTAGTGTATAGAATTTATGTTTGGCATAGCGTGCAGATATTTCATGAGAGCAATTGTAGCAGGAGCAAATGTCATGGAATTGAATACAACAGCAGTTATTGTTAAGATGGATACCTTTTCATTTGTTTTTATGATTTTTTGTTCATGATTTTTTGCTCATTGTGAAATATCAAATTGTTGGCAGCAGCATGTGAAATGAGCTTTTTGGCTGTTGAGCCTTGAGGGTGTACCTAATCACATTTGATATTTCCTTGTAGACCACTCCTGCCAAGTACCCCGCAAAGTTCTTGGTAAACATATTACTGGAAAGAAAAAAAGAGCAAATATTGGAAATTAAGGATTGGTCAAGCAATTTCTGTTTCTTCATGGGTATGGAGCTTGGTGTATCATACTAGACATGCTTGTAGGTGAGATTTTCAAATACACAAAACGGACTGAAGACCTCATACACGTGTACACATCAAAGGTCTGCTGAGTGACACTTTATGAGTAATGTGTTGGTTTTTTTAAAAAGAATGTAAAGAAAAATAGTTCATTCTAAGGTCAGTTATACATTTTGGCCTATAGCAGCCTGTTTGGTCAGAGGGTACATAGTATGTATATTATAATGTTAATACAGCATAAAAAGAGGTTTAACATTTGTGTGGAAAAGTAGCATGCTAAAACTGCAATGGTGTACATTGTTAGTGCTAATCATTTGACAATCCAAGTGGTCAGATACATTAAGCCACATTGTTTTTTTTTTTTTTAATAGGAAATAGATCAAAAGTATGTATGGTTGCTAGCCATTCTTTTTCCAGTGTGTTAAGGGTGAATGTGACATGATAATATATATTATATATTTTGAGAGCATATTGACATCAGTGATTGTTTAGTAGGGCATATTTTCAACTCTTCTGTGAGCATAATATTTCATGATATAATATCATGCATTCTGATTCACTGATATTTTGCTTTTGGTAAAGCAGCTTTCAGATGGCAATTGCTTGGTTTGATGCAGTTAGCATTGGGTGTAGGGTGTAAATGTGAAAAGTGTAGCACAATTTATTTTCCCATGGGCCAATTTCACTTTTTTTTGTTGTTGTATTTGCAATAGAAATAGATTATCTAATTTTGTGGATGGGAATATTTATGTTCATATGTTGATGTTATCGTATTTGGGGGGGGGGGGAATATTTTGTCTCTACTTTATTGTAGCATGAAATTTGCAGCAGTTTCCACATTGTGAAATATTCCACAATTTCATTATCATGCTGCAGTTTCTTGAAGTGAAGTGATCCATCCATCTGTGTCATTAACGATTGTTGTGGTGGGTTAGTTATGGGTCAGCGTCCAGAGGATGTGATGCTGTGGTTTAATGGTCACTGCTTCCAGGATCTTGTATCGGTAAGAGTGACTCAGAGTCGTACACCGGGACAGGATGTACATTGTGACACAGATAGGCCTCTTTATCTCAAAAAGAGAAGAAAAGGGGGGGGGGGGCAAATATCAAGTGAGATTGTGGAACAAACATGTCCATACTTGGATAAATCTGTGCAAAAAGAGTGAATTGCAGTTTACAAAGTATTCTTCTTCTTCTCCCTTTGTAATACAGTCCACCAATGAGGTGTATTGTCGTACCTGTACTTTTGAGTGATGTGCGGTGTGCTGTGCAATTGTGAATTGCTCCATAAGAACTAAATACGTGCAAGTAAAAAAAAAAAAAAAAAAGTATGGGTGGAGATGAGGATTGGGCTTTCTTTAACTTTGTGTGAGATACCAAGAAACCACTTATGAAACAGTATGTAGAACATACCATTCTAAGAGGACTTCAAAAGTTGATTTGGTGGAAATCAGTTTTGAAATGGCTGAAACATCCAAAAACAAAGTAAAACAAAGTGATCATAATATACTGTAAGTTGGATTCCACCTTTTATTACGATTGCTCTTTCTGGATATCTCAGCCATTTCAAAACCGATTTTTATCAAATAAACATTGAATTCTTCTTGAAATTACATGCTTTTTCATATTCTATATTCAAAAGAGGTTTCTCATCATCTTACTGAAAAATGACAGAAACTTGAAGTTGGGTCTCAACCAAAATTGTACGATCCCTTTTACTCTCTGCCGTGCCGTAAGTGAAAAAAAGAATGCTGGTGTAGTGTTGATCATCGACAGCAATCAGCCTGAAAAAAATGCTTGTGATTGTATGCAAGTGTTCATGTGGAAGTGAATCATCCTGTGGAAGGTTGCATACTGTGATTTTCATCTGCTTTAAATTCAGCGTCATGCAATGTCTATTCATGAGCTGAAGGCCTTCCTGAAATATCTAGCCATAATTCGGACTGGTCTATGGCTGTCACTACATGTATACTGTGATAAGAAGCAGATCATACACATGTAGCTTGCTCGCAGAGACTACTATTCACACATTGTTTTGGATACCATTGTTTTGTTGTTGTTGTTGTTTTCCCTGTAGGATCTGGTTGATTATGATTGAAGGAGACTGGGAGAGTGTAAATTGCATGCTCTCTCTCCCAAGACATACAGTTGTAGATCAGGGAGCAATCGACTTGTTTCGTAGACTCGTAGGGACGGTGTTTTTCTCCTTAAATGCATTCTGGTTTTGCGCTTCGTGGTTGATTAGGGTTCACTTGAGTGGAGTGGTTTTTGCTATTTTTGAGGAGGACCTGTGACTCACAAGGCTGAGATTATTCGAGCATTCACTTTTCAGCCCCTCATTTCATATACTGCACAGTACCAGTAGCAGACCAACATGAAGCGTGTGTTGTAGATGTATGTATGTGTGTGTGTGTGTGTGTGTGTGTGTTGTGATGATCCATCTTGTTAAGCAGTCTGCCGTCTGATGGTTTGGTGATGATACAAACTCATGACCTTGTTTTAGATTAATGTAAATAATTTGTTTTGAGTGCAGTTCAGTTTTTGAAAGGTTACATCCAAACTATTCCAGCTGTGTTCTTTGTGTAGCACACACACAAACACACACACACACACACACGTAAGACATAAAAGAAGCCAAATATGTAACTACATCAATCTTCTCAGTGGCTGCTCAGTAGACAGTTCTGTATTATTAATGTCTGTTCTTTGATTTTATTTCTTTTTACCATACACAGTGACTACCTGTTCAAGCTTCTATTAATTGGCGACTCTGGTGTTGGAAAGTCATGTCTTCTGTTACGATTTGCAGTGAGTATCATTTATTTCTTTGTACAACTAACATGAATATGAATATTATAATGATTCTTGTTTATTATGAAGTGTTTTAAGAATTTATGTAAGTAATCTCTCAATGACCTTATGTATAAATTTACCATTAGTACTCTCTTTTGTAGATAAATGTAAGCTGTAATGCCAACCTCTGGGGATTAATTCTTTGTATTGGTCAATTTGATGTGCATTTAGCAAATTTGTCTCAATTTGAGATGGTCTGTCCCCTTGTAGGTAAAGTGTGCACAGCTGATTAATACTACACTTGAGGTCACTGATTGCTTTTGAGATGATATGGCCTGTATGGTCCTTATGAATGGATATGTTTTAAACTAAACTGATATCAATACTTACTGTATACGCTGAATATTTAGTGAGTTTCTGATTTTTGCGAACTGCAATTGTATGAGTTAGGTGCTATTCGTGAATTTAAAAACATGCTAAAATATTAACTGTGATCCCGACATGAATGTTACGTTCACGCATACATTTCTCCGTTCAGTGTGGTTCTCCGCAATAGCAAATGTAGCCATACGCAAAATTATTGGGAAGTCAAGATTTGTGAAAAGTTAAGACTCGCTAAATATATGGCATATATACAGTAATTAGACATATGTGTTGTCATTACTGTTTTGTGGGTGATATGCAATTAGACTGTTAACCCGTGTTCAGTAAGGATGTTGGCTCCAGCCGCCAATCTTTTCCCGGTCCCTGGGAAGATGTTTTGATGTGATATGAAACTCTCTTTGTGTGCATTTCTCAACCGAAAGCCATCCACTCAAAGACTGTAATTGGTGTAATGCAAACTTTGGCATTGTGTTCCAGAGCAGTGAGAGAGACTGCATCGTGAATCAGGAAACAAGAACCCAAGGTTTACAAATTATGAATCCATTTCACAGTGTGGTTCAATCTACTAGTATATTAAAGGGATGATATAGTATTGGTTGAGGTGAGGATTCAGCTTTTAACTTTTTGTGAGATACTTAAAAGCCACTTTATTAAATGTTCCAGAGCATACAATTCTAAGAGGAATTCAAAGTTTATTTGACGAAAATCTGTTTTGAAATGGCTGAGATATCCAAAAAAAAAAAGAAAAAGAGTAAAACAAAGCGATCCTAATAAAAGGTGGGTTCCTCCCTTTATTTTGATCGCTTTGTTTTGGATATATTAGCCATTTCGAAACCAATTTCTTCTTTTTTTTAAATATCAAAAAATTACCATAAAAAAACGTTGGAAACCTGAAGCCCCATCTCAACCGAAACTGTACCATTCCTTTAATGCTAAGATCAAAACATGCAAGCTTGGGAAGAGAAAAATCTCTGGGTCTTGTATTTGTTTCTATTTTGAATGTAAATGTTCATTCTGAAATGGATTCTTCGACTATTCTTGTATAGACGGAATCAATGCATTGCACAGCTATACATGATGTGATTTTTCTTGTCCCCTCTTAATTATGAACTACAGTAATTTGCTAACAAATATTTCTTCTGCTTTGCACTCAGGATGATACATACACAGAAAGCTACATCAGCACAATTGGCGTTGATTTCGTGAGTATGATTGCCGTCCTTCACATTCAGCATGATTTTGAGGGGCATACCAGGACATGCATGTAATTTATGCACCCTGTAGAACTCTTGAAAAAGGGCAGATGTAGGTAAACTGGTACATCTGTCACAACACTGCATTAGACAGTGGGTATGATGTCTTGTGTGTACACTGCAGTACACCTATGTGGTGTATTTGTAAATGACACACACAGGTTACAAAGACAGAGTTTATGGCAAGTGTGTGGGGCATATATGACTATGTGATATATGTATTACTGCCAATGCATGGCTGGACTGTGCAACAGGTGACTTGTTCTAGGTTATGGTTATCGGACGACGAAAGATTTATCTACTGTATCTCTAAACATGATTTTGAATGTTCTCTTCAGATTAGCTTTGTTCTTTTAAATTGTGCAAATTCGCATCATGTAGGTTCAGAATATGTTCACCAAATACTTATCGAATAATCTCTCTTTTATAGGTTAGGCTTTATAATTATGATTTTACCATGATCATGTTTCACCTCATAGGGGCTTCATTTTGAGAAAGTATGGTGGGAGCCTGCCCAAAAATGGACCAACTCCAGTTTTTAAGGGGTATCTCACTACATGAACATTGTACATCATTTGTTCAGTCCAAATGAATTTAGTTTTCCATCATGCTGCACTGAGAGTTTTTAGTGATATAGTATTTAGTAGTACCGATATATGCAGGACTGTTGGAGAAGTGTAAAAGTAAAATACTGTAGGAGACTGACCTGCAAGGAACTTGATTACCTGTAAAATTGATTATAGTACAACTACATGTACCATCAACAAACCTCCATTTTTAACATTGTCTATAGATATGTGTGTGTGTTTGCATGCATGTGTATTAACCCTATATTTTGAGGATGAGTGACTTAAATTGAGTCCATGTAGATTAGGACAAAGTATGAAAGAGAGAGAAAGCAAAAAGAAAAATATTGTAGCCATATGATGCAAAGAGCCAGCAAATTCTTGAGCAACCTTGTGTGAAACTGCAACTGCCATTATTCTGGATTCATAACAACTGTGCCTTTTCTTGATAACAATACTTTTTGCACTTCAAGTTTCTCCACTTGATGGTATATTAAAGGAAGTAGTATCCCCACATGTGGGGGTAAAGAAAATGGAAAAGGACAGCAGCAAATTGAAATATTTGATTACTTGTATTCAGCGTGATGGGGATTATTCCCATTCTTTCTCTCTCTTGTTTGTTTTGTTTTGTTTATTCATGTAATATGAACTGACAGCAATTCAAAATCTAGGGAGTGGTACATGGGGGTACACAGTGTCAGATTTGTTGTAAATTCTAGAGACAGGTTTAGTTGTGCCTTGTATTGGGCTGTGTTGTCCAGAGGCAGATCTCATCTCAGACATTAAAAATTCATTCCTAACAAAGTGGCAGCAGCTGCTTGAATTCAATAGCAATTTAGCAAGCCATGTGCGTACTTGTGGTGGAAATGATGATGCGAATTCTTTAAAAAAAAAGGAAGAAATTGATTTGATCAATTGTTTTTCTCCAAAGTATTTATGTGAAAGCCTTTGCTTTGAAATCAGCCGGCTACAATTTGTAACTCACACATTCAAATTTATGGCCACCGTAGTTTTCCTTTGAGGATGTACAATCAAACTGTTCAATCCACCTGTAGATATTCAGTGTATTTCAGTACTTTGAATCCACTTTGTATGCTCTACTTGTCGCTATATCAGGCAAGCCTTCCAACAGGCTTTCATGTTGTCAGTCAGGATCAACCTTTACGTTAAAAGTCTGCATAGAATTTGAATATTTCTGTTTATCATGGTCTACTGTTATGAGAATTGCTCTGATGATTTGCATTACTGTTATTATCCTTTTGTTTTCCCTTTCCAGAAAATACGAACCATAGAGTTAGACGGCAAAGTTATCAAACTACAAATAGTAAGTATATGTCATTCTTTATGTTTGCTGCAGTACCTGCATTATGTAAAAGCTGCAACTACAATTGTATATTAACAGAAACAGAAACAGTCAAAAGTTGACACTGGAGGAGGCGATTCTGACCATGCAGTGAATATTTAAATTCCTGTTTTGCCAGCAATGTGATTTGCTGAACCGTGGGTACAACAGACTTGGTCGAAGAATAGTGCTGTATGAAAGCAACTACCATGGTCATATGGATATGTCGGACGATGTAATTTGAGCAAAATTAATGTGTGTTTTGCTGAACTGAATATTCGGCCATAGCGACATGCTGCAGGTAAATTGCAGTAGCTAGTCACACCAAGCTCTCTCTCTGTGATTTGCGCGTGCATGATTTATTCTGTTTGAATGTGCAGTGTGCTGTGTGATGTGACTTCGGTGCGGGCCAGGGAATGTGAATAGAAATCTTCTTCAGGGACACGGCCGAGATTGGAAGTTGATTACCCGTCTGTTGTCTTACCCTCCTTCACATGCACTCTTTTCCCTCTCTCTCTCCCTTGATTATTGAGATTGAGAAGCCATTCTGGTCTCTTATGACATGTGTGGTTTATTCCTCTTTGTTTTAGCACATGTGGTATTCTGCCTAGATGTCATGATACCTGGCAACTGCAGTTCTTCAGCCCTAGGCTGTTAAACCAGATGCTAATCCTAATCCCTTACCCTAATCTTAATCCCCACCATTCTGGTTCTGCTATAAGCTGAATGGGAGGATGTGCAAACTACTTGGTAGTATACTAGAAGGCCGTAGTTTACAGTTCAGCCAGCGATCAAGTTCCCCCTAGATCGCGATCACGGGCGATCAGTGATCGCATACGCGATCATTGATTGTATGCAATTCGTCATACAATCAATTGATTGCGACATATCGCGTATGCAATCACTGATCGCCCGTGATAGCGATCTAGGGGGAACTTGATCGCTGGCTGAACTGTATATTTACCTACAAGGTGTTGATGGTTTACTTGATATTAATAAGAAAAGCATATAGATAGAGATCATAGGGGGGACTTTATATATGTCAGATTGAAAATGGATGTTTGCATCCCAAATATAGATTTTTAAGTCGCATACACTGGTTGTAGGTCTCTTCTATGTTGTAATTATATGAACCCTCAAATACCATCGACAGACATCTCTTGCAGTTCAGTTTGTGAGGAAATTAAGTTATGTAACCCATGGTACATTTATTTCCAGACAGAAATGAATACAAGCTATTCTAGCTACTGAAATCGATTGCTCTGTTACTGTTACTGTTACTGTTACTGGGTTGAAAAAGCATGATGGAATTAGAAAATGTTTCCACCAATTAATTAATGACAGCATTCTACAATTTAGGCATGAGAATTTGTCGCGAGCCATCCATCGACAGTATTAGGGTCATCTGAAAGCAAACAAAGTATGCCTGTGTCTACTGTATACAATGTTGTGCATGCTACACACCAGATGCAGCTGACAATGATCTACATACAAATAAGCGTCCCTTGTATCTTTATGTACTATATCTGTGTGTGTGGTTGAGGATATGATTCTGTTTTACGGGAGGCAAAGCACATATGTTATGAAGTGTCCTGTCATGATGGATTTCTGTTGCAACTGTGCAGTATAATTGTGAATAATGCACACTCAAGTCACCAGTGATGCTTTGTACATGCACTTCTGTATGGCAAAGGAGACTGCTCAACGTTATAATCTCTATATAACTGCTACCATATGCATAATGAGGTGCCTAGCACGTCAGATTTCAGCATAATTTGTCTTTGAGGGTTCATTTTCATGAACACTCTGTGCAAATTGGCACGGAGTCACTTCCCGTCCCTCTCTGTACATGTCATCAAAACTGACGTGTGGGTGATATTCACCGCTGGGACATTTGCTGATTGAGAAATAGCAGATCCCGCTGGCATCGTTGCATCGTTGCATCCTTGGGGCACTGTCAAATCGAGAGTATTGTCTTCCTCAATGCAAGGTTTCATGTCTGATTTATTTCATGTAAATCATCCTTGCACGTCAGTTTGCCAGACTGCTATTACTGCACACATCACATGCATCACACACACATCATAGACAACCACACAGACACACCACAGACACAGACACAGACATACACACACACACATACACACACACACACACACACACACCACAGACAACCACAGACACAGACACACACATGCATACATACACACATCAGTCACACATCACATGCACATCAGACACACACACACACACATACACACACATGCCCCCTTTTCACACTTGATGCTCTCGCAGAAAAGAATGAATGTTAGTTTAAATGTATCGCTTCACAGGATCGCAGATATGAGTCATTGTTATGCTGTGAAACGCTCTTGGTAATGTTTATTAGATGATTTCCAAGCACATCCATGTGCTTGGCTTTGTTAAAATGTCACAAGGAATTCACAGGAGTTTAAGTTCACACATACTTGTACTTTATAACTGGGACAAGGTAGTGCAAAGGTGAGCCAACTGATGCATCCCAAACCAAGTACCAGAAAAATGCAAGAAAGGAACTGCACATCAGCCTAGGCATGCAAATGTAAACACGTAAGTAGGGAATACTTGCACTTTCCTCTGAAGTGCATTTAGTTGTGAGTTTGTCAAGATAAAAAGGGAACAAAGACATAGGGACTGCGTTGCCATGATAGGCCATAATATGAGCAGGAAAATGTCAGGGTGAATTACATTAATAGTTTCTATACAAGATTGGGCTTGATGCCAGGCTTTGCCAGTATCACAGAGTATTAGTGATGATTTATTTAGATTATGTCAAGGAATATATATATTCAAAGGATTACAGTGCCTCAGGCTGTATTGAATACCTGGAAATGTCTGAAGTTTTGACGGAAAAGTCACTCATATTCTGAAGTTTAATCAAATTTTGTCAACCTAATTAGATTCTTTGACTTATAACTGGCAGAGCCTTTGTCAAAACAGTATTTCAGTCTTTGCATCATGTTAGAAAATAGACATGTAAGTTTAAAAAAAAAAAGAAAACACCAAACAAACAAAACAAACAGAGAGCAAGAAATACATTTTGCATGATCAGCATTTCTGATGACCTAAATAATTTCCATCGAAGGGCTGCTTGGAGAAGCCAGAATTGGTTTACAGAAATTAGACTGAACTTGAGGAGTATCGTCATCCTGCTGCGGCAAGCAAGAAGGAAGTTTGACCACGTAATTCACGGGGATGATATTGCAAAGAGCCTTTACTGTTGTTTGATCTACGGAGTTTTCTTTCCACTCATGTTGTGGTCAGGTCACACTGGCGTTTCAGCGAGTATTATCAGAGCCAATATGGTGGTGCGGCCATCTTTCTTGATTGGCTTGTGTATGTGTGGTGTGTGGGTGTGTCTGTGTGTGTGTGTGTCTGTGTGCATCTCTGTATCGTAGTCATGTGTTTTGTGATTGTTGTTCTGGCTATTGTAAGGGATACAATCACCCTAAGTGAGTTAAAGGACAAGTCCACCTTCATATACACAAGGATTGAGAGAATGCAGCAATATTAGTAAAACACATCAGTGAAAGTTTGAGGAAAATTGAACAATCCTTTCAAAAGTTATGAAATTTTTAAGTATCTGCTCAGTCACTGCTGGATGAGAAGACTACTACAGTGTATGATGTCACATGCGTACAACGATATAAGGAAAATAAAAAGAGAATTTCACAAAACTTTACTTTTTGAATAAAGTCACATTTCTTCGACTTGTTACTGACGTATGTTAAGGGTAATATTATTCCCCCTGCCTTCTGAAAGAGAGAAGTCGAGTGTTCTTTTGCTGTGCGAGAAAAATGGAAATACGTTGAATTTTCTTTATTCTTTCTTTATATCGTTGTACACATGTGACATCACAAGCTATAGTAGTCTTTTCATCCAGCCGTGAATGAGCAGAAACTTCAAAAATTCATAACTTTTGAACGGATTGTCCGATTTTCCTCAAACTCTCATTGATGTGTTCTACTAATATTGCTGCATTCACTCAACCCACACGTCTAAGAAGGTGAACTTGTCCTTTAACATGACATCATCGAGGTTTGCTTAAACTGTTGTGGGATGCAGTATGGTGCTAAAATGGGGTTTGTGTAATATGCGACTGCAATATTCGGAAACATTCCTCCGTACAAGGAAATTGAATCAGATACTGTATGAGATGAATATACCAATCATGGTCTGCTTTTCCATCAACACAATATGATAATCTGGCAGCAGCTTGATCTGCACTTGTCATCATGTATATTTGACTGATGCTTCAATGTAATTTTTTTTTCTCCCATTTTCTTCACTTTTCAGTGGGACACAGCAGGTCAAGAAAGGTTCCGAACCATCACATCAAGTTACTATAGGGGAGCACATGGAATCATCGTAGTGTATGACGTCACAGATCAGGTAAGATTGCTCTCTTTTTGATTAGGCTTGTCTGCTATTATACAAGTGTAAAAAAATCAGGGTTTTTGGTTTGGTGTATTTCTGCATTCAAACAAATCCAAATTCAAACCCAAATTCCAAAAATGCAAACAATGACAAATGCAGGGAACAGCATAAAATATCAGAAGTATTACACAAGTAGAAATATACAGTGTATAGGAAATAGTAAAATATACCAAACAGATGTAAAACATACAGATAGGATTAGAAATATATGATAAATAAATAAACTAGAAAAGCACTCTGAGAGCGCAGACCTTCGCCAAGCATGCAGCTCATTTCCACTGCTGATCTTGTTCTTCCATAGAGATATCAGTGATTTCCACCCATACGTACTTATAGCATTGTGTGCTAAAAGTCGCCCGATTTCCCAATATAGAAGCCTTTGTTACGTCATAAACCCACAGCTGCACGGCGCGCCTCGCCCTAGCAGAAACTGGAGCACGCACTTTAGTGCGCGCATGCAAACCTCAAATGCGCGCAGCCTGAACTCCCAAGTTCATTGACCCTACCTGCCAAAATATCAAAAATCCTTCATAAATTCCCAAAAAATTCTCGGATCAATACCAAAAGTTAATCGTCTGTTACTTGTGTCATTCTAAACCTTTCCTGCAAGTTTCATCCAAATCCGTTCACTACTTTTTGAGTTATTTTGCACATGGACAAACAAACTAACTAACTAACTAACTAATGAACAAATAAACAAACCAACCAACGGTAAGGAAAACATAACCTCCTCCCTTGGCGGAGGTAATAAATATATGTATACATTATATATATATATTTTTTTTATACCCCCGCCAAACGAAGTTTGAAGGGGGTATATAGGAATCAGCGGACGGTCGGGCGGTCGGTCGGGCGGTCGGGCGGTCGGTCCGTTGCAAATCTTGCGTCGCGAACTACTTCCTCAGTTTTCAACCGATTCCCATAAAACTTGGCACAGATGTGTGCCTTGGGTTGTAGATGTGCAAGACGTATTTTTTGACAGTACCCAAAAGTATGTTGCCATGGTAACGGCATATTATGGGCAAAAATGGGTACAAATCTTGCGTCGCAAACTCCTCCCACAGTTTTTGATCAATTTTTATGAAATTAGGTACAGATGTTCATCTGAATATGTTAATGTGCAAGACACATATTTCCGCAGTGGCAAAAAGTGCGTTGCCATGGTAACGGCATGTTATTGGTAAAATATAGGGCAAAATGCTTCATGGCAAAACTGCTTCATCAGTGTTCTTCCAATTCTCATGGAATTCATATTGAATGTTTGTCTTAGGATATAGGTCAGCATGACACATTTCTTGACAGTGACAAAAAGTATGTTGCCATGGTAACAGCTCACATATTATGAGCCAAAATGATGGAAAATTTTGTGTTGCAAACTACTTCCTCAGTTTTTGCCCAATTTCCATGAAACTTGGTACAGATGTGTGCCTTTGGTTGTAGATGTGCAAGACGCATTTTTTGACAGTACCCGAAAGTACGTTGCCATGGTAACGGCATATTAATGGCAGAAGATCAAGGAAAGATCTTGCGGATTTAACTACTTCCTCAGTTTTTTGACCAAAGCTTATGAAATGTGGCACACACCTTGATCTTGGTGGGAAGATGTGGAAGACATATTTTTCGGACGTGTCGGAAGCTGCGTTGCCATGGTAACGGCATATTAATGGTGGAAGATCAAGGAAAGATCTTGTGGATTGAACTACTTCTTCTATATTCGACTGAAGCTCATGAAATGTGGCACACACATTGGTCTTGGTGGGAAGATGTGCAAGACATATTTTTTGGACGTGTCGGAAGCTGCGTTGCCATGGTAACGGCATATTAATGGTGGAAGATCAAGGAAAGATCTTGTGGATTGAACTACTTCCTCAGTTTTTGACAAAAGCTTATGAAATGTGGCACACACAATAGTCTTGGTGGGAAGATGTGCAAGACATATTTTTCGGACGTGTCGGAAGCTGCGTTGCCATGGTAACGGCATTTAAATGGCAGAAGATCAAGGAAAGATCATTCCTTGGGTAAGACTGTCGTCACGGGGCGGGGGTATTAATCATCTTCAGTGATATTTCTAGTTTTCTTCTTAAATGAGGGGTAAATGAGAGAGATGATTGAATGCAGGAGGCTGCCATCATGAGCTGGTAGGTTGGAAATGGATTGGACCTCATGGGTAGAGAACTCACTCAAATTTTGTCCATTGGCATGCTGTTTTTGTCTAGCTCCCACAGTATCATTTCCTAGTGTCTGCCATTGTTGATAGCACACATGGGATCTTTCACAGCATGCCACTAGGCATGTTGCCTGGCAGGGCTGTGTGGACTAAGGTAATTTGGCACGGGGGCAGAAGATTTATAGTGTGGGATTACATTTGCAGTGTCATGTCTAAGTGGGCAGGGACCTCAAAAGTAGGGAGTGGATTGTGTCATGGCTTCAACGTTGCTTTGTTGCTGAGCAAATGATATGCAGTCAACAGAGAGAGAGAAAAAATTTGCTCTGCCTAGTACATTATGTAATCAAGGTGGTTGTCATCTTCTGGACTGTACATTGTATGTAGCCATTATTTAGTCATGTACCCATATAATTGGCATCAGTGTGATTTATAGTTACTGATATGATTATGAAGCAAATTGCTTTGTCAATTTCAACTGTCCCTTTCATTGTTGTGCCTCTGCAAGAAAATTGCCTGAGGCAATATTTTTTGTGTTTGTTTTTAACTGATTTATACATTGTAAGACTTTTAAGGGAGATGAAACGGTCCCCTGGGGACCGTTTCATGAAACTTTCTGTCAGTGATTTACACTGACAACTGTTAAAAGCTACTGAAATCCTTGCGTCTGATTGGCTGATAGCAAATTTGTCGGTGAAAACCTCCGACGAACTCGTTGATGAAACGCCCCCCAGGGGGATGTTTCATCAACGTTTGTCGGCACTGACAACTTGAATCACCATAGTAACAGTCAGTGATCAGAGCATCTCAGCCAATCAAAACCAAGGATTTTGCTGAAATTGGTCGATGCCGACAGTTGTCGGCGCTGACAAGCGTTGATGAAACACCCTCCAGGTGTCAAAGGGCCGGAAAAAAAAAGAAGGAAAAAAAAAATCTGCCCAAATGCTATGGTCAATGCAAGTTGTTGAATTTGGTACACAAATGTATTGGTATGGGACATTTCTTTCTGTCGATGTTTGGTGAAATACAGTAAACATCAGGTCAGTTGTGGTCAAATTCTGAGTTTCAGTGGAAGATTCTGATGGGCCTGCTTTTTTTTTCTCTCTCTCTCTCTCAAACATGGTACATCAGTGGTTGGCATAGTTAAATACTGATGTTATTTAGGTTTATATCGTAGAACTTATTTGTGTGAAATGGTGTGCATATCATAAGCATCATGATTTTTTAGAAAAGTACAGTAGTTGATACAAAAGTAGCAGAACACATTCCACATGTGTTATGAGCCTCCGTCCCATTGGTTCATTGCTTTCAAATCAAATTACAATAAAATATATACGATACATATCAAATATCTACAGAGCAAGGGTGTTTAGTGTTGAAACAATTTCAGTCTGGAGTAGCGATTTACATGTGTAGATTATATAGATATTTGTTGTATTAGTTTGTCCGTGTGCAACAAGTTTCTTTTCTTCTGTACTCGGTGACTAATAGTTTTGTGGACGTGTCTCTATAGTGTTTTATTTCTTCTTTCGTGTAGGAATCATTCAACAATGTCAAACAATGGCTACAAGAAATTGACCGGTATGCGTCAGAAAACGTCAACAAGCTCCTCGTAGGTAACAAGTGTGATCTCACCACAAAGAAAGTTGTCGACTACACGACAGCCAAGGTAAGTGACGTGTGTCCCACTCATCTCCAGTCTTCATGTCTCTTTCATGCTCTTGATATTATGTTTTAAAAGGAAGTTGTTATTAAAAAACAATGGCATTATTAGACAACAGCATATTCAAAATGTGCGCAGTAATGGATGTAAAAGAAAGTCGTTTATAGCCGTTTGAATGTCAGAATCAATCTAGGGTGGCTTCTCATGGGCTTTTTCGATGTAGCAATCATTTTGGAATGACAACAGCATGTTTGTAGTGTTCCTTTTTGAGATCTTGAATACAAAGAGCCTGAGGTATTATAGCTATATCATAGGTGCATGGGAAGGTTAGAATTCCTGCCTAAAACTTTGGATTTATTGATAACTGATGAATTCTTTATGGGAAGTAATGAACCAATAATATTAACCTTCACCAAATTCAACTAGAAGGCCTTTCATGAGTTAGGATGACCTTACAGAGAACCTGAAGAATATTCCAACTAGATTGGTTATGACTTAAAAGTATGTGATCGCCCAGCTCAAAATCCACAAAAAGTAGACCAAAATGAATTTCTGTTTTTCTACATAATGAAAAAGAGTAGGCTCTCAGCTTAATGATATTGAATTGTCAAAATTGGACCATCCTGACCCATTAAAAATGTGATTGGAATAGGAGAAATATTAAGAGGTGCTGTTTCATAGAAAAGGGGGAAAAGAGGGTTTAAAGATTAGGGTCACTCAGGCTTGCTGTGCAGAGTTGTCAATGGGAAAAAAGTATGGTCCAGAAAAAATTATAATTTCTCAATTTTAGTTTTGTTTTAAGCCACCAAATTTTGACAGTAGGTAGAAAAAGATTACTCTCTCGGGTAAGACAAATTTAAAGTTTGGGTCATTCAACCCAAATTACATTTTTTGGACCATTACAGAGAATCCTAATCTGTGACTTTTTGTGTGTTTTGAGCTGGGTGGTCATATACGTGTATACAGTTTCCACTGTCCCCTTTTCCACCCCCTCATTGTTGCTTTCCTATCTTCTCCAAACCCAAATTAGGAATATGCTGACCAGCTGGAGATCCCCTTCCTAGAGACCAGCGCCAAGAACGCCACCAACGTCGAGCAGGCCTTCATGACGATGGCCGCCGAGATCAAGAACAGGATGGGACCCGGCAGCGTACCCTCGGACAGCAGACAGGACCGCATCAACCCCAGCACCACGCCGGTCAAACCAAACAGCGGTGGCTGCTGCTCTTAATACTACAACCCCTACTACTTCTCCTTCTACTACTACTATCCCTCCTTCTCTCCTCTTTTTGTTTGATTAGCTTCATTGCACTTCTGAATAAGAAACAGAAATTGTTGGAAAATGAAGGGGAAAAAAAGCAAAAACGAAAAAAGCTTTGTATGTATTATTTTCCTCTTCCCACAAGGATCAAAGTCATTGTTGTATAGCTTCACAGAAATGACATCACCCAAGACTAAAGCCAGTTTGTCAGTTGTTTCCCATGTTAATAGACATATATTTGTAAGATTGTTCACTGTAATTGTGGGTTGCCTTTCACTTTTTTTTTTTTTTTTTTTTTGGGGGGGGGGGGGAGAATGGACGGTTGCTCTGAGGGATATTTGAAGGCCCTGTGACATATTAAGTTTGTGCTGTACATGGTTTCACAGGCAACCAGTAGGGAACATTTGCTGATTCTTGTCGAGAGCGTGATGAAGTCCTCCTGATACAAGATGTGTGGTCAAGTGCAAATCTTTGAGCAGATTGACGTCTGGAGACCCGTATCCAGAAATCTTTGTTGCTGCATGGCGATTAACTTCACAATCCGTGTGGAGTGTACATATCTGCTGCGTGTCGGCACGGTGGAATGCGAACTTGGTTGAAGAGTTCAGAGCACTTTGCAATAGAGGACTTTCTTTTCCGTCACTATGTTCCTTCATCAGATGAAGGATTTGAAGAGGCATTTTTCTCATTAAAGTTCTACAATGCTCACGTCTTCAAGGGACTTCATATGACAATTCAGTGCTGACGCCCAAACTCCCCTTCGCAAAACAGAGAGACATATAAGACACCTACTGAATCTACTTAGGATGCCTGTGTGGGAATGAAACATGCAAAAACAAAATCTGCAATGGTATGAATGTACAAGTCACTCATCTGTGGACAGAGTAATCAGGAAGAAGAAATGTGTGGGTGGCTTATTATGATAATGGTCAGGTCTGTGGCACACAAGACTGCCCTTCCGGGGTCTGGCTGGCGGCCAGATTTTGGGTGCTCTTGGCCGACTGTTTTCTTTCCTCTTGAAAATGTGCATGTCTCACAGTCGGAATCGCTGGCTTTGTCGCCTCCCCTGCCTTCTTTTTCTCCTCTTCATTCATCCTCCTGCTGCTGAGGTTTGTGGCGACTGCATTCCGAGAATTAGCCTGTCTGTTGCATGGGTATTCTAGGGGCATGACCTGGTATACATGGCAAAGCAAGATACAAAACTTGTGGCTAGCCCGAGTTGATAGGTAAAGTCCTCCTCCGTCATTGTTCAACAGGAACCTGCTTGAATTCTGATCCCCATTTGCTGTGTATCAAGATGGCTTATTTTATAGGAAAATTCAAGTAACATTGAGTAAAATGATTCTAAAAAATGAAAAAAAAAATAGAATCAAAAGGGCAGGAAAATGAGAAATAATAAAATCTGCAAAGCAGAACGGGAGACTTGGTGTACTAAACATTGCAAAGATTGTGAATTGAACTCGAGTAGACCAAGTGGTAGAACCGTAATTAGATATGCACGAAGCAGCTTGTTTTGTTTAAAAAAATACTTTGTAATATATAATCTGGTAATTTTTTTTCTTCTCATATTCACGTCTGACCGTTTGGGCAATTCGTCAATTGTCTACGTAGCTAACTCTGTTCCTCCGAGTCTCTTGATGTTGGAGGTCTTTTATTGATGATGATGATGATTAGTTGAACTGCACGTTTGTACCATTCCATAATTCGGATGTGAGATGATGTCGTGCTGACCCAGCACAAGCGCTCGGTCCATGCGAAATAAGTGTGACTCGGCTCTTAATCTGTTGTGTCTCGGCATTGTCACAAGACTTGATTGA
Source organism: Diadema antillarum (assembly GCF_040938485.1). Taxonomy (NCBI): domain Eukaryota; kingdom Metazoa; phylum Echinodermata; class Echinoidea; order Diadematoida; family Diadematidae; genus Diadema; species Diadema antillarum. The sequence goes on from NW_027271619.1 coordinate 140,513, forward strand.
TGTTGACTAATTAGATATTTAACTATGTAGTGGTGATACATGACTTTATATTGCCGATCTTGTATTTGATATGAGATTTTTTTTTATTGTTTTCTTCTTTTTTTTTTCTTTTTTTGTTTCGTTCCGAGTTCTTGTACAGGAAGGGGACAGTGTGGGTTTTGTCACTAATTATATCTCTTGTCTATCTATCTCTATCTCTCTCTTTGCATTTATTTGAACAGTACCAAAATGTACATTGCATTCAATATGAAATATTGCATGGAAAGAAGTGCACATTGAATCTTGTTGTACAGTGACCGTGGCATATAATAGAAAATCCGTAGATTGTGCCGTCTCTGATAACCCACTTTCCCCCTGCACCAGAGGAGACTTGCGGCGGATAGCAGCATGGCTGTGTTTCTTCTTTTTTCTTTCCTGTTTTTGTTTCCGCAGTGATCTCATACTTGTCATCGTCATTGGTTCATCCTCGTTCTCCATCGTTCAACAAAATGCTGTAAAAATTATTGAAAGAGAGAGTAAAAGTAGCAGCTATGTGACATGATTTTAATTTATCAATATATGGCACATAGCTCTGATATTGGATGGATTTTTAATTTATCTTCTTCTTTTTTTGCATATATATAGATATTATATATATTATAGTTCATCTTTTTAAATAATGAAAAGAAAAAAAGATTTTGATACTGGGTAGTAGGCTGTATTTCTTGTGGGTGGATGACACATATAATTGACTTCAATGGATGTATGTCTAACTTCTCAGTAACTTGTAATGGTTGCTTGTCTTTACAAGTTGGACAAAGTGATATGTGGCACATTTCTTTGAATAAGGCACAGGTGCATGTGTAGGCTAAGAGAGAAAGATGAACTTGCTTGTTTTAAGGAGGACATGTTCCTTTACTTGTATTCCCACTTTTGGGTGATTTGTTTTCTTTTCTTTATTGTTTTTCTTTATTATAGGCCGCACTTTGCCCATTGTACAATTTGGTGATGTATGCTCGACTTATAGTGACCCAGGCAGTATTTCTTCTCATTTTATAAACAGTTTCTGGGAGAGGAAAATGTAGCTTGTGAATCTTAGATTTTAGTTCGTGCACCCCTCTGAACCCCAGTTGAAGTTAGTTGCGTTTATCTCTTCTGAAAATATTTTTGTTTGATGGCATGGCCCTGTCGCCCCTGTTAAGATTTGGCCATGTCTTTGGGGCGGCAGATGCGCAGAAAGTGTGCTGAATCTTTGCCATTTTTGATATCTGTGATGGACCACACTCTCAAATGTGGTCTACTCATTCCCCATTCTTATATTTGTCCTAATTGCGTTGGGTTTTGTCCATTACGTGAGCCTTCCTTGTGAGTTTCCGAGAGGCATTTGCCTGAAGAAGAAGATTACACAGATGCAGGTTCTATGAAGATTACAAGCACCCATTTCCAACTCCCTTTATCCTATCCTCCCCCCCCCCATTTCTCCCGTGTTCGAGTGGCCAGCACTTCCGTGATGATAGCAAACGGAATTTTCACCAGCAAGTCGTTGGCCTTTTTTAACAGACGGTGTCGCGTAGAGCAAGTGAAAAGGGCTTCCATCGTAGCTCCTGATTATAACAGATCCTTCGGTCGTCGCTCGCTGAACCGGCCCCTCTACTCATCCCGGTCGGCGAGTGTACGAAGGAGTGCAGTTTAGGGATGTCGTAGAAGCGGAAATCTTTTGGTAGAATTTCACAAGGTATTCCCTATATCTGCATTCCCTTCATATAATACCTCTTGGCAGTCTCCACAGTGTTTATAAACTTAATCTGAGCCTGTACGTACTTATTTCCAAGGATGCAGCGCCAGTTGCGAGTCGATGGTGCTCGAATAAATGTGAATCGTATTTCAGACAATCCATCTATCCTTGCAGTTTGAAAATAAAAAACAGAAACTCAAAAATTAAACGAAGAGTGAACCGATATTCTGGAAGCTAAATCTTCTCAAATTTCAGCCTGTCATTCAGTTCTATCTTTAGATACATATTTTCTTCTTTGTTCATAGATATTCAATGTTGACAAAACAAGGTTTGTTGAGAAATTCCTATATTTTTTGTTCCTTTTTTGCTGGCTATTTTTCCCCGTGTGATCTCTTTCTCCAGAGGGACCAGTAGTGGTCATGGGCACCTGGGTTCTACTGGTGTAGTTGATGGAGAGGGACGGTTTCTGAATGTTGCTGTTACTATGGCATTCGCCCAAGAATTATGCATCCAATATTTTACCTGCTATTTATGTCTTCTTGCTGTGAAATCTAACTTAAAAGGAAACAAATCTTTCATGAGTTATCTCACCCGTTTGTTTGTTTGTTTGTGTTTTTTCCCCTTATCCAAAGACGGTAACATGGTTGTCCATCTTTTATCGATATATGAAGATTGTCTCACGTCGCCGAACCAGTCTACACTTTTGCATCATGTAACTCTCTTTATATATATACTGTTAATATGTATAACATGATATAGATAATTATTTACAGCATTTGTGAAATAGTAGGTGTAGCATATATTCCTTTCATTGCCACAAGTAGGAACACCGAATGAGGATAGTAAAATTTCCCCCAGCGAAATTTTTGAGAAGAAATTTCATGGTTCGAAAGTTATTTTTCAAATCTTATTTTTTTTTCACTGCTGTCCAGGTAGATAGATGACTCTTTATGTAATAATTAGAAGAGTAGCCATTTTCTTTATTCACAGATCAGAGGAATTTTGTTTTGCAAATGCGTTTTCAAGTTATTCCTATTATTTTTTTTTTAACTATTCTCCAAGATTGCTGGCTTAAGGGCTTGATTCTGTGTTGGTGGGTATGTATAAAATGAAAGAGCATGCATAGTATTTTTCCCCCTTTCTCTTTCTTTTTTTTTCCCCCCACAAAATTTGTACCAAACAGTAGATTGAATTTATATAGGTACATTGACAAGGAAAGTCAGCAATTTTGGATAACGTAATACTTTGTCATTCTTGGGCTCTAGTGTGTTTGTTAGTTATTAACTATTATGTCCTCATGTACCTGTACAGATATGTTCTCTGTATTTGCATAAAAACTGGTGAAGAAAAAAATATCTGCTTTACAATGATGAACATTTTCAAGAAAAAATATTAATTGTGTAGTGTACTGATTTGATGATGTATGTATGTGAGGTCAACTTCAACTATAACGGACATGAATTGATAAAATTTTGTCGTAAGCAGGAGACAAAAAGTGTAGATTTTTTGATGGTGGAATAAATATGAGAAAGATTTCTTAAGCAGGTCATGTGACATCCATCCAGTACAACGCTGCTGATGTAATTATCGCTGTTTATTTCCATGGGGACATGAATAAACACAACACATGATGTGGCAGCCGTGTTGTTAGCCGCCTTTTGAGATTTTTTCTGTCTAGTCAGAGTGCCTGCAGGGTGAAAAAGTGTTGGAGTGAAAATGGTAAATTTTGGTCATTTGAACTCGTAAACTTGTGTTCTCTGGCAGCTTGTAGTGTGTGTGCATGTTTGTGTGATCATGTTTGGAGGGTGGGGTTGGGTGCGGTGGGGGGTGGGGCAAGGAGGAAGGGGAAAGAAGGCTCTTTGATCCCCATTCCAAAGATCTTTGCGAGATGCCAAGTATGCACACACACACTCACACATCCACACACACATACATGCAATCCCAAGGATGGCACTCTACACATACAGACCAGGGAGGCATTTCATGAAGGAACTTGTCGGATAAAATGTCCGACAAGTCAATTATATCCAACAAGTTCAGAGAAATCAGCCAATCAGACTAAAGAATTTCTCAAAACTTGTCGGATTAAAAGAGACTGGTCAGATATTTTATCCGACAAGTTCCTTCATGAAATGGTCCCCAGGAAACACGAGGATTGTGCTGCAATGTCGACAAAAGACATAAGCCCATGCATTTTGTGGTGTAAACTTCAATCTTTCTCTATATCTCTCTCTCTTTGACATGACTTTGACATACCTTCAAGGAGAACAACATCAGAAGCAAGAAACCACAAGCATACGAATGGGTTACTTAGCAAAATTATGCTATGTGACTTTATTCTATTATAATTTTGTATTTTTTTCACTTTTTTTGTAGCAGTTAAGTGCAGACAATTATTAATGTACATAATAAATGAAGATGATGAAAATCAGTTATGTCTACAGCTTAAAGATAAACTACTGGGGTTAATATAACATGACAAACATCACATCATGAATGTATGATAAGCTGTTGCATAAAAAAAGAAAAAATATGAAAGTTTTAGTTTCTCACTAAAATAGCCACACAGATATACATGTATCTGGTATTTTCTTTTCAGATGGACGAATAAAAAAAAAAAAGAATTCTAGCGAACAAATGAAAAAGAGCTGTTGGAATAGCATATGATTTAAGAACAAGAATTCCCCTCCAATGAGCACAAAATCATCTCTCCACTGTGCAAACTGAAATACTCGACAGTCCCAATCTTATCACTGCCAGAAATTGGCATGTCCTGTCATAATGAGGTTGCCGGGACCACCAATCTTACCTTGTTCTGACCAGCACCTGGTAGGTGAACAAAAAACGCCAAACAAAAAACCCCAAACAAAAAAGACCAGCTAAATATGGTAAAGTAAAAATGGTGCTGAGTTCACCTTGTGAAGAGCAGTACATTGTTCTAAGCGAGCTCATTATAACAGGCTTTCTCTGTGTGACAATTTTTTACTGTCTCACTATACACACATTGCTTTGATTTCATAACAAACCGTAACAAACCAAGCTTTATCCCCACCTTGCATTAACATCAAAAATCAAAGATGGAAAACAAATGATTCTTATTAGTTTGCAGTGACCTGATTTATACTATTTTGTACGCAAGTGATTAGGTTGTAAGTTTGTATGTTTGCAATGTGTGTGTGTGTGTGTGTGTGTGTCGGGGGTGGGGGGGGGGGGCATGCAGTTGCCTTGGACAGAGATATAAATGGGCTCACTGTCACAGTATATGATGGTGGATCATTTGTTTTGGAACATATTCTATGACTACATGGGTCAAAGTTCACATTTACACGAGAAATCCAGGATCCACCATTTGGAGGTGATTTTTAAGTCTAAATCGGAAATTATGGAGTGAATTTCACATTTCACCAAAAATTCTGATGGCTAAAAATATTGCTAGCTTTGGTTTCACTCCTTTGTGTCACAAGATCTGCCTGTGAATGCTCATTTAGAGCCCATTAACACAACATGCACACTAATAATGCAGTTTTGTGTGTGATGTGAACTTTCAAGCTGAGCAGAGAATGAATTTGCACACACATACAGACACCCTCCCACCCACACATACAAACACACATGGGTCCTATCTATGCTATTGTACTTGTGAAAACACTACATGGGCATGTATATATCCTCACTAACTTTCAAAGAGTCCAGAAATTTTGATCATTATCCTATCTTTCTATTCAGCTTGGATAAGGACGAGATGAAGATTTTCACACCACAAGCACACAAGTTTACCCTTCCCAGACCTTCATCTAGAAACATCCAGGATACTGTTTATGCAAGCACAGCATTGTAACCAATAATGGCAATTTACTGATACAATGCCCCCCCCCCACAAACTAAGCTACAGCAACAATGCTGGTGCTTGGAATAAACATACAAACAAACAAACAAATCTGACTTTCTTTCTCTTGTATTAAATGTAATCACATTTTCACAGAGCTATGGTCAGATGGGAGTAAAGCATGCAAGGGGGCTAATACATTTTTTTTTTAAAATATAAAATTGGAATGATATTGACACTTTTATACCCTTCCTGTTTTTTTGTTACCACACACAAGAGAGAGAAAGAAGAAACTCCGTCATATCAAAGTCTCGAAGTATGCACTTATCCTTTGCTTCGGTGCAAATAGTATCTCACGATGAAAATTAATCTGTCAGGTTTGACTCAAGTAATGCATTTGACTGGGATCACATTAACAAATAACTACCCCAGTACAACTCCCCTGGGTCCCCTAGCTCCTTCTACCAAAATTTACATTTTCGAGAACTACATCTGCAACAATCGTCTTGTGTTCAGCGTTTGATCCTGAGGAAACGTGACACATAAATGCGTCTCTTTCCAAAGTCAACACACTGAAATCGCTTACCATTTGCAATACTGATGAAAATTGTGCTTTTTCGGTGTGAGTTTCTGTATGATAATAGATTGACTATCACTAGTAATGCCAATGTATACTACCACTCAGTGTCAGCTTAAGTTCTACACTACCTGATTTTACAATCTGAATTTCACTTGCACAGGACTGGATGCTATTAAACTTCTCTCTTTAAGAATCTGTGCAAACAAAATCAAGCTACAGATATTATTACTTGGCATACTTGGTATGACTGCTTTGGAAAAATGTTCCCTTTCTTTGGCAGATCATCCAAGGCATTGAGGGAATTTAAACAAGCTCAATTAAAAAAGAAAAAGCCTCAAGCAAAGGATCATACATCATGCTTACCCACAAAGAACAAAAGATAGATTTTTAAAAAAATGTTGCCAAGTGATTATCATCGCGGTGAAAAATACAATATATATACGAATTTTCATTCGAAAATACCTACCTACATACCTTCCAAATTTTTTTTTCTTTATAAACACAGAGGAAGACCCAATTTCTGCACATCAAAGTTATGCATTTATCCTACCTTGATAAAAACATACAAAAACGTGTTTTGACAAAACATATATATATTTCTACATACATGGTAAATAGATTATAGCTATGATACAAAGTGGTGCTCTGTTCACACTAAAATACGCTAGGAAACCTTCTGTATACGAAAGGCCTAGATAGTAGAGGGTATCGCCACTATTTTCATTTTTTTTTTTCTCATAGCTCTGCTTTCTTGGTTGAAAAGGGAAGATAGTTTTCAATGTCCATTCACATCAGCACAAATCTCTAAATATACAATTCACTTCATGTATGATGCCTTCCATCAATAAACAAAGATTATTCAGACACGAGCACATATACAACAGATACACAGCAGGGGGGATACAAACAATATAGCATTCTTGAAGTCTGTTGATCTCTTTACATATATCACTTCAACAACATTATTTGCATTTGATTTCAAATCACAGTCATTCCTTAGCTTTGAAGAATTCACGACTGACATGATCCTGTTTGTTACGTTGCATTGGTATCACACCGTGAAGGAAATGCAAATTCATTACTAAGACAACAGATTAAGTAGAAGATAGATTAGGTGTGGAAATGTGGTACAATTCAAAATGAAATACATCTATTCTGCATTTCTATGCATTGCAACATCTCTCAACCAATTGAGAGGCACATTTCGGGAAAGAAGAAGAGAGTATAATAATGACAATTGTAATTAGACATTGGATACAATACTGATCACACTTCTCATTAATTTTTTTTTTCCGGTTTCCTCACACACAGATGGTGTTGCTTGGAACCCCGCTCTGCCTTTGAATATCCTAACGGCATGGTCAACAAACTTTCCCACTACATTTGAATATGTGCAGTGTGAAAAAAAGAAAATATGATCTATATTTTAGCTACAATTCATCTATTTCCATATACAGACAACAATGATAATGCTGATGACAGGAAAAAAAATTGCAATACGTGTCATCATCACTATCACCATCTCATTCAAATGAAGAGTTTTATCGCAAAACATGTTCAACTCCACACTTGTTTAAGTTGAAATATTTCTGATTAGAGGTTCTAAACAAAAAAATTATTTTCAATCATAACTTCAAGAATATTCCTTACAGGTGAGGGGTATCACTGGAAAGGTTCTATTTTGCTCTATTTGATGATGAACTTACTTTAAAATGTTTGAAAATGATGCTTAGCCCATTTCGTGATAAAACCCTTCAAATATTCTCTGAAACAGGCAGCTCCCCTTCAGTGGAGTCATCAGATTTGTTGCTGTCATCAAAGTTTTGAAACAAGTGCCACTCACAGTTGTTTTGAAAGCTTGTATTTTAGGGAAAACAAGGGGGAGGGGGATTAATGACACAAGCTCCATTTTTCACTCAAACACAAGATGTTTAAATTGAAATGAGTTTAATCATCCCACCCTGTCAGGGAATAAAACTTTAGTTCCCTTGACGATATCGCATGTTGCATCCTCAATGCACACTCACACTCGAGAGCTACACGCTTTATGTATTGACTTACAACTAAAGTTTGAATGGGGCTATTTTAGACAGACAAACTCAGTAAAGCTGACTGTCTTCAAAATGATACATGAAAAAAAAAAACTTACAAACAACGATACAAATCTTGGTCCTCTCTTGCACTCGAAAACACGATCCTGTCTTCGTTCGAGTCAACACTCTGTTCACAGGAGTGAAAACAATAACAAACACTTTGTTCCTATCTGACAACTTTGAAAAGGTTGGATGTGGCGTAATGCCTCTAACTGGCAAAACTTTTGGACCCCTTCTATCGCTCACCCAGACACAAGAGAGGAATAAAATCTTTTGAGCTCTTTCCCAGAGCCTTCCCTTAAAGAGGTGCATTAAATTGTAAATCTGTTTGATTCGTGGCCATAGCGGCAGCCATTTTTTACTCATATCAAACTAATAACTGCAACTCTGTATATTTATATCTATATAAAATTTGGTTGCATTTGACAGCAGAAATAGCCAACACAATTAGCGCTTAGAACAATCCGTCCAAAAAATGCATTGATAAGTTTTGGAAACTCGGAAGCGAAGAATCAGCGTCGATCACGCGCAACTGATCAAATGGATGACTGCAATCGCACACGATGCAGGATTTCAACTCTTAAATGCAGTTGATAGTGTACCATTACGATGCGTGATCAAAGACTTACCAGTGTTAGAAATGAGAATGACGAAAGGTTAGGAAGAAGACACTGTGGCTATCTACAAAAAGCGACGACACTCTCATGCACCGACAAGAACTTGCTGCAGGATGGCATTTTAAGATCTCACTAGAGAGCCGACATTGGCAGGTGCTTACGTGACATGGTTGGATCAGAAGCAAAGACAAAAAAAAAAGAAGAAGAAGAATGATCTACAAAATCTTTATTCTTATAGAATGCTGCCTACTCTCATTGCATGGAACATGCACGGTACTTCTGGTTTGATCTTGCTCTGAAAAGAAAAACAACTCAGCGCATGAGTTGCATAAGTCCAACTCTGACAAACTTTGTAATATGATAAAAAAAAGACGAACAGAGGAGCAAATGATGACAACCCAATGCATTTCCTTGGCGGACGGTGAACAAAGGCTGAGAACTGAAGCAGGTATCCGCCAGCGCCCGCAAACCTGCCGCAAAACACTTCTCGCGGCGTCACACCCTCACTGTCATGCTGATGCGTTGCTAAAGGTGCTGCGAAAGACAGAGGGGGGAAGGGATGACGTGGATGGTATCGGGCAAAAAAAGAAACTGACCGCAAATTTCTATCTTCGGTTGAGTTCCGATTTGATGGCTGCAGGGGAGGAAAGAAAAATACACAGATGATACATCTTCGGTCAAACGTGAAGTGATTAACACGTAATGGTTCAGAACAAGGGATTTCCAACATCATCATCAATAGAGTTTTGTAAGGGTACGAAGTTACGAATTGATTTTTCTCAGAGCTGAAAAAACTGGATTTACTGTTTCAGCAAGTTTTATTTCTCCACTGGTATACAAAAGAAAAATAAGTATGACAATATCAAACATATTCATATACTGACCTGCTTTAAACTCGTGCAGTATTTAGCAGGAGATGACTTTTGAATAAGATAATTCAGATGAGTGCAATATAAGGGAGTTAAAATTTGATTTGAGTGTGTGCTATGGGAGGAGGCTAAGGATGTTGCTGAATGCATCGTTCACATAAAGAGGTTGGCTGCATATATCTCAAGTTGACACAGAAACTGTGGGTCACCTTTGTACTGAGCAACAAAAAAACAACAACAAAAAGTGATATGAATGGCATCAATGACAAGTGAGTACTTGCTGGTGGAGGCAATATACTCTGATACTGCCTTTCAGTCCAGTCAATATCACATATGAATATTATATTGCATGGTGACAGTGACTGTTGCCCTGGGTGACTCACCATCAATGATCTCCTGCTTCGTCTTCTGCAGCTCCTTTCGCATCTCCGACAGAATCTCCTGCTTGAGTTTCTCATAGTCCAGCGAGCCCCCTCCGTTCCCTCCCGGCCCGCTGCCCCCGTTGCCGTTGAGCTGGGTGTTGGACGGTCTCCGCCTGTGGGGTGCAGTCCGCAAAGAGTGCAATTAATGCTAGAACCGACAAGACATTCACTGATAAAGGTTGTCAGAACTAAACGATAAGACCTATGATGTGGGGTTAGAAACATGCATCTGAGACACATTAGCCCATCTCTTGATTTGAGTAACTACGAGCTCAGGGACAACTCTGAGCTGAGAGTGGCGGAAGTCTTCCAATGCACATTATAACCCAACCAAAACACTCAAATTGTATTTTTGTGTGTGCCTGTCTAATGACCACAACCAACATCAGAACTACAGTTTTAACTACATCACTCAGGGTATTTCCATAACAGAAAGAATCTTGACTTGATTTTTTTTTTCATCTTTGCTTACATCTCTTAGTATTTTCCAATGATTCCCATTCATACAGTGATAGTCCTCATGTTTATACTGACACCTGTCATATCTCAAAATGAGCTTTGCTTGGTTTTTTTTTCTGTCTCTCTCTCTTTCTGTATATGACCCCGTAACATTTTACATATGACCTATGAACCCATCCAAATTGAACACTCTGACAGCGATAAGTCTTGAAGCTGGAGAATGAGATTCTGACCTAGCCTTCCATTCAAACTGTGTTATCCCAAGACTAGGCATGATGACCAGAAAAAGTAATACAGTCAAACCTGTCTACAGCCACCATCGTCTATAGCGGCCACCTGCCATATGCGACCACTAAACACAACCCCCCACCCCCCCCCCCCCCCCCCCCCCAAGAGAAAAGCCATGTTAACAGTCCTGTCTATAATGGCCACCTGTCCACAATGGCAACTTTTTTTATCTCCCTTGGGTGGCCGCTATAGACGAGTTTGACTGTATTATTGAGAAGTTTGAAAAAAAAAGGAAGGTGATTATATCATGCTTTATTATTACTATTATTATTATTATTATTATTATTATTATTATTATTATTATTATTATTATTATTATTATTATTATTATTATTATTATTATCATTATTATCATTTTGTTGAGGTGAGAGAAAGAGAGGGGAATAAATGAAATAGCAAACTGTAAAGTCACATACATGACTTTGGCTTGAAATAGTAAAGTGAACCACAATCTACACACATCTCTCCCTGGGAATCAATGAAATATAGATGTTGCAGTGTAACTGTGTACAAATTGTTAGATTAGACATTAGTACCAGCTGGCTCATGTGAGTGCTCTTTTATTTCTTTTTTTGTGTGTGTGTGCAAACTATTACCCATCTGTGGTGGTATGAATAGGATATCATCAACTGATTTCAGTAGAAATTGAATGGCTAGGAAAGAGAGTTGTATTTTTTCTTTTTCTTCTTGCAAGAATCACAAGATCAATTTGCTCGCAATATCTGCTAGCACTTATTGCAAGGCAATTTCATTTTGCTTTCACCATTAATTTTGTAGCAATTCTGATGGAAACGTGGTACAACAGGTGTAAAGACAGCGTGCACTGCACAAGCATTGCACCCTTCCCTAAGACATTACCATTTGATAAAAAGCTTGCTTTCAAAAAAAAAAAAAAAAGAAAGAAAAGAAAATAGGGGATGAACGTAAAATAAAGGCATGCAGAAAATATGTCCAAGCCCCCTGGCTAAGAAAAAGAAGAAGAAGAAAAAATAACATTGCTGATACTTGCAGGAAGAGGCAATTGATCGCAATCCCAATTTTCAATGCAAGGCACTGCTGCATGAAAGACGTCTTTACAAGCATACACGCAAATTATGTAATCATCTACCTGATCATCTACTGAATGCATTTCCTTTCCTTTAATCTAACATAGCCACTATCTGACTCATAATAATACATATTTTGTGGGGGTGAATTACCTAACAGCAAGACTACAATAAAACGCAATATACGAGTAGTAAGTAAATATTGAATGCAACTGAGTGAATATTAAAGTCCCAAGTGCTGGACTAAACACCGTAGCTTGATATAAATGCCAAGTTGCACTTGATTTTCACATAGGCATCGAGACAAATACGTTTTTGTTTTTCATTTCAGTGCCGCAGGGCCATGCATTGGAGGGTTCAGAACAGAAACTGCTAGCTGTGTGGTGAGAGACTAATTGGCCAAGGTCCATGACACTGGTGCCCTGGACAACAGTCATGCAAACTACGCGATCCTCCCTCTTTCACCCCAGCAATTTTTTGTTTTGTTTTTTTGAAGAAGAAGGTGGTAGATGTTTGCGCATACACGTAAATTGTGTAGAAAAACAACAGCACAGAAGTTGAGGCGTAGCTGCCCCTTGCATGATACATGCATCAACATGAGGCAAAGCAAGCAATGTCTCATTTCCATAACTGGCTAAAATACGTCCAAAAAATCTGAGCAAAAAACCCCAATAAATCCAACTAACAACAACAACAAACAACGATAACAAATAAAAACTTGAAGAGAAAGAAAACATTAAAATAGGAGGCATAGAAATTGCATTTGGAGGTGCAAGAATGGAGTCAGATGTTACAATGGATGCTGAATGACTTGCGAGTGCACTTACCTCTATCATCATCAACATCCATATTGTTTGAATGATGGCTTTCCTTTGTTTATAAAGGCACATTTTTTTTTTTTCGTGTGTGCACGATTCTGCTGATGCTTTGTGAAATGTATAATGTACATACCAAGCTTCCACTAACACACATTTTATTTTCGCCACCAATTGAGGTTTAGTGAGTTTTGTGTCCCTATCATTGCCAGTTAATAGTGTTCTTGTGTTATTGATGATTACTGCAAGTTATCGTCCACACTTCCCATTAACATTATCTAGCCAGCAGGTGATTAAGACTTTAGTGACTCTTCCAGGAACATTGTATGTGCAAGTTAGTGATGGCGGTTAGATATAGTACACATTTTTCAAGTTTAGCGTATTCAAGAAAGCATCTTTTCTCAACATATTTGTTTTTGTTTTGTTTAACCTGAAACCTTTCTGCCCCTTAGAAGTAGATGGGTAGCTCTGGAAATGTGTAACATAAGAAATGTAAATACAATATCTGTTCATAGACTTGCAGAATTTTTTGTATCTTTTTTTTCAAAATTTTGAAACTCCCTTACCAGAAATAATCAAATGAATAAAACAAAAAAGAGCAACACGTGCTAAATGGCTTGCAAACCAAACCAAAACTCTGAATAATCCCCACATTTCAGTCATGCTTAACAGAGCAGAAAAATGTTCACCAAAAACCCAATGAAAAATTCATGCAACCCATACTCAGCAATAGGGGGAAAAAAAATAAGTAAATAATCATGTGAAAGCAGCCAGAAACCAGTGATAGGTTGAAGTTAAGTGAGTGAGTGAATGTAAAATTCACTTTCTACTCCTTTTTTCTTTTAATTCTTTTTTTTCCCTTTGCTTTCTATACTATCAGTCAGTCCAGGTGCAAGTCAGTATGAAAGAATCTAAACAATATGGCTCATACCAAATTTTTGGTTAATGTTAGCTCTTCTTACCCAAGAGGCCTAGGGGACTGATTGCTTGAGGGGGGTGCCCCTACCGGGGGACGCACACCGGGCACCTGCTGCTGGCGACCACTTTTGTTGTTATTTTGTTTCGTTTCGTTTTTGTAATTTCATTTGATTGATGATGGAGGTTTTTTTTTTTTTTTTGGGGGGGGGGGTTGTTGTTGGTATATTATGAAAAGAGGGCGGATATAGAAGCAAAAAGTTAACACGATTAACAAGCAACATGAAGCAACAACATGTAGAACGCACAAGTAGATTAATAAGATTGTATACAGACACAAGTGGAGAAAGAGACAGAGATAGACAGAATGATGAACAAAGAGAGATATATAGAGAGATAGAAAGAATAAGGGATAAAGAGACATAGACAAATGAGAGATAAGGAGAGAAAGAGAAAGATGGGGAGAAAAAGAGAGATAGATAAAAAGAATGGCAGATAAAAAGAGAAAGAGAAAGAATGGGCAATACAGAGAGAGATATAAAGGAAGAACAGGAGATAAAGAGAGATAGATACATACATATAAAGAATGGGAAATATATATATATATATATAGAGAGAGAGAGAGAGTGACAGAGACGATGGTCTAGGCGTGCATATACATATACACATACATACATATATACACATGTATATATATGAATAAATTCCATTGGCTAGTTGGATGGCATAGTAAGTTAGACATTGATCTCCACTACTCTTCTTGTTATTCCAACCTATCAATTATGACATCCATATCATTGTAAGCTTGTTAGACTTTTCTAGTACTGATTCCAAAGCTTGGCAGAGGCACAAATTTACATATTTACATGTCAAATGAAATGAACAAAACTACATGTAATTGCAGATAATACATAATTGAAATACTCGTCCATTATCATCAGATATTTACAAAGGAGATATTTGTGTCTCCCTACTTTTTTATATTCTTAAAACTTTTTTCTCTGCATGAAGATTGCATCATGACAGATATTCCTTAAAGTATTCTGGAAAAAAAGACTTTCGAAGGATGCAACCACAAGAAATGGAATACATCTCAAAAGAAAACCTCTAGAAATATTTCAATAGGTCCAAGAAAGCCTCAATAACTCCACAAGTTTTTTTTTTCATTTTGTTTTGCTGTGCTTGCTTGTTTGTTTGTTTTCTTCACTAAACTTGAGAGTAATTTTTAATAAAAAAGACATCTTTGGTGGTACAGGAGTGAAGAGGGCATTTTTGCACTAGAAATGGCTATTAGCAGACTTTAATCTAATGAGTGCTGTGGCAAAAAAAAAAAAAAAATGGCTTTGCTGATGGAAGAGCAGCATTAGATTATGTCACAGACAACCCACACAGATGTTACACCATCAATGTTTGATGTTCCCAATGATTAAATTTATTTTCATACACACTTTTTTGTCAATATAGAAAAAACATTGTAGAAGGAATAGCATTTCCAAGTACTATATACGAAATATATTTTGCGGATTTCAACTTCGCGAATTGTGCAAGTTAACTGATATGCACAGAAATTAAGATATCATGAAAAATAATGCCTCCAGATATAAGATGCACTCTGTAGCATCTCCGGGTCGGAAAATCACATTTTTTTCGCCTGAAAATAAATTACCTCATTTCTCGAATCCGTCAATGCGGCTGTTGCTCATGTATTCAACCATGTGCCAAATCGTCATGGAAGTCCCAATTCACATCATATCACACTTGCAAAATATATAGCGTAGACAGTACATATGATTATACGGCTCGCTGCATAAATCTTATCGTACAGACTGAAGTAAAAGACAGCATTGTACGTAATGTAGAGTGACATGTACATCGGCGCTTTGAATACGGTTAATCACATCAATCACAGAGCCGGGACACGATAGGTGTAACAAGGCGATTAAATCTCTCATAATCAAAGGGACATCCCACGTAAGTACATTCATCTCCCTTTCCATTGTACATCAAAACATAACATTCCAACTTAAATGCCCACTTACATAGTGGTTTTGTAATGCTTGTGCATAAGGAACATACGATGAATGGTGTCAAAGTTAATAGCTAAGAGGTGGTAATAGAGAGTGCTTTATTACTGTTATCAATTTCCCTTGTGCATTATGACTCTCCAGGTGGTTGAAGCAGAAGAGGAGGAGTATATTATGATTATGTTGAGAAGAGGCGTATAATTTTGATTATGTTGAAGAGGAGATGCTGACCACCACCAGGTTCGGACAAAAGGAGTCGTCTTACCCTCCTGGAGGTGATGGCGGGAGGTCCTTGCCACCCACCTGACTCAGTGGTCTGGGGGCGACAGGTATCTGGGGGAGGGGTTTGACCGTGGCGGGGGACACAATGGCCGACATCGGCCTGACTTGACTCCTGGGGCCGTGTATTGGGGGGGGGGGGCGGGGACCCCCCGACAAATGATGATGTCACAGTTTAGATTTCATGGGGGAGGGGGGAGAGGGGGAGATTTGGTCAGATGACAGCAAGTGAGGTCGAAGGAGGTAGAGTTCGTGGGGGGGAGGGGGATGGAAGGTTGGGAAGAGGAGTGATGGAGAAAAGGGGTGGGTTTTAGTCAGCTCAGATCATTTCATATTTCATGTTGATAATGTTTCATTATTTCAGCTTTAGCTGGACATAGCTGAAGGTGCAATCAAATTCAAAGGATCAAAAAGAAATGAAACAAACCAGATCCCTCTTGGGCTTCATATTGTGGCCGTTTAGCCCTTTCTCTACCAATGAGTCAAATGAGCAGAAATTTCCACACACAAACCTATGGGCAGGTAATATAATTTGGCACAAAGGGGGGGGGGGGGGTAAAGGTTCCCTCTCGAATGTGGAACCTAAATGTGTTGGTAGGAGCATACATCTGCTACATACCATGAAGGGGGTCTGAAACAAGAATGGGTTCATTGTAGCTTCAAATGATAACTCATAAAGAATACCACATGGCATGAAAGAAATGAGACCTATGTAACATCTGATGAACATTGGAAGAGGATAGGGGTTGGTAGAGAGGGCAGTACAGTTTAAGGAAGTATGTATGGAAGAGGTCTCCTCATCATCAGGAAACCTGAAATACTGTGTCTCCTGTACAATTGTATGTGTGTGCATGTTTGAGTGTGTTTCTATGTGTAGGTAGACATAGTTATATTCAGATAGGGTTGGTTGGTTGACGAAAAGAAAAACATGCACTTTATTTCATCACGATAGATATGAATTGATTACTCCGTTTCTGCTCATCTACCTCTCACAGATGTCTGAAAAATGTGGTCTAATACAAACCATTCTACGACCTCTGACATGCAGTGGGTACATACACCACTCCTATGCCCAAAGTGAGAGGGACCAACCACCATTTTCCCCCCTGTGCACTTTGACATGGCCAGTGCATAGCAATCATACATGCGAATGACTTTGATGTACATTTAGGAATGCAATATACAATAAGTTTTCCCTTTGTCTATAGTATGATATAGTGAATGACTACAATTTTTTTTCTTCTAATTTTACACTGTTAAGAAGTGGAAGAGCTGGGGGTAATATCTAGAAAACTCTATACAACTTCTATGTGCATGTAGCTATGATTTTGTTGCAAGTTGTCATGTACTAAAAGGGCAAAGGTCACTAAATATGACGCATGATGTGCCTCTTTTTCCCTAATACTGCCTTTTAGCCTTTATTTCCCTTTTTATTTAATTTTCTTTATTTCTCTTTTTTTTTTCTTGCATTGGAGGAAATGATTATCTACAATTGTTGTGAAAGCATGCCTTTTTCTACAAACATACTCCTGACCATTCCCTTTAAAGGCCCGGTAAGGTGGGGAGAGAAGGCTGGGGAGAGAAGGCTGGCCCGAACGAATCGATCTTCATTTCGCTGCCCACCCAGGTGCATTAATGAACCACAACTAGCCCACGCCTGCTGGAATAGAATCGCCCATCAGCGAATACGTGCATCAAAGCATACACTCATCGGTGACGTTTCGACTCCAGTCTAGATTTTTCGGCTGTGTGTGTGATTACATAGAGATCAATGATAACGCTGGACACAATTTGTTACGGGTTTCCTGAATATATCCAAGTCAGGCCAGCTTTCCTATTGTATCATATCCCCACTCTACCGGGTCTTTCAGATAAGTGAAGGCTACAATGAGGATGATCTACAGGTTTCATGTACGGCTAAATATCGCACAGGGATGGGAAGATGCAAAAATGATAAAAGATACTGACTTTCATAGCACAACATCAATTTCACATTCGAATACAACTCCAAATCCAACTTAATTGCCTTATACCAACTAAGACATAACCATTCAAATTCGTAAGTTAAAGGTCATTGCAAAACTATGGCAGTGACGTTTGTTTAGTGCTACATCAGGCAAGTTTTTCGCTCTCGCTCTTTCAGACTGTCTTAATTGAATTTGACAAGGACTATGTCTCACAATTCTACATGTATACATTTAAATTCACTTCAGGTCAAAATTCATTTCGAAATGGTATAGCAGGGTTACATGTTAGCTTGCCTGCACTGGTGACCTGTAGCTTTTAAGATAATTGTGTATCCTTTTTTCTTTCTTGCATCATGAGTTATTACCATTAAATCCCCCTCCTATCCGAATTACATCATCACTCCTTACATGCCTACAAGAAATCTGTTTTTCTAATAAGCTTTAATCAAACTGTACCTGCTTCATCTCCTTGTTCATAAGGATATTGTCCTTTTGCTATGGCATTATATCATTATTAATACTATTACACCAAAAGCATGGCCCTTACGAAACCACAGAGGCAGTATGTTGCATAATAGAAATCATATAAATAGCAGGGCTACAGCAGCTGTAATTCTATTGGACATACTCATCAACCATAAGTAAAAGGAAAAAAATGGTGACGGCTGAAGCACGAACAAAAACACGTAAATGCTTTCACATAACTAAACTGTATGAAAAACATGCAAGTCACAGAAGTTCCACGTAAGGATGAACGGATTAGATGTGGTACACTGCATTCATTGGGTAACGATGATGGAGATGAAGATGACGGAGACGATGGCGATGATGATGACGACGATGATGACAATGATGATGACGATGATGATGACAAGGACGATGACAATAACAGCGATGGCAATAACACAAACTGTGATGATGACAATGATCACTGATTACAATGCACACACACACACACAAACATGCACACACATAGAAATGATGATACACATGCATACAAATACACACAACAGAAGAGATGCGAGTTTGTCGTATAGACGACGGAATGATGGATATGAAATGATAAAGACGTGGAACACGGAGGAACAATGGGCACTTCCCTGATGACAGAGAAGGCTCAAGTATTGGCAAATTCTATGGACAAACAAGTTTAAATAAAAAAACAATAAAAGATCTACAAGACATAGTTACCGTCCAAGCTGCGGCGAGGCACTGGAAGCCGGGGCGTTGTCTACCCCATTGGACCTGGCCTTCGATTCCCAGGGTTTTCGTTGCTCTGCAGTCAAAAAAGAGTTTGAGTGACAACTGCATCTCGGGCCTGACACATACATAATCACCTTGGTTACTGACAGCTTGTGGTTGTGCATAAGCAAAATTCCAACAAAACATCTGACAGAAAAGTACATATCTGACTTCCTATTCTTTATTTGAAACTAGAAATCATACCTTGAATGAACATGCATACTACACTCAAAGGTCAACTGCAGACATGTTTTCTGGCTGTACTTTCTGCTACGTAATAGGTAAATTTGACTCTTTCTGAAAAAAAAAAAGCAGAAGAAAATTGAATGAAGTGAGCAGGGTGTTCTCTGGACTACAAACTACCACATTCTCTACACAAATCCTTCACATGCGGCTAAAAAATGACTGATAGATCATTTAGACCTGTGTCAACAACAATAACATGACAGAATCTGAGCAGCAGAAGGTCATTAACACTGTACAGAGTCTCTGGAGTAGGACAGCGACCTTCTAGTTCTCAATTGGCGATGAGTCCACCATGAAAAGGCTGTAATGAGAGAGTATGTAAAAAATAGAAAGGGATACAGACAGATTGGGGGGGGGGGAGCGACAGACAGATAGACAGACAGACAGACAGACAAACAAACAAACAGACAGACAGACAGACAAACAGAAAGACATACAGACAGACAGTGTGAAGGATGGAGAGACAAGAGGAAAAACGAAATATTCCTCGTATTTACCAGTCTTCTGGACTGCTGGTGGTGATGTTCTACCAGATGGCCTACTGGGTTCCTTTGGACCGTCCTGAGAATAGAGAAAAAGAGTTCATACCCCCAAATTCAGTTGTGGCCAGAACACACAATTAAAACAAAATTCACTTGTCTATCACAATCATATGAATGAACACAGCTCAAAACGCCTGAAATTCTTTTTAACATCAGATTGCTTCCAAAGGAAAATTTAGGCAAGGAAATTACTGCCATAATATTCTCAGTAAACAAAAACATCAACATTCCTGTCTTACAAGCTTACCACGGAGCTGGGTAAAAAGTAATCCTTCTTCATTTTTATATATTTTGGTAATGATTCTGTCTCAATATTGCATATTCATGTCATCCAGATTGTACGGGGATTTCCCAAATTGTCTATTCCGAATGCAGTCCAACTGATGCACTGATGGTGAGCTGTTCAGTGACAACGGCAATCACGAATCCCGACCATGGGCCAGATTTGCAAAGCCCATCCCATGTGACATTTCTCCATTCCAGGTGGCCTCTCTTCACTTGATTTGCTGTAAGTGGCCATCTGCTTGGTGACTCCATCCAAATATGGGGATTCGATCACACCTGCCCCCTACCCCTCTTTTTCTTTTCCCAAATGCAATGCATAAAACTAATGTAACCTTCTTCTTTCGCCTTTGTCATCTACTCTAACATGTTTGTGAAGCAACATTAAATGAGAATATTTTTGTTTTTCTTCTCTTTCTTCTTTTCCTTCTACAGATTGTTACGTCGAGAGGTGTCTGACCGGGCAATATCTGAGGAAGAAGTTTAAAAGATTCTGATGTGACACTATCTGTTTTCCTGACCCCTATCCCAAGGCGATTTATCCTCCTGGTTAAAGGTACCGATTACCACTGGGAGCAGTGATTTAATAAAAAAAATTCAAAATATCACATTTGATGCGTATGTGTAGGCCAGTTGTATCACAAAATATCCTACCATGTAAAAATTTTGCAATAAAGCCTAAAATATAAGGAGATATCACTATTTTTCTCACTAAACCACAACTGTAGAAGATTTGGTCTAGAAACTTTTTTATTATAGCAATTGTTTACATTTTGTAAATTTAACAGTAGTTAAAATTAATTATATTGATTCAAATTTTTGCATTGGTTGTTCCTATCCCTATCTCACATTTTACAACTATTTTGAAGTACTTAATATGGGTTTTTGTTCCATCTGCAAATGGTAAATAATATTTTACGATGGCCGGTGGGGGATCAGACTTACGGATGCTGCAATTTCTTTCCTCTTCTTTAGCTTCATCTGCATTTCCTCCATCATGCTGTGGCCTCCGCCTATCTTTCGGGGCGCGGTGGAACCACCTCCTCCGCCTCCTCCTCCTCCTCCTCCTCCTCCAGCTGGTCCACTGCTACCTGCATCCTGTCGACAGGATTCAATTTATGCATGAATGGCAACAGCTAAAACTTGTGTTGTCTGAGGTGACCATTGAAAAGCAACAAGATTACGTAGTCGCAATAATCCCTATGTATAATTTGAAATCTGCTGATCATTTTTCAAGATTCTGGCCAGAAAGGATGAAATTCACATTAAAGTTTGTGGAATGACTGTTCATGGCACAGAGCAATATCTTCAGGTCGTATCTTCATATGCATCTGCGTTTACGATATGAGCTAAAGTAATCCGTTTGGTTGCCGTGAAACAAACATGATGATCTTGATTGTGAATGGAACATCCAAGAAAGTGAGGCAGAGCATTTTGGAAAAAATATCACATGTACAACTTATCTCTCTCGAAGATAATGCAAAAGAAAATTTCACAGATTTGATACCTAATTTTTCATATCTAGATCACACAATACTGCTACAAGATGCTCCCTGATTTCTGGAGGTTCTTCTTGTTTTTTTTTTTCTTTATTCATAACTTATTCACCTACCCTGGATACTTTCTTTAACCTGGCTGCTGCCAGCTGTGCTGCCAGCCCCCCGCCACCTGCGTCCGACGATCCGCCACCGCCGCCGCCTCCCCCACCCACTGGTGGTGGAGGTGGGGGTGGAGGCACTCCGCCCCCGCCCCCGCCCCCGCCCCCGCTTGGTGGTGGGGGTGGCGCTGGAGCGGCAGGGGCAGCAGGGGCCGGTGGGGCGGCCGGTGGGGCGGCCGGAGGTGCTGGAGGTGCTGGGGCTGCAGGGGGCTGAGGTGGGGTTGGTGGTGCCTGCGGTACTGCCGGTGCCTTTGGGACCGATGGTGGGGCAGAGGGGGGCTCAGGAGGGCTTGGTCTGGTGGCTGCAGAGAAGACATTTTGTCAAAATGACTGTTAGGAAATGACAGGCATGCATCAACAATGTCACAATGCATGTTCACATAGTACATAGAATTTTTAATACATTGGAAGAAGAAAATGGCATCAGATGACATGGGCATATAATAGGGAGTTTTAGATTTTCACAACGTGGATGTTCACAGGAAAAAAAAAATCTGTTCTGCGCATGTGCAAATTTGCTTATCAAAATAGGTCTGACGTTATCTGAATTTTCAATGTCGGTTCTGAGCCATTTTTGCATGCGCTTAAATCACGACGCAGAGAGCTACATGATGTACTGATCGTTGGAGGCGCCATTTTACTTTGTAGAGGTTGCATCTTTGCGTAATCTAAAGCTACTTTGCAACACGACGCACGGAGAGAGGAGAACGGCCAATGTGAATCATTGTCTAAACGCCAGCATCGCAAATCTAAAGCCCCCTATAAAAATACCAAACACACTCCCTTTGTCTCTCCTATTTCTCCGTCTTCATCTCTGGCTGTTTGATGGAATATAACATCCATGTCAGTCAAGTTGCACAGAATTCACGTTTCCTTTCACCTATTTCTTAATGATGTGTATGCTTGTATGTATAAATAAATGCTTATACAACTCTGTTTCACACCAGCTCTTGACCATGCTGCTCCTTGAATCATCTGTTTCTGATTTTCCAGCGACCAAATGATTCAAACAGTGAATCAAGAATATCAATTTCAAACTGAGAGAGGATGTTATACAAAAGGTCACTAGCATGTAGGACAGTGGACAGCGCAGGGAAGGGGAGGGAAGGCGGGAGAGATATGGGGTGAATTGAGGAGAAAATTCACCAAAGAGGAAGAGAAGAAAGAATAGCGAGCATTCTCCGATAGTCAGCTGTGAGTGTCAGCTGCTTCGTCCTCCTGCTGGGTGTCTTGCAAAGCATGCTGGGAAGGGGTAGCATCACTCTGCGTGTCGGTAACCCTAGCCCAGTGACCCATCGCTTTTCTTGCAATCAATACCATGTAGACCACAACACCGCTGTAATACACAGCACCAGACACAAATGCTGCACATATGGAACACAGTGAGGGCGATACAAATTTGCAGCCACTCTCGCCAGATACACTGCATACTTAACCCTCTGTGTCGATTGGCACAAAAAACCCAAATAGCATTGTACACACTTGCCACAGACCTTGGCACAAAAAGAGTTAAGATGTTGATGTTCAGTTGAGTTCTGGTTTGTTTTACATGTCTGCTATTGAAAAAAAAAGAAGAATTTAGTGCTTGTAAACAAGCAACCATGAGAACAACAGCTTGAAGTGCTGGCCAAGAAATTGAGGCAATGATGATGCTGTATACAAGACATTTTCGCAGTATTAAATTTTCGCAAATTGGAGCCGATGGCCTTTTTCGCTGCGTGAGCATTTTTTTTTTTGTATTGTCACTGGCATTCAATGCACATAGTGTGGACTAATAGTTTCACATGCATTTTAATTTTGCATATCTTGGCTCTTTCAAATTCGCAAAATTAAAATGCACACGAACATTCAATGTTTTACAATGAAATGCCTTGCCTAGGGGCACAACTCTTGCTGAAATGAGGGACTTGAACCAGACGCCTAAACACTTACAGTCAATGGTCTTACATTTGTATGTTTGTACAGGGCCGCAACACCTCCTCAGCTGTTAAAAAGTGAAAGCCGACGGAATGCATTCAAAATTTGTTTGCACCATGAATGCTTTCAGGTGAAATGATACTTCCTGAGGTGCACTGCTTGACAATGCATTATCACTACACGGAGATTAATAAAATCCATGACATTCACATGGCAATGCTACATCAGAAAACAGACGAGCAACTCCCCCCCCCCCCCCCCCCCCAAGGCTGGCATTCCTTTTCTGCAAAGTATTGCAATGCATTTAGAATTGCTGACATGAGGAAGTAGGAGAAAGAAAAGACAATGGGGGAGGGGAGGATGAATAATGTTCACCTCCGAAGCTGATATCACATAAAAGTCTGTACTCTTTTAGTATATGAAACCATAACTACATAATGAGTCCCCGGGGGATTTCCATCTAGACTATGGAAAGCTGCCATCAATGCCATGCCTGGAAGAATTTCAGCTCCAGGGTAACCCACTCCAAAGGTGAATATCTCCCGTTGCAATCACACTGACTTTGCAAAGATGGGTGCCAAGGTCTGCAAAAGTTTAGCGAGATTGGACATCAATCAAACAGTGATTGATTTACGCACCGTGCACGTCTGCCAATGTGGGACTGTGCTCCCAAAGTCACATGACCAAATCCCATGATCCCTTGCCAAAACGAATTTCAGCTGATTAAAAGTGAGGCCACCAAACTAATCCCATGTCTGTTCTTTTTCTCTTTTTGCTTTCTTTTCCATAAGCTCCGGACATAATTGATAAACAGAAGCATGCATTGGGATAATCATGAAAATAAAAGCATGCATCTATATGCCAGATTTAGACTGGACTTCTACGTATTTAGATGAATGTGATGTGTGGAATCGACGTCTGCTATCTGGGCCAGCATACAAACAATACCACAGTGCTCCAGTTGCAAACGAAGGAAGCTGCATGTCAAACGTGAAACGTGAGGAACTTTGCAGACACACACCCATCTGCCTCATCCATTCTCAACTCGGCTAGCTTGTTAGGGAAACGAGGCCTAAATGGATCTAATGTACGCGTGATTATTGGGATATCACATTTCTACACAGCTGATAATCTAACATCAAAATGTGGCTCCAGAAATAGGGCCACTGCTACGGTGAGGGACTGGAGTAAAAATCGTTCAAACTCTCTATCTGCATTTTAATAGTCTTTTGGAATGTGGGTGGAAAAGGAAGGACAACCAGAGCACATGATTCATTTTGAAAATTTTTATGAACTCGGTTACAATGAACATTTACACAGTTGTGTCACTTTATGTTCTGTCCTACTTTGACTCACTTCCAGAAAATTTTTTTATTCTGTTTGACATTGCTGACTGACCACATAATAAGTGTTCCTTTGAGTTATGTGGAACCATTTTGAAGCCTTTAAAATTGATTGCAGTGTCCAAATATGGTCAGAAGCTGCTGGCTGATCAGCCAATCAGAATGCTGCCTCCAATATTTGCATAGAATTTCTCTTCCAAGTACATCAATTACTTAAAAAAAAAAATATATATGTATATTACAAGTAATACTCAAAATTCTCCTTTTGTTCTTTTGAATGCAAAATGGTGTAGGCCTACGTTTTACATAACCGGGTGAGAGGCCTATTAAAGTAAATGGGGGGGGGGGGGGGAGGTGTTGTTCTATGTCCAGCTTACGTGGTACAGATGACCTGTCCATATCTGAACTTCTCCTGGTAACGTCTGGCTGCCGCTGTTGGTTGTATCTAACAGAGAGAGAGAGAAATAAACAAAGAAAATATATATCAAAGAATGAAAAGACAGGGAGAGACAGAGACAGAGAAAAGGGTAGAAACAGATAGACAGAGAAGAATGATATAAGGATATATCCATAAAAAAATCAACATCTTATTACAGGTGGCTGAAATTATAATAGGGTCCTCGGGACCAGCAGTTTTCTTTAGTTTTATCGAAATTTTGTCATAGCTGAACAGTAAAGTATGTAAGGATAATATAGATGATCATTCTGGGACATGAATTTTTACTTTGTGGCAAAGAAAATTTCATTATAACCACGTTCACTCTCAAGGGAGTGCACTGTATTGACAGAGAGACATAGAAAATTGGTAAAAGTTGAAATGAAAATAAAGATCACAAACAGATATATCAGGAACATAGGGTGCAAAGAAAAGAAATATACAGAGATGCAGATAAAGATACTGATTTCTTTCACCTTTATTTTTATCTATACTGTCTTTTTTTTCGGGGGGGGGGGGGGGGTTGAGAGCAGTTTGGCCTTATTGACAACATGTTTCCTGTTTCAAGTCCCAACAATCTCTCAAGTTGATCTCTAAGTGCGAAAGAAAAGAATGCAACTTCTGTGGCCGACTAAAGGATGAAAACTTTTCAGAAAGGCCCTGAGGAGGTCTCCTCCAAGATGACACAAATTGCTCTTGACAGCCTGCTGAATGGAAATTGGGAAAAACCCTTGGATTGTTTACAACATATTTGCAATTCCTTCCATAGCTTCATATTAAGGTCTAAAAATAAAGCAAAAAAAAAAAAAAAAGAAAGAAACACACACACACACACACACACACACACACACACACACACAGAAAAAAACAGATAAGTCTGGAGCGGCCTTGTTTTCACGATGAGGCCATCCACTGCCAAGTGCAAGTTCGATTCTACTGGATATGATCCCTTTTGATTTGATTTGTACGATATGTAACGCGCCTGCCGGGGATTTAGAGCCCAAATGTACAGACGGGACATTGCACTCTACAAGAAAGGTTGTAGACAAGTAGAAAATGTGTCATGCCAGTTGGTAAACAGAGAGAGAGAGAGAGAGAGAGAGAGAGAGAGAGAGAGAGAGAAAGGCATATGACAAACAGGATAGACTTCTCCCCCACCCTCAACACATACCAACTCCCTCTGTTGATGAAACCTTCATGAAAACAGGTTGTTTCAAAACAGCATATTTGGTATCATGTGCTGAAAAAAAAAAAACCTAAAAAAAAAACAACAACTCCAAAGACTGGCAGAGGCATGCAGGTATGCATATTTCAGCCATTTTTATGAAGGGCACATAAAAGTGTGTGCTTCTGCTCTCATGTTGAATACTGTAGTATTGGAAAACTACCAAAGAGTTTTACAGAGTTTTTATTTAATGATTGATCTATATAGATTATCTAGGACAGTGCTGCAAATTGCCATTAAGGAACTCTTGCAGTGCAGTATAGTATGTTGAGATATCAATAGTTTCCGTGCTCATCAAATAATATGTTATTGTAACATCATCATTATTATCATTGTCATCATCATCATCATCATCATCATCATCTTTACTACTACTACTACTGCAACTACATTCAATATCCCAGAATATCTTGGCAGAATGATTCTCTTGTCTTTTCGCAATCTCATCTTTAATGTGCACTTTGGCAAGGGTTGGAAATAGAACTGCCAGGGACTAAGAAACAAAACAAAACAAAACACGCAAACATAAAAAATACTTAAAAAACTGAAAAAAAACTAAAGGAAATCAAGTGACAGGCAATCAATGCATCCACTTTATCTACCTGTCATTATGTGCTGGGCCATTGACATGTGATGGATGCTGGGCTGGTGGCTGAGGAGCTATGGTCTGAGGCCTTGGAGGTGCTGGAATGAAAAAAAAAAACAGAATACAGACAAGAAAATAGTAAATTTAATCAAGTCATATGACTCGTAATGTCTCTTTACGTCATTCATAAAGACATCAAAAGGGCAAGTGACACACTCAATTAATATATCAAAGAGCCAAACATACATAAATAGATATCAGGCAAATGATTCATGAAAACATCAAGCAGCTCGGAAGAATTTGACATTCTGTGCCAAGATGATGCCGCTATCACCTGCAAAACAGTGAGTATACAGTACCTCTTTCTTTTCTTTTCTTTTCCTTTTGTTATGCCCACTGCAGTTCACAGTGAGTGTGCATGATTTTCGGAATGATCACATTCTGAAATGGAGAAAACCCTTCTGGGTGATAACAATTACAAACTGTGTCAGTGGAGAACCGCTACAGGGTTCACTTGATAAAGGGCCACATACTTGCTCCTTGCACCAAGGGAACAAACATTGTAGTTCTTCACACGCTAAAAATTTGAGACCTTTGACAGCGATGAAATAGTAATTCTTAACACAAGAATCATGATTTCAACTTCGATGTTGATCATCATTATCATCTTCTTTTCTGGAAAGCTCACATGATCATGACGCGTCATTATACAGGCCATTTTTCTCTTTTTACCCCTTTTATTTTGACACAAGACACGGTGCTCAAGCAGTCGATGCTGAGATATGATTCTTGAAAAGACAACATCTGTTCTGCAAACCATCCAATTTTCTCAGGTACAGCATTGTGCGCTGGGTTCAATTTCATTTTGTGATTGTCAAGAACTTCGAAACTGGTTCTTTTCTCAAGAGCTGCAACAGAAGAGGCCCTTTAAACTCGCAGAAGAGACACGTGGAAGCCCCGGCAGGGTTAATTGTGATTTGCATTTTGCAGCTACCATCTCGGAGGATGAGGAGGAAGTCCGCGGAGGGATCACATCTTCTTGATGGAGTCAAAATATTTTGCATTCCAAGAATGCCACAGTGTGCCCACGTCCAGAGTATCAAACAAGAGATTGGAGAAGATCTTCCGTACTCTGCTTGACTGGGCATGGCAACAACTCTGTTTAATACATCATTGTACAGAGATGTATTCCTCATCACGGTCAGCTTTATGTTAGATCTTGTTTCTCTACATTGCTCCTGTTTATGTTTATTTTCTGCATCTCTCCTTCCCTATGAAATACTCTATCATAGCACTGATATACTCTGGTGAGAGAAAAGAGTGAGACTATGAGAGGGCTAACTATCTAACCCATTTCCACTCCTATGAGAAGAGAAAAACATATCCACATGTAGTGATTATGGCCTGATCACAGAGTACTAGTTAAGTATTTTTTTTTTTTTGGGGGGGGGGGGGGAGGAGGGGGTGGGGGTAAAGAAGAACAATGGAAGCACAATGTTTATTTCTCTGTTTCTTTGATAAAAAGAACAATGGTACATGAGCTAATTGTGAGATTATTAAAGAGCAATGCTTGTTGATTTTATTCAGGTCTTTATCTACTGCAGATCTAAATATATCTCCATAAGTATTAAATCAAAGTATACAAAGATGGGGAAAATAATAACATAGAAATCTTAGCAAATGACATAAGGCAAGAGATCATCTCTTTCTCTCCCTTCTCTCTTCTCTCTCTCTCTCTCTCTTTGTGTCAAAGCAGTTATGAGTACTGTTTTCTTGCGAAGATGCACAAATATCAGATCCCATTTTTTTTTCATGATGTTCTAAAATTTATTGTAAAGAGGACTTGGGAGAAAGAAGGAAGGATGGACAGCAAGGAGGAAGGAAGATGAATATATGTTACCAGCAGCCATTCATCATGCTGCAATCTCATAATCAGTTCCTTCTATTTCTTTCAAAAGGCTTAGGGCTGATAATCTCCCAACAACCAAGGAATCAAACTCTCTGTTGGTGGTCATGAGAATGAGATCGGGGTGAGTCAAGGCCCTGAGTACTGACAACGAAGAGCTTCCCCAAAAATACAAACACATCCCCACATGACATCGTGACATCTGCCAGGTACACATCCAATGGAGTATTGATATATGTGTATCAGGTCACGACGGGGCCCTTAAAAAAGATATCTATATATTCCTGTCGAGCCTAAGAGGTATTCAATGTCTTCCGCCAGGACAAACACTCGGAGGGTCTTAAATCATTCTCTCTCTCTTCCTCTGGCACACACTCAGAAGAAAAAATTCTTCCCTGTCATCAGAAACTCTCTCTCTCTCTCTATCTATCTGATGATGGTAATGATGATCATGATGACTTCTTGAGATACACTCCGCACCACATTAAGGGGGGAATATTCCAAACAATAACACACTAGGCGACAAGAACCAACAAGATTTTACGGATCACACGTGCCATTAGTTATTATAAAGTTCAGGGCAGGGTCGCAGACTCTTGGCGTGGTGACGACGATGAAACTCTCCAGCCAGGAAGAGCCCTGCTACGTAAGATCCTATTTGTGGGTCCCGTGGCCGAGCCAAGAATAAACCGTGGAGGGCGAGTGATGACGGGGATGAGGGGCTATCCATGGCATGTGATGACATGAGGGTGAGGTGCACTGCACGCCAGCCCCCCTCCCCTCCCCGCCCGACTCCGGTTCCACAGGCAGAGAGATGACATCATCCACAGCAGGTTGAAAGTGATTTAACGCCCGCACACCACCTTAATCCTTTTGTTTACTGACATTTATAACCCACTGGCTGTGGAAACGGAGACTATCGTGTGCAGTTATGACCTTGTCTTCTTCTTGTTTCCCAACGATGAAAATATTTGGTGATACGTTGACTTGACTTATTACACCAAACAGAAATACTCTTCAATAACAAATCTCATATCTAATGGCCATTGTTTTCACACAGGGTGCAAACTGCACCTGCAAATATCAACTACATGTGTGTTGGACATATCTCATAATGATAATTGCAAAAATTATCAACTTAATTGTAGTTACCATAAGAATGATTTATACGGTCCCAGGAGATTGCTTGCTTCCCAGCTAACAAGTGGGACAGCTAACTGCAATCGTTGCAACATACAAAAGCAAAATTCCGCTACGAAATGGAGCAGAGGTCTGGTTTGCAAGAAACAAAGAAAAGCTACACATTGAAGATGAGCATGTGCACATTTGAATCTGGTTCATCAAACTCCCATCAAACGTTAACAAGGAAATACTTGCAGCATACATTCATCAGGAACATAATGCCCCTGAAAATACCTGAAATAAAAGCTAAAACTCTGTATGGGAAATTGTGATCATTTAGTACTTTGCCATCTACTGCAGATATTAAAGCAGCATTTTACAAAACAGGTATTTACTCACATGTAGATTCAAAAAATGTACATCCACACATATCAATATAAACAAGGCATGCACCAATGGATAGATATGATGCATGTGTGCATTGTAAGCAGTCCAGCAAACTAATCTTTGATATACTAGTAATGCTCCCTTTGTTCAATTGTACAGAAGAGATACTGCAGTATGATCTTAAATTGCATCATGCAAACAGTCTTGGTAGATAGTCCTATTATATGTGTGTATCTGTGTTAGCCTCTTCTCTTGTTCTTTCGTATACACACACAAACATACACACTGAAATAAGAAAATTAGAGTAACAAACTATATTTCTCTTTACTGAGCAGATAGACATTTAATAAGTTGCAATTCTCATGATCCTATAGGCTCTCAATGTATGGTGACATGTTCTTGCGACCCGGAAATGCGATCTGCGACAAAAACAATCTCTTTACATGTCACTTGTAGAGAAAACTTGTGCACAGATAGAAAGTCTGCACAGAGCACTCTAATCTGACAGTTACAATTAAGGCTCGACTGAACAATGAGGGTAG
Source organism: Diadema antillarum (assembly GCF_040938485.1). NCBI lineage: Eukaryota > Metazoa > Echinodermata > Echinoidea > Diadematoida > Diadematidae > Diadema > Diadema antillarum. Next base: position 171,860 of record NW_027271619.1, read on the forward strand.
TTTTCAAACCCCACCCTGGTGGTCACAGCTGCAGCAGAATAGGAGGGGTGCACCTTCGTCGTCATCATCATCATCATCATCATCATCATAGACGTCCTCTAATCTGTGTATGACATCACAAACATTGCTGGTCCTATATATAGAGCATGACATCATGATAGGCAGACTGACAATCAATGTGGCAGTTTATTGGTACAGGGGAGTAGCGCTATCATGTTCGCATTCCAGTCTCTAACGATCAAGAGAGGATGTTGAACATCTAGTCTCTTCATCCCCAGACCCCCTTTGCTGTTCACATTCTGATACGCTGCTGTGTATGACATGGACCCACTATGGAGGCTGCACATTTCGACCAGAATCGGTTAACCTTGTGCATGTGAACACTAATTTCAGCAGGATATCATACACCCTGCAGTTCCGCTGATTTCTAGTTGTTTGAGTTCTGACTGGTTAGCATATCAAAATATGAAAAACACCTGCCAATGTCATGCTGACGCTTGTCATGATAACCATCACATATTGTCATTACCAAACAATACGACTAACAATACACACTACCGTAAACAGCATATATTAAGCGAGTCTAATTTTTCGCTAATCAAGACTTGATGACATTTTCACGAGTGGTTCAATTCACGATCATGGAGTACAGTAACGAACAGAGGCCCTGTTTTATGAAGAGTTGTAGTTGATTATATAATTGATTTCTATGGTAAGTCTATGGCAGCCTGTGTGGTAAGGAAATCTATAATTGATTATATCTTCTGATAAAACGAGGCCAGAAAAATGTACGCATGCACGTTGCATTCGTGACAGAATCAGAGTTAATATCATTAAATGTTGTTAATTTCACAGATAGCATCCAACACATGAAATTCACAAAAATAAAAACCCTGTGAAATTGAAATATATGACGTGTACAGAATACAAGTGGGAGTTATTTCAATGAATACACATCTTTTCTGGAACATCTGCACACATTTAACGTTTGTCAGACACTACATGTGTATGTCTTCTTCCATTCCCAACATCCCATACCTTACCACTGCAGAATACCTTTGATAAAATGACGACATCGACAAAAGCTCAGAAGAGTGTGTAAAGGAACACCATGTGTATATTTTGCCTCGGCATTACATTTTCATACCAACCCAAATGTTCACTGTTTATGTGAGAAAGAATGTGAGGAATGCATGTATATAGCTTAAATCAATAACACATGGGAGATGTGAGGTTTGCAGCTGGAGGCATAGTTCAAATTCCTTCAAGTTCATCCCAAGGTTGTCTGTCAACAACAACTCATTTAAAAAAAATAAAATAAAAAATTGGACCACAGCCGCAAAAGAAAGATGTTCCATTTCTAGAGAAGATATGTCGCAGGATGATGTAAGACGAACACATGATCCTCTTATTCTTGGCATAGGGATGACTCAGTTGAGAATCGGAGATGTGCAAACTCAACAAACTTTTGTGGCAAAGTTATGAACCCTGCATCTCATCTTACACTTCATTTCAAAGTCTAGGAAGTAGACAATAATTCATCATCACATAGACCTGTGAAATGAGAGTCCTCCTAATAATATTGGCTAAACCAGGTTCAACTTGGACGTGCATTTGTTTTAGCTTTCCTGAGTCAAACATATGACACCCGTTTCATCTCCCTTCAATTTTCTCTCAGCTCAGTTTTGAAGTCACTTAGAGTTGATTGTGATGAAACTGAAATCTTTGATAATTGGGTTTTGTTTTGTTTTTCTGACCGCAAGGCAACTTTAAATCACGCACTATCAAATGAATTTCACCGATGGCTCACCTCTCCTGATTATTCGTTCCTCTGTTTAAAGAACTGCATGTGTCTATTTTAATTACAGGTATTAATCATAATAGATGATGAACATGTATACTACACACCATTTCAAAATCCTATTTGCTATGGGACAGTACCCATACCAGTGAATGATGCTCATAATATTAGCTGGTCCATGTCCAGAATATTGGAATTTTACTTCCCCCCTTCTTTTTAATAGTTCATTTAATAGTTCATGCAACTTGCAGCTGATTTTATTAGCTTGGTCGATTCAGACTTCAGCCTCATTTCGAATCATGCACACTTCTCAAGCACCCTCATGAAACGTTACAACCTCTCGAGTACGCCTCACAAGAATTTCGGCATACTGCTAGGAGGGGATGCATGAATGACAAACAGAGTGATACAGGATCCACACCTGGGCCTTGTTTCACAAAAGATATCAGGATAGCAATTCTTGCTAAACTGGCAGCTTCTTGAAGCAACAGGCAATCATGAAGTGGGATTATTGTCATTCCCATGATGCTTTGCCATGGCAGTAAAAGTTGTTATTATGTAAACTGTTATGGAAAATGGTGCCTCGGGAGTAAATGCCCTTCTCACCGTCAGCACACAGAAGTATTACCATGTTGAGAATTCTACCCCCAACAAACAAACAAACAAACAAACAAACAAACAAACAAACAAACAACTGTGAAATGCTGGGAGTGTTGAGAACATTTTTGTCTAAATTAAGACGAGAGTTTAGTCAAGGAAGCATGCAATTATCGCGTACTGCCATAATTGCATTACACAGGGATGGGATGGCTGGCATCTACTGCACTGTCCTATTGTTTCAACAAATGATAGAGAGAGATAAAGATAAATAGATAGGAGAGACAAAGAGAGAGAGAGAAAAAGAGGGAGCAACAGACAGAGATGGGAGATAGACAGAAGGAGAGAAAGGGAGGAGAGAGAGACAGACTGACTGTCAAATATTCCAACCAGCCTGTGACGTTAAAGGGTGTGTACAGTTCTGGTCGAGGTGAGGATTTAGCATTTAACGTTTTGTGAGATATTCAGAAACCACTCTATGAGATGTCAAAGAGCATGTAGTTGTAAGGGGTATCAAAAGTTTATTCGATGAAAATCGGTTTTGAAATGGCTGAGATATCCAAAAATAAGGTGAAACAAAGAGACCCTAATAAAGTTGTGGCATGTCGCTCTTTCATATTTCATAAAAGGCTTTTCATTATCTCACTTAGGAATGTTCAAAACATGAATCCCTACCTCGACCAGTACTGTACAGTCCCTTTAATGTCTGCCAGACTTCCTAATTTCCACATGGGTTTCCCGACTTGAGAATCCATCAAGTCAGCATGGTTGTACACAATGGAGGATGCAGGACTTCTTTCCTCGTGTTGCATCTCTTTTCTCTCTATCCCTCCATCCTATTTAGCTTTCTCTCACCCTTTCTTTCTTCCCTTTATCATTTCTTGTCTCAAGGCAGGATGCTGGTACGGCATTCTTTTGTTTTGGCAGTAAAACCTAATGAAGAGCATCTTGGGAGAAGCTAGGACCCAAGGAAAAAACCACAAGGCACATGACATGACGGGGGCAGGATCTCTAAATTTGGGATGCCAGAGCAGATGGGGGGAAGTTTGGAAGGGCTGCTGGAGGGGGGACGGGCCGTATGACCTCAGTACTGAAGGTTCACTGGATTCTTATCACAGTATAGACAGCCAAAAGGACACTTAATAATACACAAGTGAAAAGAAACACATAACAGAAAACTATGCACCAACAATTCCATTTCTATGCGGTGGGATAATGCACAATATTAACAGTTAGTATTTCCTATTAATACCTTACTATTGGAATGACAGCAACTGATTTGTTTATTATAGAGGCAAAAAAATTCTTAATGCCTAGTAATAACACACACACACACACACAATAGTAATAAGTTCTAATCGCTGATAAGAAAAGTTACAGAAATATGACATCATTTATATTTTCATTTTCATTTTTATTTTTGCACTTCAGCCACACCATTATCTATTGATTAAAGACATGGACGAACAATTTACCCGAGTCACACTCACATGTTTTGTCCTAGCATCATAAACAAAGACATGATATTGATGGAAAGAAAACATGAAATGTACATACAGCCTTGGCATTTTGCACGTTTGTCATTGGATTATCTCAGCAATAAGTCGCTCTCACATTACCTTATCATTTCATCAAAATTGCCATGGATGATCGGGATGCACGCTTAATCGATGAAAGAGAGGGGGAGATAGGATTTGATAACTGATCTTTACTGCACATTCTCCACTGATATCAGATAAAAATAAAAGCAGATCATGTTCGTCGCATGTGTGTGTGTCAGCAAAAACCTACACTGCCCAATTGAATGTTGCGCAGTCAGACATTCTACACTGTTTTCTGAGTGACTCACGCAACACTGTATAATCCTGCTTTCATGTTCCTGCCGTCCTTCTTTAATAATAAGAATGAAATGACAACGATGACGACACGGCCGGGTGATGCGGAATTACACAGGCGCACGCACTGGAAATGCAATAAGATCACGGATGGCGAAATAATCCACTGGGATTACAAATGGGCGATCACATACACTAGCACAGGAAGCAACAATCGCAATGAATTTGACACGTGAGTAGATATGACTCAGTCTGTTTCAAATTATCTGTCTGACATCTATTGGACACAATACCAAATGTTAAGTATTTCTACTTTTTCATTCAATAAACTTCTTTTGTAACTGATCGACAAATTATCCTATATCAACATGGGGCAATTTGTCAATCACTTGCAATAAAAACAACTTGACACAAGAATTTCACCAATTTGAAAAAATTCTGGTATACAATGACCCCTTCGAAAATGTCTAGATCAGAGTATTCATAACAACACTTGCTCATTTGACCACTGTTAAATGATTGAAATCCCTTCACTGAATGATGTACAATTAACCCGTTATGACTAGTCCAGAGTATACTCAGGCAGGTGTCTGTGGGTAATGCATGTTAAATGCGGGTTAAATGTACTTTTACAGCGCGCAGCAACTGGACTAAAACAGTCACTGGAACTAAAAATATTGTCTAATCCCTACGCACTCCTGGTGCAGGTTTGTCATGCCATGTCCTACGCACACATTCTGCATGCCACTCGCAAACCGTAGACATTCAAGAAATTGAATTTCTCTCACTACCTATCATCACATCTCGAAATATGTGACTGAAAACTTTACGAGTGGTCTACAGAGATGCAAGTTTGGCATGGTATCCTGCTTCTCAGAAGTGTCAAAGTGATTTCAACACAGTAATCCAGCAGACTCCATGCCAACAAAACAAACAGTCATATTCAAGAAATGAAAAATGTAGTGAATTAAAAACAAAACTGGGGTCAGTCATTCGAAAGTTTTGTGAGATCAGTACATACCTAAAATCAACATCATGGACCGAAATGACTTCCTTCCAAACTTTCTCATGGTAAAAGGCTGTGACGGTAAAGTTGTCATGGTCTGCACCCACACAATGGTCAATCGCTCAATATCACAAGTCTGATGCCATAATGTGAAAAGAAATTAGAATATATACGTCTCAAACACATAGGCTCTCTCTCTCTCACCCACACACACAAACACACACTCACACACGCACTCTCATTTGCTATCTCGAAAACAATGTAAATTGAGAATTCATTCAGAGTATTAACAGAACCTAAAAATGGCCTCTCAAGATAACTCATCAAAAATCACACGTTCAATATCCTCCAATTAAGGTCCCGGCAGATGCCAAAACAGCTGCATTTTATGAATGTGCACACCAAACAAAACCTGGACGTGGTTCACGTTCAAATTCAATCACGAGAAAATCAAATTTAGCGAGGGGAAGCACACAGTGTAGCTTCACAGTTTTTCTCCTTTTTTTTAAATGATGAGTTTGACATGACAAATCTGGTCAAGCACGGCCAAAAAGAGACAGAGGGGTAAAAGTTGGGTGTTCAGAAAAGTGATGAATCGGACGAGGCGTTCCTGAATGTTAAATTGACCACATGGGTGATGAATTTCTGCGTGGTCTGGTGATGACGATACACACTACACTGAATTGGTGATTGTTTTTGTCTTTTAATTAAAATTCCACACACGAATACTTGCTCTCTCCAACAATAAATCTGCTAACACCAAGATTTGAAGCATCTTCTTCTCCAATGAAGTCATGGTCTGTTTAATTGATAAGTAGAATTGAATAGCATAATGATTTGGAAAGAAGAAATGTTAAAATACCCATTATGTTACTTCAAACTTACCTTCTTCAGTTCCTTTGGGCAATTCTGCCTGCTTAGAAGTTTCTACGTCATGGCTCGCCGCTGCTGCAATCGCGCTGCCATTGCAGCCTGGTGGTCCATCCATATTTTCCGGTGCTGCAGTTGACGACGTGGCCGACGGCGTTTGATGAGCGGGTGATGACACGCTCGTGTTTGACAGATCAAAGTGATTATCTGCTGCAGATGACCTTGGCTCTTCCATGATCGGCGATAATGGCATCTGCGATGCCTCTGTGGATGTTGTTGTTAGAGATGACAACAGTCCATCTCCCTCTTTGTCTGGATAAACATCGGGCTGGTCTCGCTTCAAGCCGTCGCTGCCTTGTTCCCCTTCTGTTGAGTTTTCTTCTCTGGGCAATATTCCCTGCTTGGCGACTTCGGATGCAGCTGGTTCGAGAGCCAAGACGGCCGTAGGTGGCGATGGCTCTGCTCCATTGCTCAGTTCCTCGACTTCCGGCAGACAGTTGATAACGTCATCGGGAAAGAGGAGTCCAGGCAAAGCGATCGGTGCTGGTATCTGGGAGTGGTCCTCTTTCATCATCTGTGGGTCCGCTTCTTTTGGTTTGGGGGTGATGTCTGGCAGCTCCTCAGACTTTTGTGGAGCCTTCCTATATGTAGCAGGATTCCCTTTGGTCGGTTTGGGTGGCACAGGTGGAAAGCAAGTGTTATTGTTGGCGTTGACATTTCTAGCTGCACTTTTGTCGTCCATACTTTTTAAGTCATCTTTTGAGTTGACCCTATTGGCATTTGCATCCTGCTCATCAATCATTTTGGAACTCTCTGCCGGTGCTTTGCTGCCTTTCATTTGGTCTTTGACTGTGACTGCATTCTCCTCTATTGCATCGGCCTCTTTTGGATGGGTTGCCTCAGCAACCGGATGTATTTTGTCATCAGGAGGCTGCTGAGGATCCACCTGCATACTTTCTTTGGCCTCATTTATTCTATCTCCAGAAGGTTTGGCATCTTCTGTGTGCAATACCGCTGTCAGCTCCTGCTTCATCACATTATCACCCTCACTAACAGCATTCACTATTTCAGAGGAAACCTCTGTTTGTTGAGAGAGCTCTGAACTCCTTGCTTCCGCAGGTTGTTCCCCTTTGGTATCACCATCCTCACCATCAGCCTTCTCGACATTCTTTCCACACTCTGGCTTGACATCATCTGACTTCGTCGTTCCTCCCGGCTCACCTTGTCCCACTGATTCCTCCAACTCTGCACTGAAGATTTTGGCTGCTGCATCGGTCACAGCAACCACAAGCTCTGATGCCAGTGCCTTCTCGATAGCTTGTATGGCTATGGCTTTTGCTTCCTTCGCCTCCTCGTCTTCGGCAGATAGCTGCTCAGATAAATCTGCAGCAACTGCCATGGAAGACTTTGAGCATGGTATGGGATCGATCATAACTGGTCCATTTTTACCGACATCGCCATTAGTGTGAGCATAGTCACATTGACCACTGGAGGCGGGAGCACATTCGCTCCCTTCTTCCGGATTTGGGTGCATGGCTGTATTGAGGAGATCCAGAGCCGAGTCGAGAGATTGGTCTGGAGGTGTCGACGTGAGGGCAGCGACTGACATTGTGCTCATGATGTCCGTTGACATACTAGCGGCAGGGTGACAGGATCCCAGCTCATTAACAAGTCTCTTGTGATCCACGGGCGTTGTGATTAATCCCTCTTCCTGACGCTGAGCACTCTCTCCCAGTGCAGCTCCGCCCCTCTTACTGCTCCCGTGTGGTGGACCGTGTGTGGCTAGCGCTGGAGCAAACTCCAACTTGTCGTTCCGGTCTGTGGCAGTATTGTCGTCTGCTCCGCGTCTGGCAGGCAGGTTTGAATCTCGTCCTACAAGCTGTTCCTGTATTACTGGTCGGGGCGGCTGGGATCCAGGTGCCTCGATGCTCCCTACACCTCTGCCTAGCTGAATCGTGAGCTTCGACACGCTCTTGCCCTTTATTGCCTCACAGCCATCATGAGGGGAACGGCAATCCATGTTTGGCTGGCCGGGCTTGAAAAACAATTAAAAAACAAAAACAATTGGCAGCGAGGCTCCCCAAATGTCCTCTGTCAAATGACCTCTCATAGAATGTTCCACCAAATGCCAATCTACTGTGCACATGCCATAGCTGGGCAGATGCTTGCTGGAATGGATGACTAATGAACGATTAATAAAAGGCGATGATTAAGAGTTTGAGACTGCATCAGTCATCAGCTCATCACATCTCTCCTCCGCAGTTGCACGGCAGTCCTCTGGAGCAGGGAAGCTGCGAGTGGCTTACTTTGTATCGCACTTCCCAGAAGTAATGCAAACCGGGCGGCAGGAGTCCCTCTGTCTTGGCACACAGGTCATGGCTCACTTTAAACGACCACAAACTGGACACACGCGTGCTCCTCATTCCACTCGAGTCATTGGACCCTCTTGCGCCTTGGAATGTCTGATCGTCATCGTCAATTTCACTGTCATCACCATTCTCAAAACACACTAAGCACTCATCGCCCCTGAATCATCTTCAGTTTTTGCAACACGCTGGCAGAACTTCATCTGATCCCGAGCTCAATGAAAGAAGAAAGAGCTGACGGGTCTCAGACAAGATCTGTGACAGATGACCTCAATATGCAGAATGATATGTTTCACCCTCTACATGATTCATAGGTTATCAATACAAATCTAGCATGTTTCCTTAACTCTGTCATAACATCTCTCCTTTTATTTCCATTCTGACAAAAATTGGCAAATCATACTACTTTAAAGGCAATAAACACGCAAAACTCTGCTTCTTTCCAGCAATGAACCACTTCAAAATGTTGTTTCTGTGTTTGTTTTTCATAATGGATACTGACATACAATAGACCTATTATATTCCATTGAATACAGTAGAATAACAATAAAGTTAGAAATAGAGAGTATTTTCAAACCTATATGTTTCAATGGGTGTGGCTCTCCTGGTTTCAGAAAAGGACAAAAAACAAAGGAAATAACACAGAATAGCTGATCTCATTCAAAGCCATTGCTGCTTCACTTTAACTTAAGCCCTCTTCGGCAGTGAAACCTAAGATGATATGAGGAAAGGCAGACGATGTCATGGATATACACAGAACTTAATTTTCTCTGCATTATTAGTATGCTTATCATATTACAGTATGATAGAGTGTATGTGACACTAATGAGACTAGTTTTGAAAATCAAAATGGCGAAAGGGATTGTAAACCTACAGGAAGGAGAAGAAAAGGGTGGGGGGGGGGGGGGGTCATGGGGGAGGAGGAAGAGGAAAGAAATCTGGAAGAGAATGCGTAAATGCTTGATAACATCAATGCCCCTGCTGTGGCGAGTCTCTACGCAATGGCTTTATTCGCGGCACAGATCCCATGTGTGGAACAGTCTCGGATGTTGGGGCATTAGCGGCACAAATCCCGGCTACAGCCATTCAGTAACATGAACCATGCAGGGATTACGTTTGTCCCATATCACTTCCACTTCTTTCTCTCGAAAGGAAAAACAGGCTTGCATGAAGTTGTTTAACTTCTTTCTTTCTTACATATCCATCCCCCCAGATGAATCGACATCGAGCTAAGTATATAGTAACCTGCATTATCCAATGATCTGCATATTACAATAACATTACAATCACACTGAAAGTACAAAGATTTGTACCTCTCAAGTGCATGAAGTATGCAAAGTACATATGTATCAGAAACTAAACATATGTAAATCAGTATATCATACTGACTACATTGTCAAGAGGAAACTCGAGCTCGAAGGAATCCATTTCAGTTTTGTATCTATCCTAGATGATATGATATGCAGCTGAGAAATGAGGAAAACAAGAAGCAAGAACAATCGTATGGCAAATGAACCCGCCCCATTCTCGATTAACATTTAACACATAAAGTTTTACACTGCTAGAGGATCTTTCTTCCAATATGCATAGAGTATGCCAGCTACAAATCAGAGACTGATAATGTACAATGAGGCAGAAGTTTCTCTTTTTGTTGCAGATATCATTATTTATACATCATTCCAAATCCCCGACGAAATCCGAGGCCTTGCTTGTCACACTCACTGGATCAAAGATACGAGGCAGAAAGTGAAAAAGATGTATGTTACATACATGTGTAAATGCATATGGATATACTTCAATGAATGAATTGTCGTTAATGTTGTGAGTTTGTTGCGTGTGTAAATTTTAGCTCCGAGGACAGAGATGTCAAAATACAACATTCATGAAAGCTATTATAAGCATAATGAAACTCTGTCAACACATTCATCCTTTCTGGGCCCTATTTCATAAAAAGTCGATGTGCTAGCAACTCTTGCTGGAATGACAATCACCATGGTAACAACAAGAATCCAACTTCCTGATTGGCTGTTGCTACTGGAAGTTGCCATTCCACTAAGAGTTGCTTTTATGAAATGGGGCCCTGAAATGCAAATCTCCAACCGAAGAATTCTGGAGATCCCCTAAATTAATTGCCTAGATGTCATTGTAACCACGATCATAGTTCCCGATAACAAGTTAGACTACAGAATGCTATTTATAACTTATTTTCTTGTCAGATCTCAATTATTATCACTATTTTTTAAACTAACATGTCTGCATGTTTTTGCCTCTTGTCTATTCAAAGTCAACTTGATTACAGAGTACAGTATCACTCTAAAAAAAAGTCCAGCTGCATTGATCCAAACTTGGCAGAGAATGCGGAGAAAAGGGGTTCTAAGATTGCTAAGACGGCAGAAGAATGTGACACATTCTTGGCAAACACACTTCATCTTTAAAGTCAGACCTGTTTGTTGATATTCATTTATTCTATGCTCTCATTCTCAATTGAGCTTTGGAGTTCATAAGCATTGAGATTCTTGGGTATGACCTAAGTTGTTAAAATGATGTGCATAGAACTTGAATACGTTGGTGAAGTTATCCATTGACATGGTATCAATGGGAGCAGATTACAGATTTACATGCCATTTACGCTGACTCTTGTGTTTGATTGAGAAGGTATGAATGAGACACGAAAACAGGCAAGTCTGAAAAATGGAACAACATGATATTTCAGTCACAGATCTTCTCTGTTCACTGTCAGGTTTTATCTCAGGAAATTGTGAGGTTGTTATGGCTTTTCTGTGCAAGATACATACACAAATCCCATTCAGACACGCTTGGAACCAACACTTTTGGAAAATTGATTTTTGCAATGCGTTGCGAAAACCATTTCTTCTTGTGCACAGACACAAGGATTTTGCTAACTCTCAAAGTTGAGCATCGCAATGCAAAAATGGGTCCGGCTTGGCGACATGAAGAAACATAATTTTTTTTCAATCCCACAATGCAACTTAGCATAGTTGGTCTGCACACTTACAATTTAATGTAGGTGCTGCCAGTCATGCTCTGATCACTGTTTCGGCACGTACAGTCCTGTTTTTCAAAGCACATTGTTTGCAGCTGAGTGATTGTAATGATTGCTCTTCACTGTGTATGGAAAATAGAGCTGACTTTCACATCACGATGCATAAGGAGATAACTCCTATGTGTATCATCTCTTATCTTACAATTTGACTTCAGTCTCATCCCACATATATCTGAGATTAAAAAGTTTGTTTGATGATGTTTTCGGGCGAGGGGGGGGGGGGGCGATGGAGTGGGGCAGAGGAGAGGTAGGAGAGTGGCTAAGCACGAAGAAATGCAACAAATGCAAAAACTAATTTCTTATGGCAACTGATTTACGCTCATAATACGTGTGAGAGAAATCATTCAATGTGCGTTATGACAGACGGGGATGCGTTGAGGAGCTTGGGCAGCTCGTGACCTTTCACTGTCTCTCAAGCCGTGGAAGGCGAGCGGAGCCTTCTGAGAAACCGGTCCGTTGATGTGGAAAGCAGCTGAGTGTAACTTTCAAATCTGGTTACCTTTTAGACTGGGCAGATGAGTCTGTTCTTTGCTACGCACCACATGGACTACAGTACATGGAGATTATAAATCTGCTGAAATTTGAAAAGGGTGCTCCATGCATAGATTGTCAACAAAAAAAAAAAAACAAGCAATACAATATCCATTTATAATAATAAATTTTAGACCAGACACAATTGTCAATAATGATAGTGATGATGATAATGATAATAATAATAATCATCATCATCATCATCATCATCATAGCAATATGAAGAATAATGACAGTGATGATAATGATAACCAAAAAGTTGGCAATAATCTCTAAAAATATCAAAATCAGTGTGAATAGTAAAATACTCAATATGGACACAACGTTATGTGCATCACACATGCACAGAAAATTAAGTACCTACCAGCTTTCCATAATGTTGATCCAAGTATGTAAATAAAAATACTATTTTTTCCTGAATTTCATCATCTCTTTCCACTTGCTTTAAACATCTACTCATTTAAAAAAAAGGCACTTCTGAAGAAAAAATACAGATTTCAAAAGCGTGCAATGATGGATAATTAATTTCTCCATGAATCTAAAGACAAGATGAATTGAAATGCATCTTTGATTTCCAAAATTCTGCAGGAAGAAATGGCAAGTTCTTCATTGAAGTAAATAACAACAACACTTTTATTTGTCATTGACAGACAAGAAGGCAGTGTGACATTGATTTGCTATGGCAATGAACACGATTCCCTGTCAAGGTAAAACATCAAAGAAGTAAGCATCAAATCAAATATTAAAAAAAAATACACAGAGAACATCAAACTGTTGTAATAAGGAAGTCAAAGGTTCATACAAAGGTTCAAACAATGTAACTCCTCAAGACAGAATAGTCTATGATTTGAATTGCTATTCTTGCTTGCAAAATCAAAAGAAGGTAACATTTGAGTGGGTTATCAAAAGAACAGAGAAAACTTACCCAAGGATATTGTGACAGCTGATCTCCTCATCACAGAAAAAAAGATGATTTTTTTTTTTTAATTCAGTCAATATAAGCAAAAGTGGACTTAAGTAGCTTCAGGGTGATGACCATCAAGATGACCACTGCAAATGTAAATTGGAAATGATCTATTTTCTCTTCCTGTCTCTGGTAACTGGCTCACATTTTCTGCCCAATAAAACTCTCTCAATGAATGGCTGAAATGATGACTGGTATCCTTTTCTGTGCGGTTGTCAAACTTTGTGGAAGTCACAGCAGAAGACGGCGCGTAATGGAAAGCGATGGAATGGTGGCGGCGGATGGACGAGTGGAAAGTTTCAAATTATCAACCCTAATTTGGTCCAGTTACGAGGATGGATACCTTCAGAGAGACAGGCTGATGCTAGTACTAGCCTCTTCCTCCAAACTCTTCTTCTTTCAGACAAACACACATGTAATACGCACACTCATACACACACACACTAGCAACTAACTGAACTGGAATGCTCTTCACTAATGCCAGGCCAGCTGGTAGGTGATACCACATACCAGTCACAATCTGACAAAAACCGCACTGCATCGTTGCTATGACCAAGCTCTCTCACTCTGTAGGGTTGATGGTGATGGTGATGATGATGATAAATACGAGGAAAAGCTCCTATTGCAGCTCAGCTTGGTTAGAATGTGGGGGGGGGGGGGAGAGGGGGGAGGAGGGAGGGGTGGTCAGAATAGGCAGCTAGAGAAGGACAGGAGGGGAGAGAGTGAAGGAGTTGCAAAAGAAATCACATATTCGCCCTCCAACCCAAGACATTCCACACTGGTGTTTACATGCATCTTGATTTGGCTGATAATAGCATCTGTACATAGCATCTTGTACTATCAGACAAACTGATAAATACTCAGACTTTGGGACCTGATATGCATAATGTAACAAAGTATTACAGAAAGAATAAGCTATCAGAATAAGCCACAGTGCAGAATTTTTCATATCCTACTCTTTGGACTCTGTGAACCCCATGGCAACCACAAACTTTCAGTCTTTGGATGAGACTTTCCTTGCATAGCAATAGCTGTTGTTTGTGAGTACTTGCAAAGTCAAGTAAAATTTGTTGCTTTTCTCTAGGAATTATGCCTTTAGTCTTTTATGTAAAAAAAAAAAGAAAAAAAAAAAGATTGAATTCTCATTTATTTTTTTTTTAATTTCATGGTAGCATAACTAAGATACCTGATATGTGAGGCCTGTAGTTTATCATGTTTGATGGCCTCCAATGAACAAACTCTTATGCTATTGTTAAAATTTTTCTTCACATTTACTAATCTAATGCTTCTGTGAATGCAACTTGTGTATGTAGTAAAGCTGGCGATTATACTTTCACTGACTGTAACAGCAACACAGGAATGGAGCAGACTCCCCACTTTCATCAGATCTGTAAGTTCAGTACACACTTTCTTTTTTCCTCAGTTGTAACTATTTGATATTCTATTTGTTTTTTTTAATGTATATTTTGCAAGCACTGTGACATAGCTGAATGATAAATAGCATATATCCGAATGTCTGATATTATCATCTTACAACTATTATGCTTCACTTAATAGGTCCAACTTCCAGAAATGTTACAAACTCTATAATTTTCTTGTATACCATCCTCTTGCTGCTGAATTGTTGAGTCATTGTTACAGATAAAGGGAACCTTAACCTGGTACACTCATTTCAATTCACAAATTCAAACGTAACCGGGATGCCCTTCTCAAGAGAGAAGCAGAATGTTATGCGAGAGCATGAGAGAGAACCAACTTTGATATCATACATAGACGGAAGAAATCAAAGAAACAAAAAGGGGTGGGGCAGAGGGAGAGTTAATTAATGTCACATGGTGCCCTCTTTTACATTAAGCAAATTTTGACACAACATTCATCTGACTGCGTTACACTATCACAAGAGCTATACACTGTATACATGTGTATATCAATCATAACCATTTGCACGGCATCTCAGCGAATGGATGACCACAAACGGATTCCAAACCGACAAATCAACCAGACCGACCGACTCGAAATAATACACGGCCTTA
This sequence comes from Diadema antillarum, assembly GCF_040938485.1. NCBI lineage: Eukaryota > Metazoa > Echinodermata > Echinoidea > Diadematoida > Diadematidae > Diadema > Diadema antillarum. The sequence goes on from NW_027271619.1 coordinate 186,927, forward strand.
ATACCAATTTCCTAATCGCACTGATAATAACCACTGGGCCGTACTGGCCATCCACACGGACCACGAGTTAACGTTCCCCTCCCCACTCCCCTCTTTCCCCTCCCGAGTCCACATGCCGTTCATTAAAGGTGGAAGTCGGCGATTACCATCCGATGACAAAGGAGCCGGTGGTGTGATAATCACCAAATCTGTTTTGTGTGATAATGCTTGACAGCTGACAATATTTCAACCGATAAAGATTTGTTATCCCATTATCTCAAATAGTCCTCGACAGACCTGTCTATATCCCTTTAGAATTATGCAAAATGGCAGAGAGAGGGAAAGAGGGGGGGGGGGAGAGTAAAGCAAATACTACCCTACAGGGAATCGGTTATAGAATGAATTCTCTCATGTAATTTTTCAAGTCTTCCACACTCGTCCAGCATGTAGTAACCCAGTTCAAATCCAAGTGACCAGCACCAACAGAAATCACTTTTCTCCAATCAATGAATATACAAGCACCTTTACAATTAAGAAAATCTAGTGTCCCTGGAATGACAAACTAGGAGGTTCTTTCAATGCAAAAAGTAAGAAAATGGATCAAACTTCACAGATCATGAATCCAGGTGTATTACACCTGAGATGTGATACATGGACAGGAATTATATACCTGGGGAAAGTACGGCTAATATGTAGGGATCAATTTGGACGCGGATATCCATCCTTTTAAGTACACTTTTTATTGCTAATTACTCTAGTGAAGACTTTTTCAATTGCTAATTACTCTTGTGAGGATTTTTTATTGCTAACTACTCCAGTGAAGAACTGGTTCAGGAGGGGGATGACAAGGATTAATGCTTACATTATATACAGTGTATCTGGAAGTTCAAATAGTAAGAACACTCAAGACTTCTCTTTTGTCTTGCAATGCAAAAACTCCCTGTATTCACACACAAATTATGGGAATTTCATAGAATATACAAAGGAACTACATCAATCTTGAATAGTGTATGCACAATAATTTAATTGCTGTCCACATTTAATTATGATGTAAACAAAAATGAAAACATCGTGACTATGACCTCATTTTTTCCCCTTTTAATTTCTCCCTCTTTTCTATCATATCAACCAATATGCATGTGTGCACATTTACCCTAGAATACAAGATTGTTGTTTATCATACTCTATCTATCTAGATGATAATCAATTCATCTATTTATCCTTATATCTTTTAATTCATTTATCAATTCATATAAACATACAAACATATGTATTATAAACATGTATACATACTGTATCATGCTTTATGTAGCATAAACTCATGAATCACTTACCTCTCAGCTATCCATTACATTTCGAATGTTGACTACTTCAAAGTTGCCCTCAAGACATATTTGTTTGTAACTCCTTTCCAGTAGAATTGTACATTATGTAAATTCTTATTTTTCATTATTATTCTATTTACTTCCTTGCACATGTGTGTGTAATGATTTTTGTATTTCATAATTCACTTTTCCCACTGTGCCTTGAGCACATTAGTCATGTGGAATCGGCACATTGTAAGCACCCTGTCTTATTATCATTATCATTATTATAATTATAATTATAATTATCATTATCATTATTATTATTATCATTATTATTATCATTATTACTATTATTATCATTATCATCATTATTATCATCATCATCATCATTATGATTATGATTATGATTATTTTTATTATTATTATTATTACTATTATTACTATCATCATCATCATCATTATTATTATCATTATTATTACTATTACTATAATCATTACAAACTACCACTACATCAGCTCTGAAATCAATGCCTTCTGGCATCACGACCACTTCCCTGACATCACATTCATTAACTGCATTCATCCCTGTCACTTTCACAAATGGGATATGTTGCACATGAAGCATATGTGACCCTGCACCACAAGACACACAAAAAGTCGCCAGACTTGGATTTTTAGTTAAGGGCAGATTCTGAAAGAGCAGACTCTAAGCTTTAAAATGATGTATAACTCAATTCAAATGGATTCTCCTGACCTATATAAATATTGGAAAGAAAGCACACTCTCTGGAAAAGTTTGAACTGAGAAAAGAGGCTGTGAAATACAGGGTCTATTCAATTGCCTAATCTTTACTCAGCCGTGCTACCCGTGCCATGAATGGGACAAAAAACAATGTAAACCATTGTAGCAATAACAATGAAGGGACTATCAGATTAAGCTGAAATTGAGCATGCTTGATTAACACATTCTATTCATAATAAATATCAACTTTCAAAGTAGTAGCATCATCTTTTCAAAAGTTATTAAGAGTTGAAAGTGAAGAGTGTGCAAAGGATTTTCAAGAAATTAAAAGGGGCCTCTAAGAAAAACCTGATCACACTACTTTACCAAAAAGGGGTTGTAGAAAAACTGCTGAAAACCCACTTTCCCATTCAATCTATGATCCCAAACTTAGGGATAATGTAGAAGAAGAATAGCTCTTCCAGGAAATATGGAAAACTCAAAACTTACTCGGTTGACCTGTTTCACCTTTCTTGAGTCCTCACATAAAATCAAGGGGTGCGACTTTTTGTTTTGTGATGCAAGGTCACATATACTGTATATGTCTCCCCCCCAAAAAAAAAAATAAAAAAATAAATAAATAAATACTATGGGACTTTCTGCAATGATAACTTTCAAAAAAAAGAATCAATCAAAATGGAATTTCAAGGTAAGACACTATAACTTATAACTGACATCTTACAGCAAACCTCATTCGATTTGCTTCAGTGGTCACAGAGAAATGGGGATCCTTGTAGACCGGGGGCCCAGAAGATTTATTCAGCTGAAAAGGGTCACACTTTTTATTGGTCTCATCATATAGGGATGTGTCCAAGGGTCAATAAAATGCATTGCTGGCAAGTCACATCCTGTACCGTAAGCCTAGGGACCACAAAAAGGGACCCCGAAAAATGGATTTATTCAGCCGAAGGGGGTCACGGACAAAAGTTGGTGGATATTGTTCCTTTGGGTGTACTTATCATGAAAACAGCAATGCCAGCTATTTTATCCTGTACGGGGCCCCAGACAGTAGCCCCAAAGGGCCCCAGAAATATGGTGTTATTCAGCTGAAAAGGGTCACGGCTAATTTCTTTTGCAATGGAAGTAGTTCCCATCAGAGATATCCAAAACACCAATGCCAGCTATTTTATCCTGTACGGGGCCCTAGACAGTAGCCCCAAAGGGCCCCACCCCCATAGGCCTACGTACAAACACACACAAACATTGATTTTATTCAGTTGAAAAGAGTCACGGCTAATTTCTTTTGCAATTGAAGTAGTTCCCATCAGAGATATTTAAAACACCAATACCAGCTATTTTATCCTGTACGGGGCCCCAGACAGTAGCCCCAAAGTGCCCCACCCCCATAGGCCATACGTACAAACACACACAAACATTGATTTCATTCGTGCAGCTGAGAAGAGTCACGGCTAATTCCATTTGCATTGGAAGGAGTACCCATCAGAGATATCAAAAACACCAAAGTCAGCTATGTTATCCAGTACGGGGCCCCGGACAGTAGCCCCAAAGGAGCTCCCCCCCCCCCCAACACACACACACACACTAGTTTCATTCAGCTGAAAAGAGTCACGGCTAATTTCTTTTGCAATGGAAGTAGTACCCATCAGAGATATCCAAAATACCAAAGCCAGCTATTTTATCCTGCACGGGGCCCCAGTCAGTAGCCCCAAATTGCTCCCTCCCCCCCCCCCCCCCCCCACACACACACATTGATTTTGTTCACCTGAAAAGGGTCATGGCTACTTTCTTTTACAATTGGTAGTAGGCATACTCATCAGAGATATCCAAAACACTAAAGCCAGTTATTTTATCCTGTACGGGGTCCCAGACAGTAGCCCCGAAGTGCACCCCCAACACACACACACACATACACACACACACACACACACACACACACACACACACACACATTAGTTTCATTCAGCCAAAATGGGTCACGGCTAATTTCTTTTGCAATGGAAGTATACCAATCAGAGATATCCAAAGCACCAAAGCCAGTTATTTTATCCTGAACGGGGCCCCAGACAGTAGCCCCAAAGTGCCCCCCCCCTCTCCACACACACACACACACACACACACACACACACACACACACACACACACACACACACACACACACACACACACACTAGTTTCATTCAGCTGAAAAGGGTCACGGCTAATTTCTTTTGCAATGGAAGTAGTACCCATCAGAGATATCCAAAATACCAAAGCCAGTTATTTTATCCTGTATGGGGCCCCGCACAGTATAGCCCCAAACACTGGTAATTTCTTTTGCACTGGAAGAAGTACCTATCAGAGATATTCAACACACCAAGGCTAGTTATTTCATCCTGCACAGAGCCCTAGACAGTAGCTCCACAGTGTCCCATCCATCATACATGTACTGTGAATCAGCTGAAAATGGTCTTACAAATTCTTTTGTAACGTTAATATCAGGGCCTACTGAACAGAGATATCACAAACACTAAAGCAAGTCATCTTATCCTGTATACGGGGTCCCATAGGTTACAGTAGCAAAACACTCAAGAAATTTGCAAAGGAAGCATACTTCTGTATAGTGCACAACCAAGATGACCATATATTACGAAAACCAGTCATTTCATCTTGTACTGGGCCTAGGTTACAGTAGCCATAAAGTGCCCCTCCCCCACATAATTATTATGACATCATTTAGCTGAAAAGAGCCATAGTTGTTTTTCTTTTACAATCGAAGTAGGCCTTAGTTTACATCATAGATACCCAAAACATCAAAGCCAGTTAGGTTTTCCCAGCCAATTTTGCACTTTTGTTGGTTCATTAATTTTGATAGAAGGTTCGAATTCGTAAAATGGGTATTCAAATTGGCTGGTACCCTACGTTCATTCAAATTCGCCTTGACTTGCCGAAAAGTGTATTTCAGTCATTAAATTTCGCGAAAGACAGTCAAATTCCAAACGTGTTCATTCAAATTCAAATCATGCTATTTCTTTGTTTCAGATCTTTTTAACATGTGTTTCTATGTGTGTTTTCGTTTCATCTATGAATTACTGTTATAAAGCAGTAAAAGTGTCATATTTCTTATCTAGTATAACTGGATTTGGTTGTTCTGTAACCAGACTGGTAACGCTCCTTCTCTTTCATATACATGTCATTATAGGCATATACGTGTACCAGTAATGCAGCTTAACTTCATTTTTTATAGTCATGACAGCACAATATATACAGACGTATATCTCTAGAAGACATAGAAAGAATTAAAAAAAAAAAAAAACATTTGAGGATCATAACCTTGACTTCTTGTAACTGGCCGACCGCTCGGAATAAAGCGCTCGTAATAGCCAGATAATTTGTGGCTTCTTACTTCTTTGGATTCAAAAGGCACGTTAAAAAATGGTGTCAAAGTCTCTTAAACGAATACGAAAACATGAAATGCTATGATGCTTACAAAACAATAACTACGACGAAAGAAAATAAGGAAAGAGGCCAAGCATGAACATATCTGTTTAATTGACTGCAGAACATGTTAAATTAGATGGCCAGAAATCAATTTGAATGAACGAGCGCAGCATGTAATCACGTGACTATATCATTATGAATTTATGAATGAACGGATAGTGGAATGGTACTTGTATTATATGGATTTCAGTTGAAAAAGTGTTATTTAGAATAAGGTTACAGGTAATGTGAATGTTTCAAAATAAATTTGAATGAAGAGATTAATATGACATTGAACTACCATGTCATCTAGGCGAAGTTTTTGCTAAATTTAATTCAACATTAAAGAATTCGATTAAAAGAGGTGCGATATTGGCCCGGATGCAGGGCCCTTGACAGGTATAGCCCCAAGGTATTCCCACCCCATATGAATTAATTGTTTTTAGGTGAAAACAGTCATGTATGCCTATTTTCCTTGGCAGGGGAATTAACAGCTGAGATACGTAAAACACAAACCCATCCAGTTAAGGGGCCCCCAGCCAGTAGCTGGAAAGTGCTCCCGTATTATTATATTCTAAGTGAAAAGAATCATTGCTATAATTTCTTTTGCAATGGAAGTAGTACTCAAGGAGGTATCAAAAACACCGAAACCAGTTATATAGCTGTACGGGGCCCCACGGAGTGTTCCTAAAGTGTCCCCACATGTAATTCCACTATCAAGATCTGCATCCCGATCTATTCAATCTGTCAGATCGGGAGAGAGCGGCAAAAGTGTACGGGGACCGGGAGCATCGTAGCAGCAGCGTTTGGGTGATGGGGTTGGGTCTGGCAATTTTACAGATCGGGAAGAAATTTTGAACTTGTTCAAAATTTCTTCCTCATCTCCCCATCAAGATTGACCTATTTTGAATCGTAGCTCAAACGGGGAGAGAGCAGTGACAGTATAAATACCGTGGGATGAGCGTAACAATTCCAGGTTTTTCTGACCGTAGTAACAGCGGCACAAGAACGGGAAATATAGTCTAAACTAGACACCGACGACATGGTCCCGCTGCTACGCCGCTTTCTTGATCAAAGCACGACCATCCCGCTTTAACGACGCTCTCACTAAGTTCTCTACTCTCGTATAAAATCAAGGCCTGTTCTATACGACGCTTCATTCCTGCTTCGATAACGCTGTTGGCCGCTTTAGCTACGCTGTTCCTACGCTTTCCCAGACTCAATTATGCACGTCTTCCGCTCTCGCCGCTCTAAAATCGAACGTAGCCGATACGCTGGAAAATGTTTGCCAGAACAGCAAAACTGATGATGATGAGGAGGGCGCGTTGTCGTTGTCGCGAAAATGAAGACGAACGAGCGCATATTTAAGAAGAAGAGATGCACACAATAAAGAGAATAAAGCAAAACACTTTGGAGCTACTGTACGGGACCCCGTGCAGGATAAGATATCTGACTTTGGTATTTTGATATCCGATGGATACTACTTCCATTGCAAAAGAAATTAGCCGTGACCCTTTTCGGCTGAATGAAACCAATATATATGTGTGTGTGTGTGTGTGTGTGTAGGGGGCACTTTGGGGCTACTGTCTGGGGCCCCGTACAGGATAACATAACTGGCTTTAGTGCTTTGGATATCTCTGATGAGTACTACTTCCGATTGCAAAGAAAGTAGCCGTGACCCTTTTCAGCTGAATAAAATCAATGTGTGTGTGGGGGGGGGGGGGGAGGGGGAGGGGGTAACGGGACAATTTGGGGCTACTGTCTGGGGCTACTGTCTGGGGCCCCATGCAGGATAAAATAACTGGCTTTGGTATTTTGGATTTCTCTGATGGGTACTAATTCCATTGCAAAAGAAATTAGCCGTGACCCTTTTTCAGCTGAATGGAACTATTGTGTGAGTATGTGTGTTGGGGGGGGGGCACTTTGGGGCTACTGTCTAGGGCCCCGTACAGGACAAAATAACTGGCTTTGGTGTTTTGTATGTCTCTGATGGGTACTACTTCCATTGCAAATGGAATTAGCCGTTACTCTTATCAGCTGAATAAAGTCAATGTGTGTGTAAAAGAATCACTGCTATAATTTCTTTTGCAATGGAAGTAATACTCAAGGAGGTATCAAAAACACCGAAACCAGTTATATAGCTGTACGGGGCCCCACGGAGTGTTTCTAAAGTGTCCCCACATGTAATTCCACTATATACGATCTGCATCCCGATCTATTCAATCTGTCAGATCAGGAGAGAGCGGCAAAAGTGTACGGGGACCGGGAGCATCGTAGTAGCAGCGTTTGGGTGATGGGGTTAGATCTGGCAATTTTACAGATCGGGAAGAAATTTTGAACTGGTTCAAAATTTCTTCCTCATCTCCCCATCAAGATTGACCTATTTTGAATCGTAGCTCAAACGGGGAGAGAGCAGTGAGAGTGTAAATACCGCGAGTTGAGCGTAACAATTTCAGGTTTTTCTGACCTTAGTAACAGCGGCACAAGAACGGGAAATATAGTCTAAACTAGACACCGACGACATGGTCCCGCTGCTGCGCCGCTTTCTTGATCAAAGCACGACCTTCCCGCTTTAACGACGCTCTCACTAAGTTCTCTACTCTCGTATAAAATCAAGGCCTGTTCCTACGACGCTTCATTCCTGCTTCGATAACGCTGTTGGCCGCGCTTTAGCTACGCTGTTCCTACGCTTTCCCAGACTCAATTATGCACGTCTTCCGCTCTCGCCGCTCTAAAATCGAACGTAGCCGATACGCTGGAAATGTTTGCCAGAACAGCAAAACTGATGATGATGATGAGGGCGCGTTGTCGTTGTCGCGAAAATGAAGACGAAGGAGTGCATATTTAAGAAGAAGAGATGCAAACAATAAAGAGAATAAAGCAAAATACTTTGGAGCTACTGACGGGACCCTGTGCAGGATAAGATATCTGACTTTGGTATTTTGATATCCGATGGATACTACTTCCATTGCAAAAGAAATTAGCCGTGACCCTTTTCGGCTGAATGAAACCAATATATATATATATATATATATATATATATGTGTGTGTGTGTGTGTGTGTGTGTGTGTGTAGGGGGCACTTTGGGGCTACTGTCTGGGGCCCCGTACAGGATGAAATAACTGGCTTTAGTGCTTTGGATATCTCTGATGAGTACTACTTCCGATTGGAAAAGCAAGTAGCCGTGACCCTTTTCAGCTGAATAAAATCAATGTGTGTGTGTGGGGGGGGGGGGAGGGGGAGGGGGTAAGGGGGCAATTTGGGGCTACTGTCTGGGGCTACTGTCTGGGGCCCCATGCAGGATAAAATAACTGGCTTTGGTATTTTGGATTTCTCTGATGGGTACTAATTCCATTGCAAAAGAAATTAGCCGTGACCCTTTTTCAGCTGAATGAAACTATTGTGTGAGTATGTGTGTTGGGGGGGGGGGGGGGCACTTTGGGGCTACTGTCTAGGGCCCCGTACAGGACAAAATAACTGGCTTTGGTGTTTTGTATGTCTCTGATGGGTACTACTTCCATTGCAAATGAAATTAGCCGTTACTCTTATCAGCTGAATAAAGTCAATGTGTGTGTGTGTGTTTGTACGTAAGGCTTATAGGGGGTGGGGCACTTTGGGGCTACTGTCTGGGGCCCCGTGCAGGATAAAATAGCTGGCTTTGGTGTTTTGGATATCTCTGATTGGTACTCCTTCCATTGCAAAAGAAATTAGCCCTGAATCTTTTTAATTGAATAAAATCAATGTTTGTGTGTGTTTATACGTAGGCCTATGGGGGGTGGGGCCCTTTGGGGCTACTGTCTAGGGCCCCGTACAGGATAAAATAGCTGGCATTGGTGTTTGGGATATCTCTGATGGGAACTACTTCCATTGCAAAAGAAATTAGCCGTGACCCTTTTCAGCTGAATAACACCATATTTCTGGGGCCCTTTGGGGCTACTGTCTGGGGCCCCGTACAGGATAAAATAGCTGGCATTGCTGTTTTCATGATAAGTACACCCAAAGGAACAATATCCACCAACTTTTGTCCGTGACCCCCTTCGGCTGAATAAATCCATTTTTCGGGGTCCCTTTTTGTGGTCCCTAGGCTTACGGTACAGGATGTGACTTGCCAGCAATTCATTTTATTGACCCTTGGCCACATCCTTACATGATGAGACCATCAAAAAGTGTGACCCTTTTCAGCTGAATAAATGCTCTGGGCCCCCGGTCTATTGTCGAGCATGTCAGGAATCCCTTCCCTCCAAGTTTAGTTCATTGTGTTTATGAATGCCAAGAGAATCCATGTGCTAAACTTGGAAAAAACGGACCCATGACAAGCTCGACAATGATACACATTTCTCTGTGACGACCTAACCAAACTGAATGGGGTTTTCTGCAAGATGTAGATAAGAAGCTATAGTTTCATATCCTGAAATAGCACTAAGATTGTTTAATCATTTTGAAAGTTATCAATGCAAAATTGGATTGTATTTTTTTTTTTTGGGGGGGGGAGGGACATACTGTATATCAGAAAAGAATGACCCATTTCTCTGCACTTTGCAGAATAATTCTCCTTCAATTTTATTTTAGTTTTTACTCTTGTTCCTTGGTATTTGCCTCTGGTTAGATTGACATGAATCACTTCTGTTTAACATATGTTTACATACACCCCACAGTAATGCAACACATTGGAGGCTAGGGGGCATCCCTATCAGGACACACTTTACTGGTGGAGAAGTGTTCCACAAGTGCATGGACCTTGTATGCTGCCCTCTGGAGGTAAAGGCATTATACTGTACTTTATCCTGCTGTTTTTCACAGCTCTGTTGAAATATATCTGCCATGCATATATATGGACAGGGTTTGATCAATTCTTGAAGTAATACCAAATAAAGGTGTTGCTTGTAATTACTTCCTCCTGAACTAGAACTTCAAAATCAAATTGAATTGAATTAACCTTTCAGAAAAAGCAAGCAAACAAACAAACAAACCTATGCATGGGACGAAATGCAGTAAAGCTGAGAAGTAGAATAATGACATCTTATCAAATACCATTTCTTTTGTGTATCATTCAATACCATGTCTTATATGTAATAGACCTATACTGTATATCATTGAAGTATGTATACTGAAACAACCAAATATCTGCACTTCTTTTTTTACTGCAACTTCTTCTTCTTCTTTTTCTTCCTCTCCTTCTTCTTCTTTCTTTCTTCTTCTTCTTCTTGTTCTTCTTTGTTTGGGAAGAAGAATGGAAAGGGAAAAGAGTGGAAGAGGAAAAGAAACACACAACTTTATCTCTCTTTTTTTTTACCCTGTCTTTAACCCTGTATAAAGTTCATTCTTTCTGCCCCACTATGATCAAATTATTTTTTCTTTTTTTTTCTTTTTCAATTTTGCCATAAACTGTCTTTTATATATATACCATTGTATACACCTGACAAAGTTAAAGACAGCGTAGATTTAAATGATGTTTTAGCAAAACAATGCATGATATGGTGTCCTGGGCTAGCTGTCAATCTTAGTGAGGTTACTCTTCCAATGAGCTGTGACCCTTGAAATATTCTCTGTGACCTCTGCAGTGACCCCTGTGGTGTATCATGGAGTCCTGAGTTACCCTCGCTCTACGTCGCCATTTAGGTCTGTGTGTGGCTACAGGAATGTTTTCTCCTTTTTTCTTTTTTTTTTTCTACTTCTTCTTTTTCTTCTTCTTCTTTTTCTAAAGGAAGAGGTTTTAAAGGCATTATCTATCATTTGCAGATGAAACATAAACCAAGCTTTAGTGCTTCAAAATAGTTTTAAAATGTGAGTTAGGGATAGAAGCAACCAATGTAAAAATCTTAATCAGGATAATCAATGTTAAGTATTGTTAAATATAAAAAAGTAAACAATAGTTACTATAAAATGGTTTATAGACTAAACCATCTACAGTTACGGTTTATTGAGAAAAATAGTTATATCTCATTATATTTTAGGTTTTATTGCAAAATTTTTATACGGTAGGATGTTTTGTGATACAACTAACGAATATGGATCAAATGTAATAACTCAAAACATTTTTAAATCACTGGTATCAATGGTGAACAGTACCTTTAAAGCCAAGATGGTAAAACAGTTGGAGAATTGGCCTCTCAGGAGAATTCTTTTGCTTAAGTGCTTTGTTTGTGAAATAACAAACATGCCCAGATGTCTTGCAGGCATTGGCTCCCTTCAGTGCTATTACGGAACACAAACAGCTTACACCCACGATACATAAATACATGTGTCAGTACATTTGTAGGGGATATAATACCACATAGCATTCACATTTTTCCATCCCTTGTGTACATATTAGTATTAGTACATGCCAATTCAAAGAATATCATATACATTGTGTATTTTCTATAGTATTTATGATTTTAGTGACCTTTTAGATTTCAAGCCTTACTTTGTGTCCCATATATCTGCTCTATCTGAGGACAAGTCAGAATGATGCTGATAAGAGAACTTGTTCTTTTCCTTTTCTTTTTCTTTCTTCATCATGGAAATTTCAGTTTTAATTTTAAATCAATCGCACTATTCTGCCACATATAGTTGTATACTACATTACTTTAGTATAGGTCCATTAGGTGTAAACATGAAGAAAATAAACAAGAAGAAAAGAATGTTAAAATGTAAGTTGGAAGAAAGACATCGCAGCACAGCCAAACTCTCCTAAACACAGCTTTCTACACCGTGAATGACATTCACGGTTCAGATGAGTCTCAATGGCCTCCTGCCCTCTCTTGTCAAAATCATGCCAGTCTACAAGGCAGAGACACAACAAAGTTTCTTGCTTGACAGAAAGAAAGAAAAAAAAAAAGAGGGGGAGTGAGGGAGAGAAAGAGGGAGAGAGATTACTGGGGTCATGTGGAAAACATATACAGCAAAGCAAAGAGGATATGGAGTAGTGTGGCAACAACTACTTCCATCTGAACTTCCGGACAAAATCCACTGCTATTCCAGCAGCTTTCTCTGCATTTCCTGAGTTGATCTACAATGAGATATGTCTATTTTTCAATGTGCCTATACTATTGCCAATGGCTCCTTATTTGTTGCTCTTTTGTTCCTTAGAATAAAGGCCACTGCACATTACGCGACTTTGCTACGATTTACCGGTCGTACGACCTCAAGACCAGCAGGGCCCCATTTCATAAAAGATGTTAGGATGGCAACTCTTGCTGGAATAGCAACTTCCCGTAGAAACAGCCAATCAGGAAGCTGGATTCTTGGCGTTACCATGACAATTGCCATTCCAGCAAGAGTTGCTATCATAGCACCTTTTTATGAAATGGGGCCCAGAAGTGTGACGCCACCAGCCTTGCCAGTTTCCAGTCATGCAACTGGATCTTACTGCCAGTCGTAGAAATTTGACATGTCAAATTTTAGCAACCAGTCGTGAGCTTTCAGCAAATCAGTGTAATGTACTGAAGCCAGAACGGTTGTAAGCCTAGCTGTGCAGTCTGATTGTATAGAGTGCGGTGTCAAGTCATGCGACTGGTCGTGTGACCCGCCTCGCCTCTTTAGTCATTCAACCGGTCTGATCGTGAAGCGTGCATTGGGCTTTACGCATATATTTTCTCTCTGGTCTTTGGCTAGACGCGTATTTGTGGCAACCGATCTACTCTCCATTGTAGTTGGATAAGTCGTTCATGAAGACTGCTCCCTCACGAAAGATCTCACGAAGTTTAATGGCAGGAAGAGGGATGAAGTTACAATTTCAGTTTCTTAACCTCCTAAAATAGGGAGTCGGGAGTAATTAAAGACTGGAAATAGACTCATTTAGACACCACATGATATCATGATACATGGAATGAGTCGATGTAAAAATGTATGGGAAGGTATAGTGTGGTGGACGACATCAATCACTTCTGAATCCACTCATCCCATTGTGTGTTCTCTATGAGGGAATTTCCCTAGCTGTCTCAATGGATACTTTGGTTATTCATGTGATCAGACCGTAACTTCCTAGGAGGAATGAAATGCAATGAGGCTAACCATTCTCCCTCAAACAACACAGAATGCCCGAGACTTTGTTGCACGTGACCAGTATGTCAATGTCAGGTGGGATCGGTACCAAACATCACCACAAACACACACAGGCTTATCTGCTATACGGAAGGAAGAAACACTTTATGATCAGGAGAAGATGTTTGATTTACACTGTAATAGCCATACTGCCTTCCTAGTTACAGTTTCAATTTGGAAAAAAACAACAACTCTTGCTTTATTTAAAATCAACTAACAAAGAAAAGAGCATCATCCCTTTTAAAGTTAAGTATAGAATATCCCGTTATAGATGATGGATTCATGTTTTTAAGGTTCCCAGCCAATATTTTAGCATGCAACTGATTTCTTCTAATATTATTCAAGTCACAAAAATTCAAATAAAATCACTAAAGGACACATGGCTAATGCAGTGGTATGTCTCGTATACCATGTTTTTTTTTTAAGTGTCTCATATTAGAATCACTAGCAAAGAGTGTAAGCAAGGTAACAACAAACAAACAAACAAACAAACAATAATACAAACACACACACACACACATACCCAACTATCAGGGAGTAGCACGGTTCTAAAATTCAGCATACACACATATGATTACTGAGATACCTTCTGGCCCAGTTTGCCAAAACCAATGGACTTTAAACATGGGGCCCTCGTGATCCAAGAGTGGGGCTATCTGTTCTTACTTTGCAGGAAAGCCTGTCACAGAATTTAATCACAAAAAAACACTGCTGAGACCATGGAAACAGCCTGAGTCATGACCACATGAGAGATGTATAGAAAAAAAGTAACTATACCAAGACTATGATACACAAGTTTCTATTAAAAGTTCTAAGCAAAACACTCCTTATTTAAATTCGTATATTTCACAAACAATCTATAGAAAATCTTCACTGATACTGCAAAAATCTTCTGTCAACTACAAATACATGTATTCTCTCTCTCATACACACACAGAAAAACTTCCCAAGCCAAAGCATTCTGTAACCGTAAAACAGCAGTCTGTTACTGTAGAGATTAATGGTATCCTATGTCTGATCGTACATGCCATGGGTCCAAGGCTATTTGATGACAATGTTTGTAAACACTCACTGGAAGGACGGTCAATTATGCAAGTATTTGACAAAACACTTACAACAGACAGAGAGAGAAACTCTATGCTCTGAAAAAAAAAAAAAGCCAGATGAGCAAATGCAATATTTTGGTGAAGATATTTGCTTCTTTCTATCACACCTGGGGGGGGGGGGGGATACATGGGGACAGCAAAAAGCCTTCGTGTACTTCTAGAGTTGCTGAATGAATAATGTCACTGCCAACGTATTATAATTGCTGTGCTGCTTTTTTGTTGTTTATCTTCAATTCTTTTCATAGAAATCACTCTGAACAAGGAAATTCACACTTAATTATCAAGTGGGTAACATTTATGAGCTTCAGCAATGGGCAAGAATGGTTACTGTACGAGCTGAAATTTTTGCGTACAGATATTTTAGCGAATTGCTACTTGGAGGACATTTTCGCGTGTTGTTAATTTCGCAGTTGCGAGGGTCTAACTGAACGTAGTTATTCACTAGTTGTTATTTTCGCGGTTCAAAGGCGATTTGCGAAATTCGCGAAAATAAAACCACCACCAAAATTTCAGCTCGTACAGTACTACAGGTTTTTTTTTTTCTTTTTTTAAACAGATGAGTTTTGTTTTTCTTTGGTAAATGTGTACAATATTAACACAAAGAATTGGAGGTACAGATATTGTATGGGTGCTGACATAATTTAAAAAGTCACAAGCAACCAACAATATGATCAGCATGACAAAAATGATGAAATATTGAGCAATTATGCATTAAACCTCTAGCTGTGGCACAAGAGTTTTCCAGTACAGGTTGAGTCGCTGACAATGCTTTGGTTGATGAAAATCACACAACATGGCATTTGCACCAACAACTAGGAAATCAGAAGAATAAATACTTCAACCGCTTGACTTCTTTCATCAGAAACAATGCACCTATTAAACATCAGTCCGTATTTTGTCAACAAATGAAGGCCCACAGAAAAACAAGTGACAGACTTTGATAGCTTGTGTTCTCCCTGCATATCCAATTATGAAACACAGAAATGATGAACCAAGTATAGTGAGCACCTTGACAGAAATATACTTCACAGTAATCACTATCCCTTTGAACAGCGGATTGCTGCCCATACGCAATGTGCTACAGCAGCAGCATCACCATGAACTAGCACGTTATTTTCACCGCAAAAAAATAATGGTATGAATGTACATATTGCTCTTTTAACAAATTTTATGGTTGAGCGAGTTGTATGGATTTAAATACCTACCCACGTCTCAAGTGGGGGAAAAGGCATTATGTCATTAATGGAAGTATTGTGCACACCTTTGAGCAAGACGGGGTGGGATGACTTGTTTTTTTTATTACAAACAAACAAACATATAAGCTACCTGTCTCATGCTGCTTAGGTTCCATCACAACAGATTTACGTATTCCTGGAAAAGGAGAATTGAAAAGCAACCATGCAGGAATATAAAGGGGAATTTTGCTCACAAGGAGAAAACTGTTTATAACCCGTTGAGGACAAGTCCCGAGTATACCCGGGCAGGTATCTATGGGAAATGCGTGTTGCAGTAAAATCAGTCCGTCCTAAATGGGTTAAGGTGAAGAGTACTGTCACATATTATCAGCTGATCAGGGACGATTCAGAAATTATGCAAAAGTCAAGTATATGGTGTCCAGGGTAAGGCACGTCTAAGTCTAAGTCTCAGAGTGTGCATGTGGAAAAGCATGAATGTCTCAGCGAAGCTGCCATTGTCACGTGAGCAACATCTCTGGTATAGTCCTTCTCATTTGCTCTGTGTACACACACACACACACACACACACACACATGCATACAAAATACTCCCCCCCCCCCCCCCCCACCACCACCACCACCACCCATACACACATATGCAGAATACGGTTTCTTCTTCCTGCATCACATTACAGAACCAACCAACTTCTGGTCACAAAAGAAGCATAAGAAAACAACTGTAAGCTTTTCAAAACGTTCTCGGGTGTCATCCATCGAGACTTTAAAAAAAAAAAATCATGCAGTGTGAAGAATGCATGCAAACTACAGCTTAACAAGAAATTTTCGCATGCATGAAACTTTCACAAATATTGCGAGGAGTCAAGATTCTCCTAAAGTAACATGCACATGAAAGATTTCGTCCACACAATACACTGAATGTCAAGGACAATTTGCAAAACTTTGTTGCCTCGAAAAAGGTCGTCTGCTCTAAATCACAAAAGTTTCATGCCGTGAATGTTTCTCTTTTTACAGTACTCTCAGAAGAAGTGGTCAATTATAAAAATTGCCATCTCTATACCATAATAGTGTTGTATGTCTCTAGGTTTATTTGTTCATATGATTTTAACTTCATTTTGTATTATATTTCTTTTTCTAGTCACACAAGGTGGACTGACATACCTGCTTGCGCTAATTGGTCTAATGCTCCCATCATCGCTTTCGCAAAGTCGTCGGCGTCGCTGGAGCTTTGGAAGTTGAGACCATATACGTGGCGGCTGTCTCGCCATTGGTGGAACGTTGGAGTCGCCTGATTGTACTTGAGTCCTTTTAAGATGGCTGAGTTAATGACGACCTGGAAATGTATAATTGAAAGGAAACAGCCACTGATTAATATCAATTAATCATCAATAAAAATCTTCTTGCAAACCACTTGAAAATCCTCAAAAGCTTAAAAGTCCTCACCCAAGCGAAAAGAGCAGAGCCTCTGCGACTTGACGATTACAATTGTACGTGAACTTATAAGATTGATACAAAGTGCAAATCTAGCAATGCTCAAGTAAGTTTTGAGATGTAGAGATGGAAGAAGTTTTTTCATAATCAGACTTGAGATAAGAAAGTTACAGAACTTTAGATTTCACGAGCCACATTCACACACAGAAATTATCAATTTTTTCATTGTGATGTGAAAATCAATTTTACTTTCCACTGTTCACAAACACACCAAAAAAGTAAAAAATAAATTAAACAAATATATAAATAAATGAATAAATAAATGAATAAATGAATTAATCAATTAACAAATGAATAAATTAATCAATCAATTAACAAATAAATAAATAAATTAATCAATTAACAAATGAATAAAAATAAAGAATCACTCAACTACAAATAGAGCACTTTCAGTCTGTGCATATATACCTAAGCAATGACTGGAGCATGACCCCAGGCACCTGAGTTTGCAGACCTACTTGTAGTGTTGTCAATTGCATTATGGTATCAAAGAAATTGATGATTTCTCTGTAGTCAATTCAAAGGCATCATCACCCCTAACAGCCATGCATGACTATAATTGCACCTTTTTTAAAAACTATTTTAGGGAAAACACAGAAAATTTCGAAATTCACAACTTCCTCATTTCAGGTCGAATTATGGTGAAACACCTACTGAGATCCTGTTCATCTGATTTTACTTTAAAATACATTTACAGCATGGACACTGTGTTGAACTGTACTTTGAGCTTGACACAATTTCTCTGTGGTGCTGCTAGAGGGCATGGTTATTGTCAAAGGAATGTGACCCCCTCTCCAACAGCTCAATTATTTTTTACCTACATGTATATGAAAGACATTTAGCAAAATAAAAAAATGCAAAGTTTAACAATACTTCCATCCTTGCCAAGATGCTACCCCCCCCCCATAAGAACTAATATGGGTCATCACTGCTACTGCCACAAACAACTTCAAAGTAAATATTGTTTACATACCTGTAGGCTACCAATGTGTAATACAGAATAAATCTTTGACTGTACTGCATCTAGATCCGAAGAATATGATGTCTGTATTACCATCTGTTTTATGAACTATTTGCAATATACTATGCTTTATGGAAGAAAAAAGAAGTAATTATGAACTGAATTGAATTGAATTGAATTGTATCATATTGACACACTTTCGTTCCACCAGAATCCAGCCCCTTGGGTCTCCTGTAGGTCCACCTGGACAGTAAATACCTCACATCCTTAGCTTCTACAAAACAAAAGATTTCTACCAAGCTCGGTTCAAGTCTGAAGATATATATCTTACAGGAGGGTAAAAAATGTGCCAACAACAACAACAACAACAACAACAACAAGAAAGAAAAAGAAGAAGAAAGGGAGGTTTACAGACAAGGAATTATGAGTGACCAAAGCTGGACGACAGACAATTGACAAACAGTAATTACAATTTGCTCAGTCCGGCCTAGCTAAAATTGTCTAAAGGCAGGGTAAACCTGCACACCAGGAAGCGTCCACATCGATACACAAAGGCTGTGTATCACTCTGAAATAGAACCATTGTATGATCTCCATTCTGTGTTCAAGCGTTTCATTGAATTCAACAAAAACCAGTACCTGCAATCTAGTCACCAGGTAAAACAGATACCTCACCCAAGCTCACCTACCCCCATAAAAAAATAAGAAGAAAGAAAACAGAAAGGAGAAATCAAACAGGAATCTATTCAAACAGGATATCTGCAGATCACAGCTCCCTGCCTGGCATTGGCATGAGACACCGAAATTCAACGACCTACTTCCTTGTCAGGCGACTTTAAGGAAACGTACCGCTAGAAATCTCTTGATTCGCATTTAACGGCGGTCGGCTTCTTCTCATCAGGTGCTTTGTTTGACCTTGAGGGTATAGGATCACAGGCTTAATAGTTGACAGGGAATGAAATTTCGAGACAACAACATCGAGAGCACTATACCACCACCAATAAAAAGTGATGTGAGTCACATTGTAGAGAAAATTATGCCAGCCCTGCATACTGCTTTTATGTATTGATGAAAATGAAATTTCTATTGTAGCCTCTGGCAGCTGCTTTGCTGGAGGCATTCTGAGTTTATTTCCCGAGAGAATTAAATGTACACTGTACAAGTAACAAGATATCAACTTAAGAAATCATCCAAAAATAGTCTACAGAAGATAGCACAAAGTACAAAATAGGGGTAAAAAGTCTTGACTGGATTCATATCAATGATAGAATGATCTGAATATTCTAGGAAGAAAGAAATTCATGCATTTTGGGCTCATTTCATCACGGCTGAGCACTATACAACCTATTAATGAAGATATCTGGAAGAGAACAATTTATTCATATCATGCAATGTAAAATGGGGTATGAGTACAACAATACTAAAAAATGCAAAAAAAAAAACTCATACTTGTAATGAGTTTATGTCTCAACTAAAATCATCCTTAATATACAGTCTGGAAGCAAAATGTATTTCTTATGGGAAAAAAAGAGAGAAAAAAAAATCCAGTAAAAATCCGTTTGGGAATTGCTTAATGTTATAGCAATAAAAACAATGATAAAGGCCTGCTTCACTAGAACTACTTGTGATTTATGTGCAAGTGGGACTTTCCCTATGGGGGATTCCCATAACCTGCAGGACATTATATTTACAAACAAGCAATAGGTTACAGTAGAGCTTTAATATCTAAATGCTATTCAGGCCCGTAAGTATGCGTTTGATTAAAGTGTACATCAAATCCTTGATTGATATCCTCTCTGTTAATTGTGCCCAAGGTCCATGTACACTACACACTGGACCCAGCATTCCGCACGTAGCTGAAGATAGCGTCTTCTCAAAAGGAAGTTTTAAGATAATGATAATGAAGATAGTAATAACTAGAAAAGCACTTGGAGAGCAAAGACCTCCACCAAGCAGCTCATTTCCACCCATACACACATGCTGAAAATTGCCAAATTTCCCAATGACAAAGAAGCCTTGTGTTAACATACCTCATCAGCTCCCTGCATGCTGCACTGTGCCTAGAGCAGATCGAGCACGCACTCTAGCGCGCGTACGCAAACCTCAAATACGCGCAGCTTGAACTACCAAGTTCATCAACCCTATTTGGTAAAAGATTAAAAAATCCTTCAAAAATTCATGAAAATTTGTGGATCACTTCCAAAATTTATCCATCTGTTCCTTGTTATCATCAAATTTTCCTGCAATTTTCATCCAAATCTGTGCTCAACTTTTTTAGTTACTTTGCCAACAGACTATTAACAAACCAATGTCGGCATAGAGATTTAACCTCCTTGGTGGAGGTAATAATAACAATAACAACAACAATAATATTAATGATTAAAGCAATGATAACAATAACAGCAATACTAAAAGTACTAACTATACTGATAATAACAGTAATACAAGTAAATAATACTGAATGATTATAATACTAATACTACTAATACTATTGATGATGATAATATTGATAACAAGAAAAATGGTACCAAAAATTACAATTTTATAACAATATTAAATAATAATAGCTCCAACAAATGATACTTTATGATTCTATCACACACAATTAGCAGAATTACAGGATATTCCAAGTCCAAGTCCCGTGTGCCATGCAAGCCCACCAGATTGTCATTGTATTGATGACATATTATGAGATGTTATCAGCTTCACTGGGGAATGCGTGGTTCATTATCAGGTCCAATCAGGGCAAACAATAACACATTTGCCCTGATAATGGCCTGTCATGGGGCAACCCCATTAGCCTATCATTGTTTGTCAACCCCAGTTGCATTTCATGACTCATTGACTTCCCATTCATATGTGCGTGTACAATCACAATCGGGTACATGATGCAGAATTTGATGGCTTCGAAACGTGAGGACTGCTCCAAAAATTGATCAATGGATGTTACAAACTGTATGCAGCGCTGAACTTTGATGAACCTTTGCAATCACACAATTAGAGGCGTGCGTAATATATGTCCCCGCCAGAAGTAGCATTTAGTAGCAAAATGTACAATATAGGTAAAAAGATGAAGGTCAAAGGTCAAAGAAGTCAAAGGTCAAAATTCTATGTAGAAGTTTTGAAGCCCTCACCTAGTGCCATCACATAAAGCAAGCGGAATCGAAACCGGGTTAGAAATGGCGAAGGAGTAGCATTTTGTAGCCAATGTACAATATAGGTAAAAAAATCAAGGTCAAAGGTCAAAGAAGTCAAAGGTCAAAATTCTGTGTAGAAGTTTTGAAGCCCTCACCTAGTGCCATCACTTAAAGCAAACGGAATTGAAATCGGGTTACAAATGGCAAAGGAGTAGCATTTTGTAGCAAAATGTACAATATAGGTCAAAAATCAAGGTCAAAGGTCAAAGAAGTCAAAGGTCAAAATTCTGTGTAGAAGTTTTGAAGCCCTCACCTAGTGCCATCACATAAAGCAAACGGAATCAAAATCGGGTTAGAAATGGCGAAGGAGTAGCATTTTGTAGGCAATGTACAATATAGGTCAGAAATCAAGGTCAAAGGTCAAAGAAGTCAAAGGTCAAAATTCTGTGTAGAAGTTTTGAAGCCCTCACCTAGTGCCATCACTTAAAGCAAACGGAATTGAAATCGGGTTACAAATAGCGAAGGAGTAGCATTTTGTAGCAAAATGTACAATATAGGTCAAAAATCAAGGTCAAAGGTCAAAGAAGTCAAAGGTCAAAATTCTGTGTAGAGTTTTGAAGCCCTCACCTAGTGCCATCATATAAAGCAAACGGAATCAAAATCGGGTTAGAAATGGCGAAGGAGTAGCATTTTGAAGCAAAATGTACAATATAGGTCAAAGGTCAAGGTCAAAGGTCACAATTGAAATTCTGTATAGAAGTTTCAAAGCTCCCATGTAGTGCTATCATATAAAGCAAACAGAATCAAAATCGGGTTAGAAATGGCGAAGGAGTAGCATTTTGAACATTTTGATCACACACGGACGCACACACGGACGGACACACGGACGCACGGACGGACACACGGACGCACGGACGGACACACACACGTACGGAGCCCGTTTCATGGTCCCCTGCTCGAACTCGTTCGGCGGGGACAATAAATGTCTATTCGATTAAAATGTTACATTCTATCGAAATTTCAACATAAGTACAAAATTATGTCAGGCTCATTCCCTAGTTGTGTTCTTAAACTCTTTAGCCTAAGAGGTCTCAAGGAAAAACAAGCACAATGTGTGATAATAATGTAAATGATGCCTGCACACAGCTGTAAAACATTTTACCATGACTTACTGTGGAATGCACCGACCGACTGAAATATTAAGAGATATCGTACCGTATGTACATCATAACTGGACACTTAGCATCATCACACATCAAACTTGAGCTTGTCAGGAAAAAAGGGCAGACTTTTCTGCACATTCCATTTGCTTTAATGAGCAGAGACAGACAGACAGACAGACAGACTAACACACACACACAAACATACAGATTGATGAAAGCAAAGAGACAAATCTATTGTGCCAGAACATAAAAAGCACAAATGCCATGGGGTGAAAAATCTGGCAGGATTGTGGGGGAATGTATCTCATCCATGCTCTACATGGGGACCATTGCCAAAGCATCCCAGATCCCACGAATGCACCCGTCCCGTCACAGCAAATTATCAAAATGAAACGAGATATGCAAAGTAATCTGTACGCCAGAATGGGCTTCCTAATTAGGCACAGGAGTCCCCCGCCATGATTCATTGCTGCTGGAATCCCAATGCGGCAAATCCTGGTCCTGGGACATGGATTTCCACATCTTCAAATGTGCCTCGACACAGAGGGAGATTCAACATGATGAACCGAACAATTTGGATCAATAGCTGGCAGGCAAGCAGGCAGATATAACATTGAATCTGTTTGAAAACTCTGCACACTTTGCATATTTGCATAATAGTAAAATGGTGTTTAATATGTACTTTGATTTATAACTCACCATAAAATGCCTTCTATGACTAATTACCTCAATTTTTGGCAATATCTGTAGAGGCTAACCATGAAGGGGCAGAGAAGTTTATTGGGTGATGTACATGAAGTCTTTTGTTATTTTGACTCTTCAACATGTGGAAATAATTGCAATCGTTGACCTTTTCCTCACAAACAACAACAATCAATCAACAACAAGGGTGTGGTGGACTTCCATGAACATTTGGCTTGGCTATAATTGAATCCATGGGTAGGCACTGATCACAACTTGGATTTACGGTGCTGCAAGTATTTTAGATGGCATAAAAACCTAAATGCATTCAAAAATAATCCAACCACATTTAAACAAAAACAAAAACATGTTATCAACTGCGGGATACAAATCATATCAGACTGCGAAAATAAAATGGCAAACAAACAAAAAGAAAATTGCAGATCATGCAGTTTGGAAATAGTACTTTACCAGGTGTCAATCACAAACTTTGCCACTGCAACTGCCTTTAACCCGTTGAGGACGAGTCCCGAGTATACTCGGGCAAGCGTCTATGGGAAATGCGTGTTGTAGCAAAATCAAACCATCCTCAATGGGTTATGGCATACCACAGTTCACAGTAGGGCTCAAAATTCATCTTTCACCATTTAGAATTTGCTTGCAATTAAGGATCTACCAAGTAAGGGTCTACCAAAAAATTTGTATCATTCATGCGATTAGCCAGTTTAATGAATTGTTTCAGAGTATTTTGAGATCAAAAGTGGAAAATTATTGTGATTCTAGTACCTGACATTTATTCCAGAATCATCCTCTCCATTCGGTAATGGGTAGGTAAAACATTGTACTGGTATGTGTGACTATATATCATTATATGTGTGGCCAATCGGACCCTAGCACTAATGGTACTGTGTTTCCCAATAAACCGCATGTGATTCACTCTTGCACGGAAGATGGGTGGATACTGAGCATGGCCCGATTTGTAATTGATTATGCAACATCACATAGCAACCACAATAAGCCAGTTCGTAATTAGCTCATGTACACCTTGGTGCAAATGACCTTTTCTTTTTTCTCAGTTGGTTAGGCACTTTACTCATTTTAAAGCGGTATAATGCATAAGCTTGCCCGACATACCAATTTATGGAATTCGTGTTCAAACAAAGCATGAACTTGTGTTTAGAACAGGTGACCAGATTAGTCCGTCATACCAGTTGACACTTTCGCAAGCATTTAATTCATTATTTCGTATGGAATGCAATAACAACCTTTTTCTTTTGACATTGCCAAATACCAGGCTTGCTATCAGGTGGATGTGCTGGCAAGCACTATTTAGACAAGGATCACATGAATAATCATCACATCACAGATACTTATGTCAGTGAATTAATAAACCAAAATGCCTGTTGGTACAAATGACCTTTTTCTGCTCATGCGCAAAGTGGAATTACGAACTGGTCTATTGGGTAAGCTGCCGATTGCAATACTTCTGGCATACTTTTTTTTGGCTAATATTTTACTCTTTTTATCATTACCCAAATGAAATTGTGTTATCACAGTGCTATTTTACACCATGTACATATTTCTTTTGCATATGTGTCCATTTAGAGCAAATATCAAGTTTCCGCAGGCATATCAAAACAATGTTTTCCCTTTTAAAAGCTATTTCCAGTCAGAGAACGATTGTGATTCTCTGGGAGGAAGTCTGTAGGATAGCAGGCCTGTCCATCAAGAGATCCTGGGATTAAAGGGATATATACTGTAAAAGTGGAAATTTTCATGGTGTTAAAATTTTCACGCATTTCACGCAACCAGAAACTAGCGCCAAAATAAAAGCACACGAATATATTTGCTTGCCATATGTTCCAGTAGTTGATGTCTTGATTCTGCGAAATTAAAAACAAGTGAAACTCTTCTTACCTGGCCGAGCGCGAAAAATTAGTCGTGCAAAAAATATCCACTTTTACAGTAGTATTGGCTGAGATGAGGATGGGGCTTTTAAAGGTGCATGGTCCCGGTGCTTTAGTCAAATGCGTACGCGGGCGCACAGCGCAAGTTTCCTATAGAGACCTACGCTATCGACTTCTCTTTGGCGCTTACGCTTTGGCCCACTTTCCCGAGTCCGAAGAAGTCCGATTCACTGTAGTCAGTGGTCTGATCATACATGTAGTTCGGCTCATGATTCGGCTGAGGGGGATGACAGCTTTAGCAAACTTCTTTGTGATGTCATAATAACAAGCACATATTCACGCATCCTGGCATTACAACAGACTGCGCGATGCGCAAAGAAGACAATGAAGGCCACGTTACTTAGCAACACCTACCCACTTTACTTTTGATGACAGCTCAACTTCGGTAATCTTCGTATCAATGCTAACGGTGATCGGCAGTTTTATCAACAGCGCCATCTACACTACCAGGACTATGCCCCTTTAACATTTTGTGATATACCAACAAACCACTTAATATGAAATAGTACAGAGGTACAGGGGTCTAAAATTTCTGTTCCTTTCATTACAACCGTGTAATGGCGTAATCTCGTCACGCCTCTTATCATGGCATGCTTGGGAGAGTCCCCAGGGGTCATCAACTTGCACTCTAAACCCCACAGTACTCATGGATAACATTCTTAATTAGTTTATTACTCTTGGGGTAATACCATCATCAGTTTTGGTACTGTTCTCCCCAAAATGGCCCTGCCTTTGTCCCTATGTCCAGCTTTGCCACTTTCCTCCATTAGAACACTCATGGGTCAAGACAGATCAGAGGCTCATCTGGGAAGTACTAATACTATGCTGGGGGGGGGGGGGGGGATTTGAACTGAGAGTCCATTGTTTAAGAGTCTAGAGCCCTAACCACTACACCACAGCACTCCTACCATGAGGGTAAAAGTCCCTCAGTATCAAACCAACAACAATAATGATGAGAAGAAGAAGAAGAAGAAGAGAAGAAGAAGAAGAAGAAGAAGAAGAAGAAGAAGAAGACGAAGAAGAAGAAGAAGAAGAAGAAGGAGGAGGAGGAGGAGGAGGAGGAGGAGGAGGAGGAGGAGGAGGAGGAGGAGGAGGAAGAGGAGGACCTGTCACACTCACCGTCTGGTCCTGGATTATCCTCCCCACGACTCTGAAGGTGTTGTTCTGACTGTGCTGGTAGATCTGTACCTTGGCCAGACCGGTCTGGCCCTCCGCTGCCAGCCACTTCCGCTGGGTGTCGTCGTATATCATCACCACCGCTGTCGACCCACACACCGCTTTCTCCATACTGCTCGGGATTGATGACAGAAGAAAGGGGGCAAAAAAAAAGTGTGTCATTATCAATAAAACATGTTTAATGATGAGCAGAAATGAACCTAAATGTTTGCTTCCTTCTCATTGGTTGCCCAACTTTGAAATATCTTAATTTCTTCCTATTTCATTTCTAATTCTTTCTTCAGAGAATGAATGTTATTTATTGGCAATTTCAAATACATTTTGACATTTCAATCATGACATATCATAATACAGCCAGATATATAAAGGGCAATTCCGCAGTTAGGTGGACATGACATGGATAAAAGAAATGTGCCTCTTTATCTTACTCCTTGATTTAGGTATCAACTAATGCCATGGATGTTCATCAATCATTAAGGTCTTTCAAATTCAGTAGATTTTTCAGTATTTTTCGTATTCATTGATTTTGCAAGATCTAAAACCATCATCTAAAATGTACATGTGGGACTGGGGATGCTGAAATTCACTTAATTGCAAATTACAGTGGGTTCCTTTGAAAATTTTTCCTCAAAGCTTTGCTAAAGGGTAAAAGATGAATACATTTAAATACTCCAGAAGTCATGTGACATTTTGTCAATTACAAAAGGGTGAAATGACCTGCGGAATTACTCCGGACAAATGTAACGTTACTAACCGTAACGTTACTAACCATGCTTTTGGGGGTCTAGCTAAAAAATTATCAGTCGAACTGCTAAAAAAATTTGCATGAACATTTGTCATGATGCAATAATTGAAATTAATGCAACACTTTGTTTTTGCACACTTTTTGTTACAAGACATTGATTTTTTTGTCATGTCCTTTTTTCGTAACATTACTAACCAGCCCTTTAAGTTGCCATAGCAATTCTAATATTTCTTGGATTGTATTCATTCTTTTCTGTATCATAAACATGGGAAGGATGAATATGTTTTTGACATAATTTTGACTTGAAATGAATAAATGGTAATTTTGTAGTAAAAATTAATATCTAAATTTGTTCAAATGTAACGTTACTAACCGCGGAATTGCCCATAAGGGATCCAAAATAAAAAACATACTTTCCTCATTTTTAGATGGTAAATTCAGCCATTTGGTAATGTATTCGAACATTATTCTGAGCATTAAGTTAGAGAGCACGGTGTTCTGGGTCGGATTGTGCAAATATAACGTAAAATGAGGAATGTTTGCATGCATTGTAATTTTGCAAAAGTTCTTGTCTACATTATATGCATTATAAATGCTAGTGGCAATTTGCAGAAATTTCTTGCCGCGCAAAAAGGCCATCGGCTCCAATTCGTGACAATGTTATGCTCCGAATATATATTTTGCTTTTACAGTAAACAATTATGGCCAAAGGTATGGTGTACACACAACTTAGCATCAGAGGTTTACTTTACGGTTGTTCAACTGGGAGATGAAATGAAATGGAAACTGAAGAAGTCCACCACTGTCAGAAATGCAGAACTTCTGAACCACGTTCTATTTAACATCATTATCAATTTTTCCTTTGTAAGGTGGGCAAAGTTCTTTTGATATCAGTCTACAAAACAATACATAAAGAGATATGAATGGCATTATTCATACCACTGCACACAAAGGACGCAAGTGGTTAAACCAAGATAACAGGAGACACAGGCAAACAAATGTGGCAGTGTATATTTTCTTTTATCTTTTGTTGTTGTTGTTCTTGTTGCTGTACCAGGAATTCTGATCAAGAATGACCAAATCAAGTTTTCCCCATCTACCTATAGACAGCCTTTCGTCCTTGACTTCCTCTTTGAAGATGCATTCATGACATGATCTATGTAAAATGATCTAGACTTTCTGAGGCGCTTCTCATATGTACACGTTATTCCAGTCCCACTCAGCCAGGTCACATTAATTCTACCAGCAACTTCTTTCTTTTCCGCACATCCGTCACTCAATCCTTCATCCTTTGCAGGATCTTCCACCAATAGTTATGCTATTAAAGAGCAGAGACAATGCAGTCAGATTGAGCCACTCTTGCAAATATGTGTTTTTGTTTTTGCTTTTTTAAACAAAAGGGACATTGCAGTTCCAGTCTTTATGGTCAAATCACTTTCATATTTGATATTGGAGATATTCATATTTCACAATTTTTTTTTTTGTGAAAAACTAATCGGATTCAGTAATCATGGGGGGGGGGGGGGAGGGAGGTGGGATGGGAGGAAAAATCAGTGCCATCAAGTTAAGGTGATAGATCACAACTCTGAGGATCAATTTCAAGTCAAATTGAATTCACATGAGAATTATAAACAAAAAAATTAAAGATCACTTTGAAGAAAAACAAAATAAGATTTATTCTTCATTTTTCCTTTCTTATGGGGGGGGGGGGGAAGAAGGATTTAACTCATGTCAGTTGTATTACTGATTCTCTTCTCCCTCTGCTAATGTCATTTTAATTACGGGATTCTGATAATAGCTCATACTGTCCTCATATGAATAAAAAAATTCTGAATGTTTGAAGCACACTCTTTAAAAAAATGGTGTCACCTGTTAAAGGGTGTGTACAGTTCTGGTCGGGGTGAGGATTTAGCTTTTAACATTTTGCGAGATATTTAGAAACCTCTCTATGAGATGGCAAAGAGCATGCAATTCTAAGGGGTATCAAAAGTTTATTTGATGAAAATCGGTTTTGAAATGTCTGAGATTATATCCAAAAACAAGGTGAAACAAAGGTGGGGCATGTCGCCTTTTATTATTATCACTTTTGGGAATATCTCAGCCATTTGAAAACCAATTTTCATCAAATAAATGTTGAATCCTTCTTAAAATCACATGCTCTTTCATATTTCATAAGAGGTTTCTCATTATCTCACTTAGGAATGCTCAAAACATGAATCCCCACCTCAACCACTACTGTACAGTCCCTTTAACAATGGATGACGGAAATATCGCATGTCTAGGTCTATGTCAAAGAGGCATGGTTCATCACCAATTTGATGTCTTGCATTTTGAATTCAACTGTCATTCTGCAGTATTTTGGATGGACTGGCATTGCACCATTCCACAAGGAAACTTTGCCTCTAGTGGAAGAATCTTTAATAGGAACCATGATATCAAGAACCAATGCATGCTCTCTCTTGGAAGCTGGATCTTTCAAGGAGCCAGCGCCATTGCACCAATCAACTCTTTATAGTATCTGTCTACATCTAATGTGATGCATTTTCTGGGGGCTCATAATGAGCAACCTTCGCAAGGGAGAAAATGAGGGGAAATAATTGCGCCATGTCTCACTCCATAAATTCCACATACTATGACTCGATGACCATCACTCATTCATGGCCCTGGTCCACCATTAAGCAAGCCGAAAAAAAAGATTCACCCGTAAACAGACTCTGCACACCAGCTGGGTGGGGTTTCAGGGTGGGGACGGGGTTTTTAAGAGTCAATATCAACAAATCAAATGCCACCAGTGCGTGTCATGCAGGGCCAGCAACCCATTTCCACTTCAGCTCCGACAGCAGAATGGAAACAATGATTCACCATCTTCAGATGATTTCCATCACCACTTCCAGGTAAGAGTAGAGAGAGCACTGAGGACCATTGCAACATCACTGGAGGTGACTTGCCTAGTCTGCAATCTCAGACCTTACGACTAGTATGAGCCACATGCCATTGCAGAGCCACCAGTGCACTTACATGGGAACCAGCTGTGAAGAGCAAACAATACTGTCAAACTTTACTTTGCTTTTGAGCTCGAATGACCAGAAACATGATGTGATGTGTGTGCCTGAGTCAGATTCACAGACAGACTCGTTTCAAGACCAGCATCTTTTGCACAACAGATTTATTGACATGATGGCCTACTGAAATATCATCCTTGCTGCAAGGCTAATAACGGTGAACACAATGACAATGACACGTAGATATCAAATCACCAAACCAAACCCAAATTACCACATCAATGACTTTCACAATTATGAATCATGTGCATGTATAGCCCAAGCCAGGTTTTTTGTTTGCCTGTCCAGTTCATGGGTCCATATAAATTATATAAAAGTGATGAAGGAATTTCCTGTGTAACACAATTTCAGAACTGTTTTTCTTTTTTCAAATACACAAACTCATGAGTTTGGTAAGAATGACACAGTTTGAAATAAAACTTACCAAACCTTGTTTACGTGGGGGTATATACACGTATGTATCTACGTAACACAGTGATGATGGCAGAATTGAAACTGTGTACAGGTACACAAGGTTCACTATTTAAAACAATTTTGAAGAGATCTTTTATTTTGACAGTCATATACAACTATGATGACAAATGCACACCAATCTATCATTAGAACATTTAAATACAGTCTAAACAGTCATATGCAATCCACAAAGTGTCATGCAGGAGGAAACATATGTATCCATAACTCTTAATCAAAGAAATGAGGAAAAACAGTCCAGCATGATTTTAAAGTGGTAGAAAGCAAATGAGGCGATCTAATGACTGAACCTAATCAACACACAGTTTGTACATACATGTACCAGTTAAAGGGTGTGTACAGTTTCGGTCGAGGTGAAGATTTAACTTTTAACGTTTTGCGAGATATTCAGAAACCACTCTATGAAATGTCAAAGAGCATGCAATTCTAAGGGGTAACAAAAGTCTATTTGATGAAAATCGGTTTTGAAATGGCTGAGATATATCCAAAAACAAGGTGAAACAAAGAGCGGGGATCCTAATAAAAGGCATGGCCTGTCGCCTTTTATTATTATCACTTTTTTTGATATCTCAGCCATTTGAAAACCAATTTTCATCACATAAATGTTGAATCCTTCTTAACATTACATGCTCTTTCATATTTCATAAGAGGTTTCTCATTATCTCACTTAGGAATGTTCAAAACATGAATCCCCACCTCAACCAGTACTGTACAGTCCCTTTAAAAGTTTTAAAATGCCACACCCATACAGCATATTTGTCTGTTGCAAAATGATGGGGGGGGGGGGGGGGGGGCATTTCAACATTCCAGACATGGTTACACAGGCTTTCCCCAAGGGTCTGTATTCTGAGACTAGACAAAAAGGCCTAATTAGGCCCAGTACTCCGATAAACATTGAGTCATCATTGATTAATTTCATGCAGGATTGTGGGTATTGGCCCGGTCACGTCAGTGCTCACTAAGCCTGCGTTAATTCACAGAAGCAGGGGGCGTGATCATGAGTTGTAGTTTTCTTCATGACATTGCACTAACAGTGAAAGTAGAAATTCCTAACAAGCACATATGACAAGTTTATGCAACATTTGCCCACATAAAAAAAGAAAAACATTAATTTGACAATAGAATACCAGGTATCAATGGCAATTGAAATATAATATCATACAAATATATACCACAAAATTTACCTAAACAAAAATCGTATCAAGCATTCTCGCACGTCTACATTCTTTACAGCATCCTGAAGTCCAAAGATCAGTAAGTATATCAGATATTAAAAAGATCGCTAAATCACAGGCGAAAAGAGACGGAAAAGGGGCAATACATATTAAAAGACAGAAGTAACCATACATGAATGTGCAGAATGATGGACAGCCAGTGAAACATAATATCCATGACATTGGGAGGGGGGGGGGGGGCAAAAGTAAAATCATCTCCTTCTTCAGCACAACCCATACCATCACAAAAAGTTCAGATCTTATCTCCAGTTCACTCTGAATATTCACATGCTGGCAGACAAGACACACACGGAACACACAATTTGCATGAAGAGCACAAACTCTTGGTCTCACGAACTCTTTTGAGCTCGCAGCACTATGCAATGTATTTATAATGCATTATATATCCAATGCCATCACATAAAACTCTGCTCCCTACTGTTGTCAGTGGACAAGGAAATGACCGTCACAGAAATGTGATGGTATCGGGCATGACACATTTGCAGGCACTTTTATTGTCACATTCCCGCCATACTCCAAACTCTTTTGGTGGAGAAATGTGGGGCGTGAGACAACCTACCACACTCCCCTAACACATCTGGATGTCACTAAACATTATTTTCTTTCTTTCACAACACTAAGGCACTTTCTTTGGCCCCTCCCCTTTCCGTATCAAGACAAAGCTGAAAATCAATGGTTTTCTTTCAAGGGTCTTATTGGCTTTCCCCGGTACCTGGTAACCTGAATTTCACCTTAGGCCAGCTGATAATGTGGTTACTGTATCTACAAGCCACATACAAGCTCTGTACTTTCAGTTTGTCGGGGGTTTAATACACATGTATTTGAATTTTGCCCAACATATTCATTCATACCTGCTTATCATTCCCAGAGGTCGTT
This sequence comes from Diadema antillarum, assembly GCF_040938485.1. Taxonomy (NCBI): domain Eukaryota; kingdom Metazoa; phylum Echinodermata; class Echinoidea; order Diadematoida; family Diadematidae; genus Diadema; species Diadema antillarum. The sequence continues at coordinate 219,697 of NW_027271619.1, forward strand.
AACCCCAGAGGCCTTTATCCCAATCTAGCAAACTGCTTGATGACGACTATCCTCTACCTGTACCTTAAACTAGAATGTATGTTCTTGTATACAACACATAATTACATCTATTTCACTGAAGTACTCTTTTAGTATAAGTCATATTTTGATGAAAATGTTACTGATTTTGTCGAAATGATTTTCATTTGTACAAGTGTAAAACTAAAATCAACTGAAACTGAAAACTTATTTTTCCCATGCCCATGTTGAAAAGCAAGCAGCGATTGCATGCCAACAGACATTGCTAACCTTGGTCTATTTATATGGGGGGGGGGGGGGAGATACATTGTACCTGTAAGAGGTGTAGGTCATTGAAATCTGAGAAGCAAAGTGTTCAATAGCTTAACTGGGTGCATGCAAACACCAGCAACACTCGGCATTGACTGAACAGAAAGTATACAAACAGCAAACAGTTGATGATACAAAAGTCTGTAAATGTCAGAAAACTCTAAATATCAGGACTTGCTTTGGCTTCCACATGCTCATGTTTACTTGTAGTTGCGAATGAATATTTGGAGTGAGGAAGCGGCAAGCTCATGGAATCGCAGTGCTCATAATCAGGCCAGACGGACGCTATTTTGAAATGATGTCAAACCTGGCTATAAAATGATCATCAACATCTTGAGCCACTCGGAGTGTACCAAAAATAATGAAAACAACATTCTTTTTTACATGATAAACAAAATTAAGTCACCACATACAGTAATATTCCTACTTCGTTCTGAGAAAATATCACTGCCAATGGAAATAAAAAAAAAAACTAGAAATGTCGCTATGGCGTCTGGTATGCCTCCGCCATAATGCACGATTCTCCTAATACATGTAGGTCTATAGTACATGTGGACATTGTGTGATTACATTTTCACAAAATTGGCAAAATATTAAAATGACATGTTTGTCACAAATGCATCGAATGTTTACCTTCCTTGACCTACGTTTAATTGGATGAATAGGAGAGCATGTACTTTAACTTCGACTTTGACCCTTTCATAAGTTTACGCACTTGAGTAATTTTCAAGGTATGGAGAAAAAGTGCAATTTCTGTATTGAACAGTAAATTGTTATCATTTTCATCTGGCCTTTGATTCCTAAGAGAATCACTGTCAGGCAGAACATACATAAATATGTACTAAGTTTAAAGATTACTTGAGCCGCTTCCGAGATATACACTATGGAAAAAGTAGTAAGTTCAGCACTTTCACTTGATCTTTGACCTTTTGACCTTTGACCTTCTTGGCAAAAAAAAAAAATCCCAGAGAATCTCTAGTGGGTAATATACATGCATACATTAAGTTTTAAAAAAATAATCCTGCTGGCATTGCATAAATATAAGGAAAATAGTAAAATTTCGAAGTATTGCCCTTGACCTTTGACCCCTGACCTTTGACCCCATAAACCTCAAATTCCCTAGCTAACTACTGACAGTCAGTACATGCATGTATACTTTGTTCCATAAAGATACTTTGAACAATTTCCAAGATACAGAGAAAAAAGTGAAATTTTAACATTTTACTTGACCTTTTGACCTTTGACCTTTTGACCTCATGACCCCAAACTTTCACCAAAGAATCTTAATTGGGTAATACATGTATACACTAATTTTCAAGACAATGTCTTCAGGCATTGCATAGATATGGGGGAAATAGTGCAATTTTAAGCATTTGACCTTGACCTTTTGACCTTTGACCTTGAGCATGTGCACCCAAAAGTTGATAGGCACAACTTCACCCCCTAATACACATACATGCCAAGTTTCATTAGTCTACCTCAAAAGGTTTTGATAGTTACCCTGTCCACAAAATTCATTACGGACGGACGGACGGACGGACGGACGGACAACCCGAAAACATAATGCCTCCGGCACCACTTCGTGGCGGAGGCATAAAAAAAAAAGAAGAGAGGAGGTAAACAAAAGTGATCCTGGCACAATTAAGGTGAGCTTCCACATACTCTGAAAGTAGATATCAATAAACGAAAACAGTGCCAAGATAAACATCATTCAACATGTTATCTTTTTTGCACCTCATACACTGTAAATCTATAAAATGTCTCTCCATATTGAACTAAAACTGCTTAACTTTGTACCTGCACGCTAGATGGATTTCCTTTCAAGTATCAAAACCAGTACCTGAGCACTTGACACCTAGTTAGGAATTCAATGTTATTACAATGCTCAGGCCGACTCGTTGATGGCGACATGATTAAATTTTTGGCATTCTTCATTCACAACAGGTCCTCCGCGATGCCTGAAAAGCATTTGCCAGAGGTTTTGCTGGAGGCTTGCTAAACTGAGCAACAAATAATGGTGCAGAAGTATTTTTTTCCTACTGAGGACAAAAAAGTGAAATGCTGAGGTTCAATAGAGATTGATCCTGTGGCACAGGGGCGAGAAACAGTGACAAAGAGTCCCACAAAATGTACTGGCGCAGAGATTTGATGATAAATTGGATCAAAAACATCGATTTTTGCAATGTTTTCATCATACACTATGCATACTTCAATCATAACAGATTTTGGTGCTATAAAAGGCTTGTCTGTGGTTTCTCATCTGCTTGTTACACATTATACTGTATGCACCATATATTTAAATAGTGAGTCCAATTTTTCATGAATCAGGACTTCCCAACAATTTTATGAGAAATTCATGATCGTGGAGTACAACAATGGAAGAACAAATGTACACATGTACACATATTTTTTGTGTGTCACTAAATTTGTAAATGGCACCCAACCTGCAAAATATATAGCATCTCATACAGTAACACATATATTGTTTACTGTAATGCACAGTAGTTGAGTAAACCTTATTCTCCCCAAAGAATTGAATCTCCAAGCAGGGTCTTGGGATCTGTTCGTCACTATGTCCATGGGAGGCATCAAACACTGACAGCAATTTTTCAATGCAGTCATGAACTTTCCTAATTGGTCAACCTGCATCGAAAATAGGATTTCAGTTTTTGCAACTCCGTGAAATGTAGCTTTAGATCACCCACGACTGCCTGGCCATGTCAACTGATTTTACGAAATTAATGCATTGTGTACATACCAAGGTTTGCCAACGTGCTGCCTTTCTCTGCCCAAGACATACATATGTACACTTGAACTATGTCTGGTTTGCCCATCAATTTCAGTATACTGATTATGTCAAAATCAATACAAGCACTTTGACACACATGCTTGCATTGTAAACTTTTATTGTGCGACTCTATGGACACCATCATAAAATCTTTGATGCACCAAACCTGTCTCTGCATAGAGAACATTTAAAAGTCTGTCTGTAAAATAGGAGTACCAAGTAATGAATCTACATCAAGTTCAGACAATACACTTAAAGGTACCGTTAACCATTGAGAGCAGTGATTTAAAAAATGTTCGAGATATCACATTTGATGCATATGAGTAGGTCAGTTGAGTCACAAACATCCTACCATATAAAAATTTTGCAATAAAGCCTAAAATATGTGGAGAAAACACTATTTTCCTCAATAAACCATAATCATCATAGACAGTTCAGTCTAGATACAATTCAACTATAACTATCATTCACATTTTGTATATATCTAACAGTATTCAATTTTTACTATACTGATTAACATTTTTACTTTAGTTGTTTCTATCTCTAACTAACATTTTAGAACTATTTTGAAGCACTAAAGCTGGGTTTCTGTTTCATCTGCAAATGGTAAATAATGCCTTTAAATCAGTCCTGACTTTGAGACTGTCAGTTTCATTTGTATCAGGAGCAATTGCGAACGAAATTGTCAGAAAGTATATTTGATGAATGCAATTGAGTTTTGCATGTAATGCGATGCTCATAACATCATACACTGGTCTCATTGACATAACAGAAAAGAGCTGAATCAAGATATATAGAATTTGACACTACTATGAATTTTGGAAAGAACATGGAAAAAAATTAAAATCACAGCATACCTGATACTGTCGGCTCATAAATGTATGCACCAGTCACGTCTAATCAATACTTTCTCCTCGCAGCAATAAGCAATATTATCAACAAGGCTGCACAGCAAACGTGGGCAAAAGATACCCTCTGTAAATTCCACATAAAGCACATCCTTGTCCACAATCCTGTTCTAAATGCTTCAGTCAGTGAAAGACAGGCAAATGTATTCCAAATTTTTTTTCTTGTTTATTTTTATTTATTTTTTTATTTCTATTTTTTTAAATCTATTTATTTTTGTTATTTTTCATTGATTGATTTATTTATTCATTTATTTATTCATTTATTATTATTTTTTTTTGGGGGGGGGCAATTGGGAACCGAGAAGTGCATTTCTAGAGCTATACAACATATAATTCACTTTTGTGGAAGTCAATTTCCTAATAAAGAGTATGAAGAGTAAACATTATGCACTGTCACAAAATGCACATCTGTTAACTGTTGTTCCCATTTCATTGATGCCTTGCTGTTACTCTGGCATGTTGTGATAGTTACTTACTGTAGTTTTACTATTTTAAGTTAATCAGGACTTGAAGTTGGTGTTAACAGTTTTGAAGCCTCAGAAATTCACTAGTTTGTTAATATGTTAACAGCAAATGAAAGGTTGCATTACATCTGTCATTTATCTTCATTTGGTTGCTCTCGGTGACCAAAACATTCATGTTGTTTTCACCTAAATTTATCTAAAATTCCATACTAATCACTTCATTTTACATATTTGGCCAAAGAATTAAGCTCTAAAATGACAAAAATATCGAAAATACAGAGATTCCCATATACATAAGGTAAAGGCAAAGTTAATAATGGAAACATAACTTCAATTTTTTACCCTTGCCACATCAAAGTTGCACCCTTTACTGTAAAACTGACCAAATGGGACGGCCTTGTCCACGCTCACGATACCAACAAACACTCCACTCGTTCATGCACGGCTCCATACCAGCAGGAACCTCGAGTCATCAGACGCTGTTAACACATGCTTGTTATTGATCGCAACAGAAGAAGTTACAGTCGGCTTTTTACTGTGTTGTATACACAAATAAATCCATTGATGTGTGGGGGGGGGAGGGGGGGGGAGGGACAAGCTTGCAGCACTGGCCCAGGATGTAAACCATTGAGGAAGTTGAAGAGCGGGAAGATCAAGAAGTGGCAGAAAGAAAACATAAACAGTGATGAGGTGATCCAGATATGAACTTTGATCATACAGGCAGCTACAGCTCATCTCCTATAGATCGCAAGGTGTGTGATGGTCGACTTGTTTTGTGTGCAGAGAAATTTTTAATTGTTCCTTCCCCTTTCTTTTTTTTTTCTTCTAAATACACTACGAAACAGAACTGCCTGATATCTCTGCTCAGCCAAACTGTTTAAAGGACAAGTTCACCTTCATAGACACGTGGGTTGAGTGAATGCAGCAATATTAGTAGAACACATCAGTGAAAGTTTGAGCAAAATCGGACAATCCGTTAAAAAGTTATGAATTTTTGAAGTTTCTGCTCAGTCACGGCTGGATGAAAAGACTACTATAGCTTGTGATGTCACATGAGTACAACAATATAAAGAAAGAATAAAGAAAATTCAACATATTTCCATTTTTCTACCATAACAAAAGAACACTCGACTTCTCTCTTTCAGAAGGCAGGGGGAATAATATTACCCTTAACATACATCAGTAGCAAGTCAAATAACTGTGCAGTGACTGCGCAGATACTTAAAATATTCGTAACTTTTGAACGGATTGTCCAATTTTCCTCAAACTTTGATGTGTTCTACTAATATTGCTGCATTCTCTCGATCCTTATGTATATGAAGGTGGACTTGTCCTTTAAAATGATATGTGTCAATGGAAAATTGTGACAGTGATGAAAATGCTTGTTTGCTTGTTTATTTTTCCGTCTGAGAAGAAAGACCATATTCAGCTACACTAAGCTGGTCTTCCATGGGGTCCAGTTGGATGTTAGGTGGGACCACTTCACTGGGTTAAACACCCTGCTCTTTGCAATGAATGAATGATACAGGATCTGATCAGGTGTTATTAAGCCTCACTTTCTAAGTTCCCTCTTCAACATTTGATGGATTTTATACATAGTGATTCTACCTACATTTTGTACACTCATTCATGGAAACTAGCATCAGAGCAAAAGAGGAACTGAAAGTGAGCTTGGCACACATACGATGTGGCAAACTTCCACTTTATTTGAAAATGAATATTCTTAACACAAATAAGTGCCAAGAATAAACATTCATATTGTAATCCTTCCTATGAAGCATCAAGTGAACATCTTAGAATATAGGCCCGTTCACACACAACGAAAATCGAAATTACAATCGCGATCCAAATTTCGGGTTTTTTTCCGACCGTTCATACACAGGAAAAAAAATCGCACTTCGCAGCAAGGAAAGAACGATCGGTGGCCAAATTGCGCATGCGCGAAACTTGCATGACCGAAGACTGACCCCGCGGTCCCAATAGAGTTTCGCGCGCGATTAAAAAATACCAATTTCCGAATCTCGATCACGCTCACACACAAGACACTTGGCAAAATAATTGTGATTTTTCTGAAAAATCGCACAAATAGTGCGAGTTGGATCGCGATTAGGATCGCGAAAATTAGTGAGATTTTTTTGTCCACACAGGAAAAAATTTCGAAATTTTGATCGCGATAAGAAAATCGATTTTTAAATCTCACTTTTTCCCTTGTGTGTGAACGGGCCTTATGAGACCCCAACGGGTGATTTCAAGTTCGGTGCTAGTGCTAGTGCTAGTGCTAGCTCCCAAATAGCAGCGTTATATCGAGCTCCAACACCGACGGTCAGATTAACGAGACGATACCGATCACAATTAGGACCTATCGATTACCAGCACTAGGTGTTCGAATCACAGCACCGCGAGCTCCGCGGGATTGCGCAACGAAAAAAGTGATGGCGCGTGATTACAATTAAATATTAAAAGATGTTGCTGAAACTGCTTAGTTTAAGACATATAGTGAGGAAGAATGCTACAAATTTCATCCATTCCTCAATATACAACTATCTTAATTTTGCTCCCAGGCTCAGATTCATATAGCCATGTCTGGAGTGTTTGTGTTCTTTACGTGGACGACCACTGCATTAGCACAGACTTTGCACGTAAAACGTGCATCTATTATGGAAGTGAATATGGGTCTCGCATGGCAACGCTAACACCAGCACCGAACTTGAAATGAAGAAAATGATAATCCCTAGGGGGTAGTGTTAGTCAATGGGGAAAAAGCATGTAAATCGCTAACACAAACGGCGGAGCTCGGCTCAGCAGATTACATTCAACACTTAGCCCAGCACCAACTACCGGAAATACATGATTATTTTTAGGTCAACTCCCAACACCAACGTGATTTCAAGTTCGGTTTTATAGCCGGTGCTAGTCCTGAGATAGCACTAGCACTCGCACTGAACTTGAAATCACCCATTGACTCTCCCAATAAACTACTTTACCTTGTACCTGAACAGACCAAGTAGATTTCCCCCAAATACAGTTAAACTCGCCTAAGTCGACATCGCATATGTCGAATAATTGCGCAAGTCGATGATTTTAAAAAGTCCCGATTTTTCCCCATTGACTTACGTGTATTAATTCACTCACAAGTCGAATTTTGTAAGTCGAATACTTGCCTAAGTCGATGAAATTCCAAGAACACTTTCACGGAAAAACCATTAAATTCACTGTGCCTAAGTCGAATAAGATTTTATTGTGCAATAAATCACTGTCAAAATCACGAGACGCCAGTTTTTGTTTACATAAGAACTAGCCCGACCATACAGGTGACAAAAAAAAAATGATCTAAAATATCAAAATTCAAAGCGATCGCATGCGATTGTTGAACTCTCTTCGTGTTTGGAGGTCCGCTGGTACAGCGGCTGTCGCGCTAGCGATACGTACGTACAGCGACTGGGCTGTGTATAGTTGTGCGTACAGCGACTGGGCTGTGTATAGTCTGTGTATGTTTGCAGTCTGCGCTGTGCAGTGGATGGATGAAGCTGCTGAGTTTTCAAAGTGGAAAGTAGGGGGAAAGTTACGGGCATGGGTAAATCAGAATTACACCTCTATCTACCCGCATTTCAAGCCACGGTATGGTAAACTGGAATCAATCACTGCTCAAATATCGTTCATATTCACTTCCCCAAGGTTTAACAAGGGTGTAAAGTAATCGGACCAGCTGTGCCAATACTAATGCACTGTCCATGCAATGTTAGCCGCGGGCCTGCCGGGCGACCCGTGCTGCGGCACACCTCTCCAGCTCTCGGCTCCAGAGTAGACAACATACATAATGTACGTGTGGTAAGTCGACTGTTGTTAAGTCGATTTTTTTCGACTTACGCACAAGTCGAAAATCGCCTAAGTCGATGTGTTTTGCTCAGTCCCGAGAAGATCGACTTATGCGAGTTTAACTGTACTATTAATTCACTCTAAAAAGTAAAAAGTCGCTAGCACTGGAATGCTGCCTATTCGATAAATGGTTCCACGCAAAGAATCTGGTGCTGTACCAGGTACACGCTTTTAGCTGTACAGCCAGTTATTGGAAGGCTGCACAGGGTATAACTTAAGTTCAAGGACTGTGACACACTTGATTGTCCACAAAGAGGTTGATGTCTTATGCCAGAATACAAGACAGGGAAACAAAATATGTATTTTGATATGGTATAACCTCCTTGTGACACACAAAGTCAGTGTAGTCTTGCAGTCAGACTCTCTTCTTTATTACACTTGTCAATCTCAATCAATTTTGAATCAAATTAAAATTGTAAGCTCTTGTGGAATGGGTTGATCTTTTGTGGATAACTTTAACTTGTTACTTAATAAACTGAAAATCCAGAGCAGTTTGGTAAATTACTGTCAGTCAGTATGACTGATGCTGTGTACAGATTATGAATGCAGAACTAGAAGGGCAGGTCATGTCTGGTAAAACAATCATCTGCTGGTCCGGAGCTCTCGGGCTGACACAAACCTAACAACTCGAGGACAGAGAGTAATGCCAACTATTTGAACTATCATTTAACCTGCTGCAACCCTACGCAAGATATGAAGAATTATTAATGAGACACGCATTCACCATCATCCACACACTGATGGTTTCCATGATTGATCACACTTTCGCTCTTCTAATTAGATGTACATGTAGTCAGTAATGATAAGCTTTAATTCCTCTGCGCTGGGAGCCGAAGGCGTGTACGGCAGGAACACAGAGGTCGGTGGCGCTGATGCGCTTCAAACTCCGGAGGATCTTCCTTGTGTCATTTGCAATTTCCCTGCGATTAGTGTGACGATGACAAGTTTGCATAGCTCGGATTACAGGACAGCCCCCATCGACCTGAAAGCCTGGATTTGTCACTGCAGAGGCTGTTTGCGTCACAGTAGGGCCCTGCAACTGCCATGGTTTGTGCAGGCACCTTGCGAGGCCTTTCACTTAGTTTGCCATAACACATTAAGTTGAACATTATGTTAACACTTTCAGCAGTCTACAACTAACAGAGCAAATGAAAGACTGAAAAAGTAAAATCTGATTTTTATCATTACCTTAATTCAAAGACATACATGCATGTACATACAGTAGATCCCGAGTATAATTTACAGTTGTACTTCCTCTTCTTTTTCGGCATTTCTGTAGGCCAAGGTAATACATGAGCACTCATTAAGATACAGCATACACACCTTATTCTGGGCACTGCGTAATGTGTATTATTGCGTGTGATGGTATAGAAACCATAGTCAGACTCCGGCTTATTCTTGTCGGTGCCACTGAGTTCAACGTGATTATAATCCGAGTAATAATCCAAGGGTGGGTGCCCTACGCTCGACATTTTCACTGCAACGCATTCATCATTCCAAGCAGACAATCAGCACATTTTTCATTACTGTAGACAGTTCTTTCTAAAGACAAATGCACATGTTTTTATCAGAAAAAAACAAACAAAAAAATGTCAGTTATGAAAAAAAAGCAAGTTTTCATCAGGCCTTGGTTTCCTCACGCTTATCGATGAAAGTGTGTAGGCTGACGATGATTGTCCTATGACAACTCAGATACAAATGACAGATTGCTCGTGACGATGAAGCGTCAACTTTTCTGACGAATGCCAATACTCTGACTGACCAGACCACTGGGATGATATTGTGGTCAACCGTTCTATTGATTGCAGGGATGATGGGGAATGGGGGTAAAGATTAGCAAGCAATGGATGTGCTTGTCACCCTCTTTGTCCAGTATGCAAATGAGCAATTAACTCCAATCCCGAGTGTGTGAACCAATTCACGCATGCATAGCTAATGAGCTCTTGAATAAAGCCATTCAAGCTTTTCGACCAGCTTGCATTAATGAACTCATGAATATGTTTGCATAATCGGCCGAAAGGGTTTCAATATATACCAGGTATATATTCGTTGGCATACAACAGGGCATCATCCATTGTGCATCAAAATGCAAAGAACTGGTTCAAAATGACACTTGCATTGTGTCGTGTATACCACAGCTGCATACGAGAAATATATTCTCTTCCCACTCAGACCTACAAAACTTGTAGTGTACATATAAATACACACTATAGCTGGCACCAGGCAGAGAACCCCTCCTAAATCGTGCTGCGTAACAGGCATTTGACATTTTTCCAGAGACGCATCAATTTATATACAGCTAACAAGCTCCTGTTCTTCCTTTACATTGTGGACTGTCTGTTCGCTCTCTCTGGGGACATCGTCATGGTATGCTCTAAAATGCAGGGCTGTGACTCATGGGAGTGTGCTGGCATCTCCTAGCATGCCAGGTGACTTAATGCTCCCTCTGTTCGTGTCTGCTATCAATCATCGTGCTCGCAAAGTTGGGTGAAAAATGGGAAGTAGGGATCCATCACCCCGCTGAACATATCCTAGCCCTAACTGTTGAACTGTATGTAGGCCTGTGTTTCTCATGTTGTTCTCATGTTGAACTACATGGGGATCAAAATTCATTAGCCAAGGTTATGAATAATTGTGATAACATACACACATCAACTTACTAAGCAGAGCCTAAAAGAAAACAAGAATATTGACCACCAGAACCAGTCCTTTTCAAGGGCCTTATTTCATGTCTTTCCCTACACTACAGGAATACCCATGTTTCACTACTTTAGCTTCTCTAACTCAATGACAGCACAAGCGTTAGACTGGATTATTTTCGTAGGCTACTTTACATCAATCAACTTTCAGAAAGATGTGAGCTGATCAACATGTAAGCACATTTCCTTCCTGACCATAGAGTATTTTCATCCTCGATTTTATTAGTCTGTTCACTGGCTATCTCCAGACAAATTAGCTATGGTTTAGAATAAAAACAGATCTCGCGTCTTGTATAATCACACAGGAAAATACAAGCTACAATTTCATGAAATCCCTGCCGATTGGAAATATTCTCCCTGAGCTGTTTATTTTGTTGCCTTAACAACAGACATGTTTGTGAGGTGCAACTGGAAAGGGGAGGAAATGTTTGAAATTTGTGGACATGGGCCTAATCAACCAAGATGTAATTACGAGAGATCTTTTTGAGCCTCTCTATTTATATCTAACCAGGCACTAAATGCCTGTGGAGGGAAGATGGTGTGCACTTGCAAAGGAAACAAGGACTGCTTGACGAGATCGCGCTGGCTGCGATACTTCCACCGAACGGTGAGTGACAGTTTCTAGACACTCGCATTCTGTAAACCCGACAGCGCTCGAAGCACCATCGTTCAGGCGCTGGGTTCTGAGTTGGAAAAGTTGGCCACTGATTGAGCTGGCAAGTCTTGCATCCTCTAGACCTTCTAAGGTTACCCACCGCCACCGCTTGGGTGATGGTGAGTGAATATGGGGTGCTGAAGAATGCATTCTTGATCACATAATAATCTAAGATGCTACTGAAAATATTTCTTTCATAATTCAACATTGACGCTGCCATTATAGAATTTTAGTGGAATGGGCAATGTGGCAGTGGGTGTACAAGTGATAAAAGGTAATGGGAGCCACAAAAAATCAAAAACAAACAAACAAAAAAAAGCTCGGCAGCATTATTTCTAATATTGGAAAGTATTCATAATTTCTTCTGATATTCACAAGCCATCTTTACAGTGCCTGAACATTTAATATTTTTTATTCAGTAGATATGTTCCTGCATGTCTAACAATATTACAGGCTAAGACATCCCCCCCTCAAAAAAGAAAGAAAGAAAAGAAAATATAACTTTCCCAAAATATATGAATTTAGGTCATACGTACTAAATAAAAAATTCAATAAAAACAACTCTGTGACAGGGATACATCATCAAGGAAACTTGGACCGAGTATGCATAGTCAAACAAAGGTCCATCTATTCAAGGAGGGATGGCCAACCTCGAGATACAAAGTTCTTCATTCATGAGGGTATAAATACACATTCTGAATTAGGGAGGAGTGGGGGTGGAGTACAGGGAAGAAAGGGTGGTAAGAGGATGCTGTCCAGAAATGCTGAGATGTAAATGAGGAAAACAGATCATACAGTGTATACCAACTTCAAGCCCTCATAACTGTGAGCGGCAAGATTGCATCAAACTACATCACTATTTGTATATCCACTGGACAGCAGGAAACTCGCTAAAAGTTGCCAACTGTGAAACTGGGAGTGTCTGCATTTTTAGTCCATTTGGAAATGATAGCACACAGCTATTTTGATGGCTTCTCATTGGTATAAAGTCACATCAATGCTGTAATCTTGATGTGTGCAAACCAATAATCTAACCATACAATCATTTTGGATGTATTACTTTATTCTATATCAGATTAGATCATATATCATATCATATTACATCACATTACATTACATTAAATCATATCATGTTATCAGAAAATATATTAAATATTCAATTTCTTGTTTATCATATACTTATTGATTAGACAAAAAAAAAATCTTTCTAATATGATGAGACATGATGATTCATCAAGGCAAGGGTCATTTCAGACATTACAACATTCTTCCTAAAAATTATGACCGTCCTGTTGAAGCACAGCTGCTAGAAGTAGAAGATGATGAATTTTGCAGCCAAATTCCCAAGGACTTGAGTTCCATGCTGGTACAGATTCTTCCCCTGACAGTAAATTTTAACCACAAGCTTTCTAGCACAACCTATTATATATACATGCAGCTTGTAAAAAAATGATTTGGGTCTTTATAAATGACTTATAATCATCAACAAAATTACCAGGTCATAATGCAGAATACATCAATGCTTGCTGGCTGGCTTTTAATCATTATCATTTGAGACATGTTCTGAAAAGAGCATGATGATAAAGCTTTCATGTCCTGTCAATATATTTAATACCATGTGACAGGATACTGCAGAGTATCCTCCCCCCCCCCCCCTCCCACATTGCTTCCTGGTCAAATGATTTGTGAGGGAATCTAGCTATATATTCAGTTCCCAGAAGGCTTCTTTTATCATATTTTCATCTGAGTGTGTATTCTCACATTTTGCTGAATGACTTTAGTGTCTGTTTAAGTGCAAGTGGACTACAAACTACTGATAATCAAAGGTATTCAAGAATGTATGGATACACTATCAGCAAGCACGATATACACATTTTTCGTGGTGACCGCAAATAATGCGTCACTTTCGTAGGTTTGTGTACTTTTTACTTCAGGAAGCCACCACCCATATTTAGCATGGGGGATGGATGCAATTTAGCGGGGTGGGGGTGAATAAAATCTTGAAACTGATGATATTAAAGACTATAACTGCATTATAGTGAAAGCAGAATTGATGCAATATTTTAAGACTGTGGTATAGAGATTGCTGATGTCAGAGTTATAATCCTGTTCTGATGTCCGCCAAACTGAAAGTATCCTGAATCTGACTGACTGTCATTCATGTTATTTGTTGCAAGAGAGGGAACTCAAAGCTTGATATTCCATTGTGTGAGAATTAAAAAAAAAAATTACACAAATATATAATTATACAAGATATAATTGTTAATGCATGCAATTACTGGAATACTTCAGGAAGTTGTACAATATGCAGAATCCTACTGTGCACTGTACTGCATTACACAAGTTGCTGAACATAAGTATGAAGCAACTGCATGCATAAAGAGACTAAATGACAATTCATGAGAGGGGAAAAAAAAATCTGCCTGAACTCTGCATTTACTATTTCCATGTAAAACCAACAATGAAAAATCTTGTGAGTTAGACTGCAAATTCTACTTCAGTTTTGTCCACCTGATAATGCTCTTTATTTACTATACAGCTTACAAACATACCATAAACCACAAGGTGTAATGGTGCACAGTTTGTATGACAGTCATAACTCTGTAGATGTGTACCATACAACAACATTTAAAAAGAAATGGAATAAATTTATGAATATAAAATTTACTGTAGATTTTTTTTTCATTTTTTTTTCTTCAAAAGGTGGTTTCCCAAGTGTGCAAAAAAGTGTACACAGGCATAATTCAGATCCTCCTGTACAAAGGAAACTATTCTTGTTCAGAATGAAGTAAAACTCTCAAGGGGATTTTATTTTTAAGGTCTACAAGTCGATTTCATTGAAAAATAAGGGGGTGGTACATTGTTTGCAATGCTTTAAATACTGTGGTACTGTTGGGTTTGGCAATAACACTAGCATGGTCTGGAGGTCTTCCATTTTGGGGGGAAATTCCAGGCATAGAGTACGAGGAAGTTCTTGTTGGAAATGTCTCTTCAGCCCAACCATCGTACACTTGTAGCTCTTTCAACATCATATTCAGGGAAAGAAAAAGCAAGTAAACTAATAGGTTACAAATATTTACACATCTCGGTATTGATCCATCCTCATACTGTGAGATGTCCAAAAAAAAAAAAAAAAGAACAGAGGATGAAGATTAATTGCAATGCTGGATGGCCAAGCATTAATATCACTCACATCAGAGCACACATTCAGAACATTGGGTGCCAAACATTCACTGACGGCGCCTACAGCGTACTAAAAAACCAGAAACATTTGTGGCACGAAACTTTCATGATTGAATCTGACAGAATTTTTTGCAGCATGAAACTTTCACAATTGGCCCTGACAGAATTTTTGTGGTATGAAACTTTCATTAATTGGCAACTGGCATTCAATGCATTGTGTAGACAACTTTTCTTTGCATTTAACTTTCACAAATCTTGACACCTCACGAAACCTGCAAAAGTTTCATCCACGCAAAAATTTCTGGTTTTACAGCATATCCTTCCTCTTCAACAATGAGCTCAGTTTTCCTGGCTGTTTTAACTGCTTAAGTTGATAACAGCAAAATAACTTAAAAAAACAACAAACAAACAAAAAACAATCAAACCACTGTGTGCTCACTTGGGGGGGGGGGGGGGGGGGAAGGCAGAAGGAAGGGAAGAGATGGGTGTGATTTACCCCGCGTTCACATTGGTCCCCCGCGACGCGGGGAAAGTCCCGAGCTGTGGGACTTTCTCCTCCAAAACCATAATGTGAACACTCACTGGGACTTGTCCCCCCCCCCCTCCCCTGATACAGTGAGGCATGGGTGCTTCAGTTTTTTTTTATTTACTATTTTACACAATGCATTTCCATTTTTGTAATTTTGTAAGCGCTCTGAGCCTCATGGGAAGAGTGTATTAAATATCGATTGTATTTTATTGTGTCACAATCTCTAAGATAAAATGTCTGGTTTGGAATGCAATGTATGGTAAATTCATAGGACCAAATTGATGTCTACTTCAAAAGTTTACAATTCTGCATTGTAATTGATAATAGAGTCATACTGACTTTCCACACTGTTACCTGATATTATTCTTCCTTGCACATTGACGCATAAATACAAACTGGCATGTTGATATCCCATGGAAAATTGAAAGAACGGATATCACTTCACGGCAGTACATTATATCTGCAAGACAGTACATTGTAGCAAATATTGATTTATCTGTCCGCTGTGCATTATTAATCATGACAAACTACCTACTGTGCTTGGAGTGAAAAAATGTATTCTCTGTTTCTATCTATTCATCACTTTGTTCTCATTCATTTTTCATCAACTGTTCTTGCATGCATCTATCTATCTCTTACTGACACAGCAATGTGACCCCCAGACAACCCCAGGCTAAACAGTTTTCAGTGCCGTTCTCTCAGACTCGGAAGTAATCCCACAGTCGCCCTTCCAGAACCACGGCTTCCCTAGTTTACTCCAGCCAGCAGGTGAAAGGGGCACCATGCTTGTGTTGTTGTAGCAAGCAGGTATAAAAGAATACATCCTTGGTTGTACATAGCAAGAATGATTAGCATCACACACTAGGGTACACATAGAGATATGCCACCCTAATCATCATAGGGCTCAATGCTTAAACTATAAGCCTTTATCAACCATTTGTTGATTTGCAAGTGGCAGGGGGTTGTGAAAATGAATGCAAAATTAGGTACACATGCTGGGGGCCTGATGAGGTTTAACAGTGACTGAAAATAAGCGGCCAGTTAATAACAACCACAATGATCACAGAAGACCCTGCTTCCCTGCTGTGACCTCAATCAGTTACCTATCTGCCATTGACTCTGCCATCTCTGGGTTGCCTTGGCTACCAGCACTTTGCAGCCAATAAGAGAATGGTGATTCCGCATTCTGGTGTTCAAAGTGAGGGGGCAGGGCAATTGCATGCCTCTTGTTGCGGGGTGAGCGGAGTACACCTGCAAGGCATGAATGGGTTGGCGCAACAGGCTCATCATCATCATCATCATCTTCATCATCTTTAACATTATCATCACTGTCAGCATCGCACAGGTGAAAGCGTGGGTGTCCATAAATCCATGCTCCACCATAGGGTGCTTCAGCCATGGAAGACAGAGAGGCATTCCCGTATCTCTTGCTCTGAAGGGGCACGCCCTGGGTCAGATGCTGCTCAGGTGCCGACTTCGCTTGGTACCTCATGTTCTGGTCCTGTGCACAGCGATCTTCTCCTCCAGGAGAGGATGTGGGTGAGTGACTGGAGGCTACAAGAGAGTGTCTGTGATTACCACTCATGTGGGGGTGACATTCCGGCTCCACAGTGGGCGCACACTGAGGCATGAAGGTGAAGAGGGTATTTTCGTACAGTCTCTCGCCAACCTCAAGTTTGTGCTGTGATGGCGGATTTTGGGGGAAAGAAGGCGTGGACAGCACATTGTCAGTCCCCATATCTTGATGACTAGACCCCTCCGCTCTTTGGCACAAGGAGTACGGAGCAGGCTCTATGGCCATTGGGTGCCAGGGCGTACTGTTTTCTACGTCGTTCTCTGCTCGGGACTCCCTGTAGGACGACTGGTGCAAGGGCGCTGCAGAGGTGTTCAGCCAGTCCGAGCTGCCACAGCTCACGCCAGAGCTGCTGCAATCGACAATGCTTCCTCCCCCGCCACTTCGTCGTCCCTCCACCATCTCCATGATGCGCCCGGATCGCAGCATGCCCTCCCTCAAACCTCCAATCTTCAGCGAGATTGATATCTCGGCTGTCCAGCCTGACATTGCTCACTGTTGCCACTGCTGTACGATGGTACTCACATGGATTTCAACCACACCTTTAAGATCTGCACTGCTGGCTCAATCAATCACAAATCCACTTTTCAAACAAAAGCTCAAGGTACCTCTGATATGCCCACAACCTCAAAATGTTAATCAACAGCATGAATGCGCACAACTTTTCTCTCCTGGCTCTACCCCCCTCCTGGGAATTTGCAGGTAGGATAGGATTGAAGCATGCAAACAACGCGGAAAACAATACTGTGCTCATCCCTCCTGGCACGAGAGTGCAAAGGAAGTGATTATTAGAAGCTTACCCCTAGATCCTGATACACTGCCAGTTCTGCCAGAACGCGTCCTTCCTCCCGTCCCGGCAAGAAGGGGGCAGGAACCTGAGGGGGGCAGGAGGGGGAATCGAAGGCCTGGCTGCCGACTACTCATGACATGGTCATCTGTGCTCACATGATAGAGATATCAGGATCTTCACATCTGTGAGACAGGGGTTCCTCAGAGGCAGCTCAAGATTGAACAACTCACTAAGTATACAGACATGATTGATGCGATGGCAATTCCTTCCAGGCCTCCTCCCTCTCCCTTCTTTTCTTTTGTTTGTTGAAAATCCAACTCTACACAGTATGGCCTATCTTTAAAAAAAAAAAACAAAAAAAAAACAGGTGTGACTGGATAGAGAATGTACACTGGTAATCAAGGTGCCACGGTAGGCTCATTCACACACATGAATAAAATGTTGTTTGGATCGCAATATAAAAATCGGTTTTATTCACTGCTCTTCAACACACATTTTAAATTAAAATCACTAATAGCTGCAAGCAAAACATTCTGAATCTCCAACATGACTAGAGCATGACCTTCTATACATTGCATACCTACCCTCACCCGTGCCAAGTACAATGAGTTGAACCATGAATAGTGAAATATTGATCTTGTTTCATATGACACACATTGCTCATTGCAAATTATGAGGGTTTTTACACAAAACTCATGACTTGCCAATGCTTGCATTGTGATGAGGATAGCTAAAAATTTGTGAATTTTTTCATGTGTGTGGGTGTGTGTGTGTGTGTGCATGCATGTATCTATAAAATTTACTAGTTTTTGTATTGTGTTGCAAAAACGGATTTTGGAAAACCCTTTTTGTGTGTGTGTGTGTGTGTGAACGAGGCTGATGGGAGCACTTCTTCCAAACTTGTCTAGAATCAAAACAACATTGTCCACGTTATTTTCTCATACATGTGATGAAACACACATGGATACATTACAAATCAATTGTATATCACTTTCGTGTGTGAAAGCACTTTTGTGTTGTAAATGACTGACGAGATTCACATGACATTTAGTACAGCAATTTGTAGCAAAATACCTGCACGCAACTTTTTTTACAGCACATCAACGACATCATGAAAGTGCTTCAGAAGAAGAGCACTATCAAAAGCAGGATGAATACTTTCAGGTACATACATCAAATCAATCGTACGTATGTACATCACTTTCATGTGTGAGGGCACTTTTGTATTTAACTGACGTGTGTCATATGGCATGTAATACAGCAATTTGTAGCAAAATACCTGCACACAACTTCAAGCATACCGTTATCAAAAATAGCACAAAAGTGTTTTACAGAAGAAGAGAACTATCAAAAGCAGAATGCATTAACTTGCACTTTCAGGAGTACATCAAGGATATAACTTAATTAATGTGTATTGTAAAGGGTCTTCTACTCTGGTAATAGAAAGCAAGTAAAGTATAGTATGGATTTGCATACAGTGTACGTTCCTTGTGTGAAGATTAACAATGTAGGCTTTGTACAAACTGGAGCCTAAATCTACAACTCCTGTAAAAAAAACTCTTTTTTGCTGTATAATGAAGAGTATAATATGTGTCTAGACCATTGACCCAATGTCCAGTATTAACAACAACCACTATTGGTGGAATGCAGTACAAAAATTCAAAGACTACAATACTTTGAATAGACATGATCGATTTCTGTTCTAGAGTAACGTGAAATATCTGTAGGTAGATTGCATCATGATATGTGCTCATGTTGTTCTTGAACCACACATCTTTAAATATTACATGTGTTGAATTTATTGCAGTACAACATACTGCAGAGTGAATGCAAAGTAGAATTTAGAATGATAATAGTTCCTCACTGTTATACTTGAACCACATCTTTCAATTCCTTGTCTGATACTTATCGTGGTCTGTAGATGTATGGAAATAAATATGTTGATTGGATACCACTTTTGTTCAGAATCCATTTTTCCATGTACAGAAAAGCTTCTAAAAATGGGAAGAACAAGTGTTTCACAGATTTACTCATTGAAGACAAGAGAAAGAATGCAGCTTTAGCTTTCAAATACACATCACATAGAGCATACCTCATTGAGGTTGCTATAAGTTTTTATGATAGCTTATTGATAATAAGCAAATCCGGCCACAGCAGTATCCTCTGATCTTCTGCACTACAGTAAAAGGCATGCAGCTTCAGGAGTAGAAGTCACATGCATTAATCAAAATTACTTAATTATACACATTTCTGTTTCTGTTTCTGTTTCTGTTGAGCCGGTTCCGTCAGTATACTCAGAATTAACTGTACTCCACCAACGTTTTGTAACTAGTATGGTCGTATGTGCAGGGCAGGAAGAATGTTTCACATTTGAAGCCTCTGTTTGAAGACTGTACTGGATGTAGACGTGACTGTTTCCTCGTTAAGTAGGTTCCAGTCTACTGTTGTCCTGTGAAACAAAAGAGTACTTGTGTACATCTTTCTTGGTCAGTGTTCTTTGGATTCTTCTGCTGTTCCCTCTGGTCATTCTCCCCCCTCTGTCATTAACTCTAATGTAGACGTTGGGATCAATTCCCACTTCCCCATTCATGACTTTGGACAGCAGTTGAAGTCTCGAAATTCTCCTCCTGTTGTCCAGGGTGTCCCATTCCAGATCCTTTAACATTTGAGAGACACTGCATTTGATCTCATGATATTATACACCTCATTATCATGGCAAATCACATCAGCCAGACATTTTTTTTTTTTGTAGACCCTTTTGATTTATTGCAAGCAAATTCCAAATGGTGGAAGATGAATTGTGAGCCCTTCTGAGAACTATGTCTTGGTGTGAAGACTGATCTGTAGCTTGAGAATCTGACGCAGATGGTACAACTGATTGTACGACCCAATTGCATGTTATACATCTTATTCATGATCTGAATTGTCAAGGCAACTACAACTCCCCCTTTAATCGTCGCAGACAAGCTGATGAAGGGAGGCAGTGCTGTCGAGTTCGTCACTCTCCTCTCCCCTCGCAGTCAGCCCTAATTTGAACCGCAGGTGTGTAAGGCCTTCGGCAGAGGGCGCCAGCCTATGACATCACGAGGGATTCTTAATGCCACGGACGATGTGCCTGTACGGTAACACAGATGATAAACTAATCTCTTTTCGTCCTCTCCCTTCTCTCCCCCCCCCCCCCCCCCCCACCCTTGTACTGTATGTGCGGTGAAAAGGATGGAAGTATTGGTTTCTTTCCCTCCCCTCCCCCACCATCACTATAAATAGTTCCACCACATGCAATATGTGCACTATCTCAGGATGTGTGAGGATATTTGCTGTGAAGATGATAGAATACAGCTGGATTTATGACTAAAGCATAGGCAAGACTTGCCCATGTGCAACATAGATGTACCATGTATACAGACAAAGAAAGATAAAGAACAAGGTGATTACATATCAAGTCGCAAGGATCTGGAATCTCTCCATCTTTCACGACAATGCATGGCTCTACTCAGTCTTATAGTAGTTTAGTACCACTCTTAACCCGTTCAGGACAAGTCCCGAGTATACTCGGGCAGGTGGGAAATGCGTGCTGCAGCAAAATCCATCTGTCTTAAAGGAGTTAAGCAATGCCAATTTCACCCCTTCTATCAGTTCATGGCACTTGCCATCAGAGTACACACACCTGATCCCCAGTATGTCGGTGTGTCCTAATTCAACAGGACAGTTCATAAATGTGGGACCAGTTCCGATTTCAGTCCCAAATTCCAGCCAAGGGCCTCCACCCTACGGCTCCCACAGTAGTACAAGGAGTTGTGTTTAACAGCTGCCTCCTTATTACCTAGATGTGCTTGAGGTCTCCTCAATCAATGCACTCAAAAGATCAATAGTTTATCAACATGGTTGCATCCAATAAAGTGCTACATCTGATTGATATAAGACATTCTCCTTATTCTAAGAGACGGTACCCCCGAGATTAAAATGTGACCCACACACGCTTCAGAGACTTTCTTGCAAAAACAGCCAAAAATTAATTAATGAAGTCCTTATCACAGACCCATATGGCCTGTGTAAAGTATAAAAAGCACACATCATAGCAAAGGCAGATGCAACACATGTTCATCTGGATGAGTTTCCTGTGGTTTGGACAAATTGATTCACTTCCTTATTGGAGTGTTTTTCAGAATACTAAACAAGAACAACAATAGGTGTTTTCGTTCAGCAAACCATCAACTGACTGGCAAAAACACGGAAGCTCATACCTTACTTAAGTAGTATGTTCTGATGACTTAGAACTCCATTGCGTCTGTTACCTAAGGCAGAATGCACGATAACCCTTTTACCTATTAAACTTCCTCACCCTTCTCTTTTTCTAAAGAGATACTCACATTATATTCACTATGTACCATTTGGCATTGTAACCTTTATGAACCCTTGGCAGTATGTAATTTCTAATCTATTGCAGTATGCTCTTAAAGGGGAGCTTTTGTCAAACATTAGCCTGGACTTTGTGAATGTTAAAAAAAGTAAGCTACAAACTTGGGAAAGTTTGAAGACAATCAGATGATTACAACATTACTGTAGTGTTATATGGAAACAAATTGAATGCCACTAGAAGAAATAATTCTTGAACACCACAACAGCACTTGACTCAGCTTTTCCAGAGGGTATCAGATGATATCATTTGTCTCGACATACTTCATCAGTAACAAATCCAGAAAATGCATGGGTTCCTATCAAGAAGATTAGCAATCCCTTTACTATTTATAGCAATTTGATGTATTCTAATAAAAGCCCTCCCCCCAAAAAACAAAACAAAAACCAAACAACAACAACAACACCAAATCCTTGAACTTCAAGTACCTGTTGCTCCTAATTTTTCATTCATTATCACTTGATAAAACAAATTTTCTTTCTTTTTTCACCCAGTCATATTTCCAGGGCATATGGGAAGTATTCATTGAAAATTCAATGCACACACACACACACACAAAAAGCAACTTCCCTAAATTCAGTTACTTAAGACAATGTCTGGCTACATAACATGCATCAATACACTTTATACATTTCATAACAATGGGACAGTCATGGTGACATTCAGATTCCCACACATCATTTGTCTAATTCGAACCATTAATAAATAAATAGTGTAGCTGGGTGCTTACCAGGAAGGTGACTGCATGACTGCCTTCCCAAGGCACTTCTATACTTTTACATGGTCTACATAATTCCAAACAGTGTGACAGTCAACATGAACTTGAGGTCAATGGTGGCAGCCTTCTAATACCCCTTTCAGGTAATCGCGGTTCAATTATCCGCATCCAAATAATGCAGATGAAGTAATCAAACTCGCGTTCATATATCCCATGAAGTGCGCACTACTTTTACGAGCGCCCGTTCATATAACGTGCGAAAGACGGGAGTATTTGTCATGGTTACTGCGCACGTCTCTATAATGACGTAATGTTTCCGGTAATATATACTCACGTGTATGCACAGCTCTCGCTCAAGCTCAGCAATCAGCAGTTGTGCGGGAAATCGAGTGACCTTTGACCGAACTGTGGAATGTTAGTGCGCATAAGTCGTAAAATGCGTTCATGTATTCTCGATCAACTCCTCATGCTGCAATAATGCGCATAATAGCAGCATCAAAATAATGCACACTTTTTTACTCCTCTCTCGTTCATGTAATCGAAATTTTACGACTTATTGCTCCTATTATCCGCATCCACGATTACCTGAAAGGGGTATAAGTGCTCAAGCCAGTGCTCAAAACCAAACGAGAACAAAACAAAACAAAAAGATGGGCATTCATTCTGCTCTGACCAACTGATCAGTGAAAGTAGGTCTTGTGGCCACCAACCAAGATATTGCTAAGATTACTGATATGTGATACCATACAGTAATCACTGCAGTCACCCCCCCCCCAAAAAAAAAAATAAAAATAAAAAAAAAATGTTGAAGACTTCCAGACACAAACTTTGAAAAAATTCTGCCATTTTCAACAAAAGTGATCATAAGTTGCAAGTGTTTCAGAAAAAATGGTGTCTTTTTAGACACCTTTTTTCTTGATGTATATTGTATTGAATTCGAAAAAAAGCATGATGTTATTTGAAATATGTTGTAATATGTGTATAGATGAAAGAGAATAATAAATATCCCAGTGAGGGAAAAAAAAAAAAAAAAGTGATCTCTTCAGTGGGTCCCTTTTCAGTGCATTTTAGCACTGCTCCTAGTGGGGGCCCTTAGTGCAAATTTGTTACCCCAGCATTACCAAGTTTGTTTGTTTTGTTTGTTTGTTTGTTTGTTTGTTTGTTTGTTTGTTTGTTTGTTTGTTTGTTTGTTTGTTTGTCGTGACCACCTTCTCCAAGGATGCACGGACTGGGCGGGACTCAAACTCTGAATCTCATGTTTGACGTTTCCAGCGCCAGATCCGGCATTTTGGTGTAATGCAATGCCTCTGTGAGGTAGAATTACTGGATGAGGAGGGTACAAGCCATCATTGGACACTTTGAACACAGTGTATGATTTTTTTCCCCTTCTTTTTTAATGAGACAAACAAAACAATTAATCAAACATACACACACTCGTGGTTTTGAGACTTTACATGATGCATACCTGAAATCTCCAAAAGGAAATCCTGAAGAAGACTTCTAAGGGTCCAGCTCAATGAAGTAGTGGTCCACACCAGCTGAAGAAAGAAGAGTCAACTCTCGTATGAGGGGGCCAGACTGAAAGAATCAAACAATATGAAATGACAATAATACAATGCAATTGATTCTACAACTATGAAGAGTATGAAATCTTTATGGTAACACATACAACTGCAAGTTGGCAATTGCCATGTTAAATTCCAGCCATCATAATCCGAGGCACTGAATAACTGTAGTGTGTGCATTGTACTAGATTATGATTGATGGGGGTGGGGGACACAGAAAGAACCCAATACTGATTATGAATGTGTACATCAATTATGCTGGAAGGCAGAAAATGCACAAAGGCCCCGATCTATCTGAATCAAGTCCCTCATTTTTCATTTGAGAAATTGAAGAATAGAAGTCAGGGTAGGCTGGTTATTGATTTCTCATGGTGCAAACAAAATCTAATACATTTGTTGAAGACCTTGTCCACTGACATGAACAGGCATGCGTTTAAAAAAAATAGTAGATGGTATTATAAGTGTTTGGCAAAAATGTTGTTTGTGTCTTGTCCTTCGCGTAAAAGTGAAAATATTTACATCCTGATCAGTGATGTGACAAAAGCAATCATCGGCATTGGTTGTTTGCGTCTTGTCCTTTGCTTAACTCAAAAGAGTTACATCCTGATGTGACAAAAGCAAATAGTCGGCATTGTTTGGAATGCCTGCAATAATACAAAAGAGTCAGGTAATGGCAGTCTAGTTGAACTTTGACCTCTCATCACGAGCCATTTGTTATTTTCAAGTCGAATCCATAAATTTGAATGTTTATCGTCATGGGTATCTAACAGGGAAATGATGCAGAGTTTGCCTGATTGGGTAATTGGGCTATTAGCCAATAGTCATGGGAACAGACAAGTGCTTGACTACAATTCAACCTGCCAGACATGTAAATTTTAGTTTGGTTGCCGAGGGCAAGCCGAGGTACAGGTCGGTGTCACCCCAATCATGAGGACAGTCAGTCGGCAAAGGAGTGGCGGCGTCATTCTCTCGAACAGGTTTCGAAACGGGCGCGACACCAGCACTACGCCACAGAGTAATGCGTGAAATTTTCGAGAAATTGGCGGGGTGTGCAGATGACGGCTGTGACCTTTTGATGCCGAACACTTTTAATTACAGGGAGGGCCCATCCAGAGCCGGCTCTTTCTCCACTTCCTTGTCTGGCTTGTGCATCATCCTTTATCAATGTGCAACTAATCATTACAGGCTGACCTAAATAACGAGCATAGTGGACTGCGGGTGCAGCCGGGGATACAAGGCCTAACATGCCTCATTACAGAGCAATGTGTACATCAATTGTGATAGGGTTGGCTGGCAGCAAATTAGGTTTCCTCAAAGGTCCATGCCATCAAGAGATATACTTTATTTATCAGTGTCTGTACTACCTGCACTTTTTCTTTCTTTTTTCTACAGACAAACAGACATACAGATCCTCAGAACGGGGGGGGGGGGGGGGGGGGGTGGTATTAAACACAGGGTAACAGCAAAGTTTGCATTCACAAAGACAGTCTGATGTCTACTGGAGATCATCCTAACAATAGGGGTGCAGTTATGCTTACCTTAACTTTTTTTTTTTGGGGGGGGGGGGGGGGCCATACTTGTAATTAGCATTTCGAAACATGATAAGTGCAAAACATGATTGCATCCTGATTCACTTTTGCATTGAAATGCTGTCTGAAAATACCAATACAAAATGCACAAAAACATGTGTTCACGATTGGCGATTCTCTCTAATCATGTTAACAGGGGGAACTGAACTGCAAAATAATGTATGCTGAACAGCTCATTATCCCGATATCCAGATAATGATTGATGATTTTCCACCAATGCCCAGTGCATGTTCGCGAAATCCCCTTTTTCTCGAGCTGAAGGAAAAATTGCGCGCAAAGAATACCCCAATGAGCAGTGTTCTAGATCTGTGTTTCAAAATAATGATTCTGCCTTCGCAAATTGTGCATAAACACTCCCTTTGTTTTGGTACCAGAAGTGCAAAAAGAAGGAAGTCCTCGGGAGCACGTTGGGTGGTATATCAAATTAGGTCCCAAAATTATAGAGGTTTCAAATTGCATCATGTCAATCTTCAGTTTCTGCCAAGATTTTCGGTACTGGTTGCTCACCTTCGCAATGTATACGTTCACATGCTGTTCCTAAACTTTAAAGGACAAGTTCACCTTCATAAACATAAGGATTGAGAAAATGCAACAATATTAGTAGAACACATCAGTGAAAGTTTGAGGAAAATTGGACAATCGATGCAAAAGTTATGAATTTTTTAAATTTTTGTGTTGGAACCGCTGGATGAGGAGACTACTACAGCTTGTGAGTCATATGCGTACAACAGTATAAAGAAAATATAAAAGAAAATTCAACATATTTTCACTTTTTTCGCATAATAAAAGAGCAATTGACTTGCCTCTTTCTAAAGGCAGGGGGAATAATATTACCCATAACATTTATCGGTAACGAGTCAGGGGAATGTGTACTTTTTTCAAAAGATGGAATTTTGTGAAATTCTCTTTATATTTTCCTTGTATTGTTGTACGCATGTGACATCTAAGTTATTCATACACTGCAGTAGTCTTCTCATCCAGCAGGTACTGCACAAAAACTTCAAAAATTCATAACTTTTGAACGGATTGTCTGATTTTCCTCAAACTTTCAATGATGTGTTCGACTAATATTGCTACATTCTCTCAATCCTTATGTTTATGAAGGTGAACTTGTCCTTTAAGTTTAGGTCGAAAAATTACTCTCGATGATTAGCTTGTAGTTAAGCGCCGTGTGGGCACACTCAAAAGTTAGCAATCTTAAAGTTTAGTCGATGATTAAAACCACAAGACATCTTAGAGTTTACTCTCTATCCACGACCCACAGGGGGTCCCCACTTGTAGTTTCGCTCTACGTGGACACATTAATCAATGAGCTTGTGAGTTAGCATGAACCTCGCTTTTCGTTCGTGCTATTTTGTATGGGCATAAGGTCATAGCGAAGACTCTGCACTTCCGGCACAATCATCAAACGGGATTCGCTCGTAAGTTGTGTCTTAAAATTTAGGTGCATGTGGGAACCCGCATCGTGAATTCACGAGTGGGGCTAATCATCAACAGTTTAGTTTTCAACCTAAACTTCAAGTTTGGCAACTGCATGTGAACGTAACTAATGACAGCAAACCTGAACGATAACTTCATGGAAACTGACATTGCCTTACAGGGATGTTTGAAAGCCTGGTGACTACAGATACACAAATTTAGTTTCAGAAAAAGGTGGCTAGAATTCTTTCTACCAATTTAATGACACCAATCTACTTGTCCTGAATGTAGGGACAAGCAGAATATCAGTAAATGCAAAAGAAGTCCACAGATACACCACAGTACAACAAACATCAAAGAGTGGGGCTATTATACAACTCTTGTCGCTAACACACTTAATGCTAGGTTGGATATCTGAAATTACTATTTTCTACTATTGCCTTTCAACAATTTTCTTGCCTCTTGCATGTTGGTATGACAGCTTAATGATTCTATCTTTCACGTGAACTACACCCTACTTTGTACCATGGCTTCAAGGCATCATGTCAGACTGAAAATTATGATAAGTTACCACAAAAGCAGGCGTGCTCAGATTTGGAAAAATCAATTGATACTTTCAACATTTCCTCATATGCAATGTCACAGCTGAAGGAACAAAAGATACATTTCCTGGTAATAAATACATGAATATACATACACATGCCAGTAGTTGTTGTTGTTGTGTTTTTTTTTGCGAATTCATTGAAACACTTGTATCTAATGGGATCCCTGGTATTCCTTTAGTCATTTAAAAAAATAAAAATAAAATAAAATACCAGTAGTTGTGTACATTATCTGCACACACAAAAATTCACTTTGCCAACAAGAACTTGGATGAAATCAGCAATATGCCAATGAAGAGGGAAAATATTACTCAACCAATCTTGTGAAATACTGATATACAACATGTACTATTATGTACATGGATAGGATCAAAGTCTGATTGAGTACACACATGAGCATTGTCCTTAAGCATGGCTTTGCTTTAGGTTTCACATAATGACAGCTTTTTCTGATAATGCTACACGCAAGTGTACTTTCAAATATTTTTTCGATTATTTAGATAGAGGCATGCATGAATTTGGGAACACAATTCCACTACACCATATACCAAAGAGCATGAATGCAGAGGTATGCAGTAAATTGCAGTGCAGAATAAATCATAAGAGCTGCCGAAACAGACCACTTGGAGCTAAATAAATATCTGTGCCCCATTTTTATCACATTTCTTCCATGGGGGGGGGGGGGGGGGGGGGGGGGGAGAAGAATGCCTTTATGAAATCCTGGAACTGATCTTTCATTTTGTTGTGAGGTGAGAACATGAACTCAAATACTTGTCACGCTTCTCGCTCTCAAGTTCTCATTTTAGGGCCACTTTACCCAGTATACAGCTGACATTTGATACGGTCTATTCAATGAGAGTGCACACAGGTAAATCCATTGCGTACAGTTAATGCTACTGCATTGTATGTACATGTAGTGGGGAACATGACTGACATACAATATACACATGTATGTACAGCTGTGCATTTCGGTAGACTTTATTCTTCTTTATAGTCCATTATGGGATATTAAAATTAAAGCAGATAAATTAGTGCATTGTTATGACTTTTACAGAGGCAAACACAATAATTTGTCTATACTATTGTGCCTAAAGAGTAGCAAGGCTAGTGCCAAGATGGATTTTCAGATTCGTATTCATAACAGATTCATAATCATTGAAAAAAATAACTATTTGATTATCATATCATCATTTTCTTGCCTCCCCCCCCCCCCCCCCACACCAGCAGGTTACTTTGTCATTGATAAACAATTGTATGAGATGGATGCATGGCATCATATTCATCCATAATGGCATGGAACACTACCCACTTGTGTGAAGAATGTAACAACACTCTGTACAAAACAGTTGTAGCTGTTGAGAATTAGTAATTGTATGGTTGTTGCTGCAAGAGTACTCACAAGCGTACATTAAACTTGGCACGCAACCCCACATGTGTGGGGTTAGCACAAATGTGGCAGACTATACAATAGTGTTGTGTTGAATATACTGGCATATTATTATGCTTGTTCATAATTTGCTACGTTTATGAGGGACACTAATACAATGGAAGTGAAATCGGCAACTATACTTTCAAATGATTGCGTCTCCACGTAATTCAGTTATCACAAGTTTGTGCTTTGATCCAAAAGTAACAAAAAATCCTCAGTACTCAGCGCCTAATAAAACCATAAACATGTTAATTTGACAAAAGATTTTAAAGGGGAAGGCTAGTAACTGATCCGTGGGAATCAGTGGAAATGCTGGGAGATGATTGTTCCAATCCTTATGGGATTCATTCAAGAGTTCATTGTATATCTATTGTTGTGTGAAAATGATTTGCCTCAGAATGGTCTCATATTCAAGTAATGTGCAGTTTAATGCTTCCAGGTTAGCGTCCCTGGTCAGTGACGCAGCATTAATCTGCACATTACTTGAATATGAGACCGTTCTGAAGCAAATCATTTTCACACAACAATAGATATACAATGAACTCTTGAATGAATCCCATAAGGATTGGAACAATCATCTCCCAGCATTTCCACTGATTCCCACTGATCAGTTACTAGCCTTCCCCTTTAAAAAGTAGAGATTAAAACAAACAACTAGGCAAGAAATACAAACACTAGGCAAGAAATATGTAAAGATATAACGCTAAAAAGTACTTGTACTATTTGTAGGTGGACTATCTTTGAATGCATGTCTGAAAGTAGACTTAAAGAACAATTCTGGTTTTAAAAAGATAGTCTGAAAAGAAAGAATAAGGTTTTACAATCACAACAGTGAAAATTTTATTACAATCTGATAGAAATTAGGGAAATTATAAAACTCTCAAGTTTAGCTAATTTTCACAAAACAGTCAATATGAATGTGCAAATACAGAGTTGGTAATGTCATTGCCTGACAACTTGCCAAGTTGTCTGTTTATAAAATCTTGAAATTGCCAGGTTTGTTTGTTTTGTTTTTCTTTTGTTCAGATATAATTATGCCCTGATCTCAAATCCTGATGTATAGTCTGACCACTCATCATACTGAAGTTATTCAGCCAGGAATAATATGTTTTACACTTACTCAGAAAGAGTGACTTTGTCACCCTTTTTGTATGTGATCAATGTAAAATTGTGAGGTGATCATGAGATGACATTATCAGCTCACTTAATATTTGCACATTCATATCAACTATTCAATAACTGTTTTGCAAAACTTAATGAATCTTTAAATTTTACAACTTCCTTACTTTCAATCCCATTGTGATCAGAACTTTCAATGTCATGCTTGAGGAATTTTACTCTTTCTTTTCAGACTGATTTTGAACTGATTCAGAAATTCTCCCTCGATATGAGGATAAAGTCATAGTGACAGAGGGTAGAGGGTGTTTCATCCTAGTAATCATATTTTCAAACGGTACATGTAATCCCGATGTGGGCATACTCTCGCCTGAATGCGATTAACGTGGGCAGCTTTATCATATAGATGTACTCTGAAAATGGGGAGCACCAGAGAGCATGCACGTACACACTTTTCGTTCATACTACAGACAGGCTGAATAAAATACAAGGTGTATCTCGAACAACTCTGTCTCTTGTATCTAGACCGTTTCCTGTGTGGTTGAGGCCCAGAAAGAAACATCTGGCTTTTCCATGGACCTGTGGGCTAGGAATTGATGAGGAAGTGTGTGTGTGTGTATGTGGATGTGTGTGTGTGTGTGCCAAAATATACAAAAACAGCACTACTCTCCCATAACAGAGAGCATCCACACGCATACAATGTATAGTATGCGAAAAATGTCGCACATATTTTTTACTTGATAGAAATTTCTTAAAGGTATACCGTATTTGCAGAACAACACCATCTCATTCTACAGTACATGTACATACAGTACCGGCAGGTTCTGGCTTCAAATCAAAACTTGCTGATATTTGACTACAGCCCCTAGCGTAACATCAGCATGGAAAATTGGGTTTCTGTCCAGGCAAGAAAATATTCAGAAAGTGACAGAACAGACACACCAATATCCCATGTTGTACAACGGAAGTGGCTAGCCGCAAATATCAAATTCAACTTCATTTGTTCCTTTAATTATTCTATTGATGGCGAAGGCTGTCTAATGCAGCAGATTTCATTTCTGAACAACTTCCTCAAAATTTACTGACAATGTCTAAACATGACGTTGGCCATACTTCAGGTCCTTTTGTCAATATTTTGCCAGGACCTTTAAAAACAGATGCTTGATAAGTCAAGTTTCTGAATGTTTTAAAGGCAGCCGATCGCCATCCCTCATGGTACGTAAACTCCGAACGACCGAAGTTTGTGTCATGCTACCACTGAGACAAGTTTTAGTGTATGTGTGTGCGTGTGTGTGTACGCATCATACACAAACATTGTCACCGCGAGCTGCGGTGATTGGAGGAGAGAGGCCAGAAGACGCTGCGGCGTGTGTGTGTGTGTGTGTGTGTGTGTGCGTGTGTGTGTGTACGCATCATACACAAATATTGTCACCGCGAGCTGCGGTGATTGGAGGAGAGAGGCCAGAAGACGCGTGGCTCTTTTGGCCTCTCTTCATGCGCATGCGCACTGAGAGTGTGCGTCCATTCGGAAGCTCTCGTGGCTCGCTGGGACAGCCATTTTGGGTTAGGAGATAAGAACAGGGAGCTCTCTTGTAGCCTACCGTATTTTCGCTGACCCATTGAGCCAGCGCTATTCTCATTCGGGGGTCACTACATTTGATACAGAATGGGGGAGGCAGCGTGTTGCGTTCGTCTCCGTGCCGCACAAACCACTCGCCACGACTGAGTGTCTTTAATGTACACCGTTTCGTGTCTATAGTTACCAATGCATACATTTCTGCACGAACATTCTTTTTGATAGAAAATACTGCAATACAGTGGATTCCCATTATAACGAAGTCCTCGGGACCGGCAGTTTTCTTTTGTTACACCGAAATTTTGTTATAACCGAACAAATAAACAATAAAAATACATAGAGTGGATAACATTGCGCCCAAAATTTTTACTTCGTTGTAAATGGAATTTCGTTACAACCGTTTCATATATAACGAGAGTGCACTGTACACATTGTTTGGACAGGCAGTTGTACATACACTGATCTTGGATGGCCTTGGCATATCACAGAATAAATACAATAATTTTATAGTAAAATATTGCCCTTCTGTCGTATTTGTTTTAAATTACACAATGAGATCGAGACACCACAAACAATCATGAGCAGAAGTAAGACTTCTACAATAGCATTCCTTTGTGACTTATCCCTCCACACTAAAGAGACTTGTAGATCTCTTCTTTTTTTTTTTTTGCATTTTATTTCTTGTAGAATACATACACCATAGTCTTTTACTTTTTTTTTAACACTTACCTGGAGATTGTAGTTCAGACTATCACACAGTAAGGTTAAATAACTAATTGCATATTTGTTAGCAGTTTTATGTGAGAGGTACAACAGTACTTTTCAATTCCCAAAATGATTTTACAGGCTTTTCATACATTGTAAAGGACCCTAATTTTTATCACCACGGTATGAGTGCCATCTACTACACTGACATGCATGTTATCGGTGACAGCATAGGCCCTACAAATGTAACACTCACACGCATACACGTACAGTGTACAGCGTACTCATAGTGCAAGTACACTTGCCTACTCCAAGTGCCAAATGGAACTGTACCAAGAAGTACGTATGTATGACTGTGTTCATAAGATTGAGAGATGTACTTTGCTGGAAGACTTACTGTATCTCATGACTGAAAATCATGCATATGGTACGTATGAGATGCTAAGAAACTTTTTTTTTTCCTGGTGCATACTTTTGCTCCAGCAAGATACACTACTTTGCCATTTCTGGGGATTAACCTACATGCTCAGCATAGTTTGCGAGATGCCAGTATGGTATTTGATTCCTCACAAGAGGCATGATAAGTCAGTTTGAAGTGCTTGTATCATCTGGCAAGAGATCTCCAAACTTGCACTTCATCAATCAAACATAATTTTTGTCTCCATGCACACAAGTGTGTATGTGTCTTATGTATGCAATGCTTTGAATTGCATAGATCTGTGTTATCTGCAATAAAGACAAAGCAGCAAAATATCTAGATGTATATTATACAACATTCAAACTTTCAGGGTTATTCCTGTATTCAAACATGCTGGTACACCTAAAAAAAAAAAAAAAAAAAAAATGCTCTGCTGCAATAATATACTGTCATCATTTCTGCTCCATTCCATTCTACAAGTAGATCATTCAAACATTACAAGGGTCTACTTCAAATCCATTGTATGCTCATGTAAAGCGAGTCAACTGTAGTCATAATTGATCTCTCAACATACTTCTAAAAATACTACCTGTACATTACAATGATGAAGCTCCTGAGTTCACTCTTTTACAAAGGTATGTACATGTATGCCAATTTCTCTAGAGCTATGCAGTGTAATTTCATTTGTCTTTGTTTGTTTGTTTACAAGGCTGATGACAAATCATTTTTTTTTCTCAAACATCACTGTCCCAAGTGTCATCTTGCACTATCTTACAACACAGCTATTTCCTTCTGGTCTCTTGCTGATTGTAGTCATGTATCACAAAAAAGTCTCCAAGAGGAAGACTTTAATGGAAAATGGTACACCAAAAAGGACATCTATAGAGAAAAAAAAAATGATGCATATTGACAATCAGAACAGAGTGTTATCATATGATTCAAGTTTTTCAAAGACGACATAGATTTTGGAATACTGAAGTATGTTATTCATGTAATCTCCAATAATTATCTCCCCGCAATATCTTTGGCAAACAGAGCAGATATATCAAGCATCTAATATCACATGAAACGCACTTGTTCACAGATAAAAAGGAGGCCTGAATTTTGTTCAAAACACATTTTGCAGTCTGGCTGGGCTAGACTACCAGTTTATGACAACCATGATGCATTCTTTCATGACCAGGAGTCAATCGGCCAGGATATTACATTTCCATCAAGATCACACACCACAGGCCTCCAGACAGTGGAGGTGGGATTAAAAACGAATGCCAAAGTGCTGGGCAAACTCCGAGCTTTTTCCAAGTCGCACCATTGAGAAGTGTCAATACGGGCCTGTGATGATTACGAGGAGTTTTTTTTTTTTTTTTTTTTTTTTTACTGATCAATGTATACAGACAGTGACTGCTTGGGCTTTAAAAATATGACAATGCTGACTAGCTAGTGAATGCTACGGCTCGGGGGAGACAAAATCATCACATCACAGCACACTTGGCAGCGGCAGTCATTAATGTTCACGAACAAAATACAATGTCTATATTTGTACTTTTTTTAAACCCCTCCCCCACGTATATTTTGGCCATGTTTTGAATATTCTCTCTCTTTCTTGCTCTCTCTATCTGCCCCTCCCAAGAAGATGACATTATTAGATGTCTGTGAGTATGATGAGTCATTCCTGTCAATAACCTAGTGTAAAAATGTCAAAGGGGGAAAATTGACTTCACCAAATGTTGAGAGCAAAATATTACCCAACTACTAGCAGTACATTTGTACATCATCAGATTTTTCTTCAATGGCTGTGTTTGCCCTATAGATGCTACATGAATGTTAATAAACACTAACAATATTGAAAATAAGTTGAAATCACAGTGCTTCTCCAAGCTTCATTCTAAAAAAAAAAAAGATAAAAAAAGAAGAAGCTGTACCTTCAAATGTGTATAAGGATTTACTTATAGCTTGTAGATCCATAAAAGTTAATTTACACTTAAGATCAACAACTTAAATAATGATAGGCATGGAATGCTTAAAACTCATATCCCACATTTGTGTGTGTGCGTGCTACAATGTACAGTACATGTACATGTACATTGTACATTAAAGGGATGGTATATAGTATTGGTAGAGATGAGGATTGGGCTTTCTTTTTGTGAAATACCAGGAAACAACTTATGAAGTAGAACAGAGCATACCATTCTAAGAGGAATTCAAAGTTTATTCGATGGAAATTGGTTCGGAATGGCTGAGACATCAAAAAGCAAAGCAAAACAAAGTGATCATAATAAAAGGTGGGTCCCACCTGTTATTAGAATTACTTGTTTCAGATATCTCAGCCATTTCAAAACTGATTTCATCAAATAAACATTAAATTCCTCTTGGAATTACATCCTCTTTTAAATTCCATAAGAGGTTTCTCATTATCTCATTGAAAAATGCTAGAAACTTAAAGTTAGGTCTCAACCAAAACAATACCATCCCTTTAATGTTTCTTGACTTTGTTAGTGTTTTATCAAAATCGAGTGTAAGAAGACGACCTTATAGGATATATAGTAGTATAGGGGAAAGGACACAGAATTTTATTCCTTTACTTTTGCTACACATTGCCAAGTATAGGACTACATTTTGAGAGTCTTTTAAATGTAGTCCCACCTATGCATATTTCTGTACACATTTTTTTGAAAGGGGGGGGGGGTGGCAGCAATGAAAACTATACAGATAACTATAACTGTCGACTCTTTGCTCAACAAATTGTGAATATGGGCTTCTTTAGAGCTCTGTCGTTCAATGGAAACATTCTAGGTGATCCAAAACTATGCAAGACTTTTCATTATCATAATTTTTTTGGGGGGTCATTGTACATTTGTATCATCATCCCCCCCCCCCCCCCCTCCTCCATCCTTACCACCACAAAGCACTTTTCAAATCTTATCTAATTATAGTGCCTATAGCTATAAATACCAGCATCAATGCAAAAGAGAGTTGTTTATATGAAGCCACCACATTCAAGCCCACTTTGAATAAATCAAGTTTATGTTGATAGTAGTATAATCAATGGTACAGAATTCTGGTTACTTAGTAATGTGTGGTAGAGGAATAGAAGATATGACTGCAGACTGCATGAAGGAGAAATATGGTAAAAGTACATGTACTACAGGTGTACTATGTGAGAAACTATTACATCATTGAAGAGTCAACATAAACAGAGCCAATATGAGAGTAACTTTTGTCAGCAATAACATTATTCTCAATCTATGTATATTTTTTTTTTTCAATGATTTAGGATAGAGACCAAGGTCACCTGATCTATGGTGCTCTCTTCCCTCAGCTGAAAATCCACAATATCAAAGTATTGGCTTAACTCTGCAAGGAGTAACAAAAGCTAAGAACCAGATTCTGGCTGCACAGAAATATACATTGGTACAAGAAGTACGATATAGCACATCAGTGACACAGTTTGAAATGTGCAACCTTGAACAACAACAACAACAACAATGAGGACAATGACAACAAAAGTTCATCAAGGAAAACTAAACTGTCCACAAAAGTTTGCTACAAGGGGAACAAAATACCATGAAGCTTGCCCGAGTTTTATCTCTCCAGTTTGTAGGCAGTGTACAGATACTATCAGTTGTGAAAAGGCTAACCTCTGGTCGAGGTGTCTCCCATTATAGCCGGGTGCATGTTGTTTGCTTGCATGAAATGCATGAGTGAGCATCCAGGTATAGTGACAATCTCCTGTTGGCAAAAGTACGGATTCCTAACTTTGAAAAAAACAAAAACAAAAAGGTCCACCATGAGGTAGAAACCAGAGTATGTACAAACTATCTTGGCAAGCATCAGGTCCCTCTCTGCAGACCAGAAAGTGACGGGTTATCTGGTGGACACGAATCGTCTGCAGTGTTAAGCACATCTTTAGCAAAATCTCAGCCAAAATGGAGCATATAAACACTATAGCAAAAAGACACTTGGGAGACTTTATTAAGCGAACCTGAGTATTAAACTCAGCATACAAAGTTCTATTGGTATGCCATTACCATGTACGTGTAATTGGGCTTGCAGACAAGCAAAAATCAAAAGCAGAAAGTTTGACAAAATGCAGCCCGTTCTGTAGATATGCTTCAAATTAGCATTAATTAGGATAAAAAACAAGACAGATATGACCACTTTTCATATACTCATGAATGCGCTGTACATAAATGTTGTATTAATTGATTTTCGTATTAGCTATTTCCATACTAATTTTTGTCTAAGAGCAAATTTCTTGTTTCAGTCTATCAATCACACTACAGGTGCAACGTAAAAGTGTACACATACGGTATACAAAGTAACACTTCTCTTGATTGGACTACATATGGCAAAGAGGCAATTTCTGTTGTTTTATTTTTGTTTTTGTATAAAATTACTTCCAAAGTAGGCCACACTGGCAAAAAAAAAAAAGAGAGAAAAAATTAAACAAACTAAAAGAACATACATGTAAATATACAAAACAACAAATAGAATTAAATCCCATGTTTTTCCCAGCCCACTCTTCATTTGAAATTATAAATACAAGATTACAGTAGATTTGCTACAATCCCTATCATTCTAAGAAAAGATAACGACCATGCAAAACAAAAACAAATGAAAATCTGTGGAAGGTATGTTTGTTAGATGCTTATGGACACAGTGCTCAGTGTCTCTATGACTCTACATACAATTGTATTTTTTTTTCCCCTGTCAAACAAATGCACAAGTAGAAAAGGGCCTTAAAGTAGAGGTATACCCACCAGCTAAACACCTTTATCTTATTAGCACCATAATACCACACTACATTTTCAAAAAAATGTTAGAATAAAAAACAACATTGACAATTATGTTACTTAACAAAAAATTGTCTCAGAGCACTAAACTGTTCCATGCTATCATACCAGCATCAGTATCTCAAACTGCATTTTGGTGCCTGTACTCACACATTGAGTAATGTGCAGACAATAATGAAACATGCTCTAATGCCTTCTACATCTTGATTTTAAAAAAGAAGCAAAATACAACAAAACAAAAGCGTCATGACGACAAATCAACTACCTGCAAGATTCAGCACACCAGATTGTGTGACCACAATGAGGATCAGGTTCTAGATTTACCTCTCAGATAAACATGCAATAAAAAGATGCTAAGGTCTACCAAAAGCACAAGGCGTTAAATTCATCTGGAGGTTCAATTAGTACGATTCATTTTGATGTCGTTGAAACTTACCTAAAAGTTTCTTAAGTTTTATCATCGTTTACAATCGTAAAGGAATATTACAATAGTGCAGGGCAGAGGTTGAAAGCTGATATGATGCAGGTACAAAGAAAACTTAAAGAAAAGATGGATTTTCATGTTCTTGCAGTAAAGAGCTGGTATGAAACCTGATTACCAGTATAATGCAATCATCCAATCACAAGTCTTCTAAAGGACTGTTTGAAGACAGAATTTGCTCTCCAATGCACCCATCTCCTTGTACAATGTACATCATTCTGGAAGGTATCTCCCATGAGCCAATCCGCAATAGAAGAGTTTAGTGACATACTTTTTAGGAGGTCATGCTAATAATACACAAACTGGTTAACGTTCAGAATGCACAGTTCAAGATGGATCTTAAAATTCCAATAATCAGTTTAATAGCACAGCTGCGCAGTTAGAAATTTAAGAACATAATTGTACATCCATGTTAAAAACATAGGCAGCCCTACCCTGCAGACACAATTTACAGACATTGTACATGAATCATTAATAATCAGAGGAAGAATGCTCAGCGATCCAATGAGGAACATTCATATTCATTCACTTCCTAAAATACTGGAGAAGTCCGGATTCATTCATGTGGTTACTTTACGTAGTTACGTTCAGACAGTGCTCCTTAGCCTGGAGGATAGTTAGCCTCGAGGATAAGTTCTATGGGGCGCCAAGTGTCGCACGGTCAATTTCGATATGTATATTTCTGATTTAACACTAGTCAAAGTGACAAACAAAGCTTTAACAAAAGTTTATTGTTTAAACTAGTAAATACAACACTTGAGTTGGTTTCTATAATCTGATGTCAAAAATTATATTTCATGTTGCAGGGTCCTGGTCAGCATAGAGCTACAAACCAAACTCCATTTTAAGTCTCATGCTGGGCAGGATCAGATGACTCAAAATCCTGAGAATTACTTCCAGGTATACTTTGAAAGCTGACACACAACTTTTCAGTAGGTCTGTTCTTTGCCGCATAATGCAGCAGGTAAGACATTTTACAGCTAAATCACTTGATTCAATATTGATTTGATGTTTCATATTCATAATACTGAATTTTTTGCGGAGTTCTTGATTAATTGGGTACTATGATAATGTGGCTGCCAATTCTTTCTCTGGGTTTCAGGAAATACTTTTATTTCATGTTGCAGGGTCCTGCCATTGTCTTATGGCATTAGGGGGCTTTAGATTTCAGACGTTCAGAGGGAAAAAACATGTTCTGAGCATGCGCAGAAGCGCGCGTCAAGTCGATCTATTTTTAGCTTGCGTCGCCTGAGTTTTTCACTACGCGTACTGGGCTATTTTTTACGTCCGCACAGTTTGCAACGTAGAGAACTACTTTATGCACCGATCATATGGGGGCGCGATTTTATTTTTTATACGCTGCGTCCCAGCGTAATCTAAAGGTACTTTTCAACGCAACGCAGGGGAGAGGAGAACGTCCAGCGCACTCGTCGTCTCAAACGTCCGCGCGTCAAAATCTAAAGCTCCCTATTATGGGAGGGGGAGGGGAGGAGAACTTTGTTATGAATGGTCAGGATCGAATGTATCAGTACTAATCATCTGCTTACTAGTGATCTAGAGGCTATTAAAATAATTAAATTCACATACTGTACACAGACACTTCAGATTTCTGGCAGACATTTCATAGTAATGTTTGTTTCACTCTAGACTGCAATATTATCCTGGTTGCCAGCAGCAAGTCTAAAGTGGCCAGAAACAATATAATAGCAGACCACTCAAAACCAGTAGGTACCTACTGGTATAGTACATTTACCTGTACATGAATGATGATGCTTTAAACATACAATCTACATGTGACCAGCTGCAACTACAAGTATGTACAGTACACTGTAGTCACTGAAAATGTGAAAAGTAGCGCCACGTGCGCCACCTTAACTGTTTCATCAGGCTTTGTTCAAAAGGTGAGCCTGTACAATGATATGACTCTTGATAAGCATAAATTCCTTACTTTAGTTTGAAACATAATCCCAGAATGAAAACATCAAAAACTTACTTATGTCCTATTCAATGTCAATGCTTCTATGAAATGGCACCAGAATTCACCACTGATGATGATAATAATTATCTGTGGTCCATGGCTAAGAAATTGTTTCATGTGTGTGTGGTTTTTTTTTTTTTTTTTTTTTTTATAAAGAAAAAAAAAAGACCACACACACAAAAAGAAAGAAAATTACCTGTCAGGGTCACTACTATTTTCTCCCTGAATGGGAATATATTGCCAATAAATCATCATTTAACAAAAATTTGAGAGGTTATGATACAGCCATGCACTTGTTTCTTGCACTCATTTCTTTTCTTTAACTCATACTCTAATAGTCATTCACAACTTTGGGAGGTTTCAAAGACAAAGATGGTCAAAAGGTATAAAAGGAAATGGTGGCACATTTGGCCAGGAGTTAAATCCATGGGATAAAGGAAATAGATAAAGAATAAAAAGCAATATATATATTTTTGTTTCTACACTGTACAAACATGCTGATATTTGAATAAGCTAGGATTGCGGCCTGTACATTGTTGGGTCTGCAATACAAGGCATTGTTTTGAAGAGTGTTCACGGCTGAAAGAAATTAACTGTATTGTATTTATATGTGTTCGACCACAGACATGCCAGTCAAAGAATTGTGGAAAAGGGAAAATACCTGTGTCTCATTCGGTCACTACATGGTTCTCAATACAATCATGCAAATAATCCCATTTCACGAGGTTGATCTACATGTATTGTACTTTGTACTCTCTAATTTCATGCCATAATTCATTAATTGCATGCAGTGCCACACAGTACGTTATAAGCAGTAGAAAATGCGATTTCTAGATATATTTTTTTCTAAAATCATATTCGTGAGTTGACAGAAAGATTGGTCTGTATCTTGTCATCGGGGATATGTTCTTCACAGACTATGTCTGAGGGTCTGGCTTCACGGAATCCCCTCCTACATCTACGGAGTGGAGGAGAGCCGAAAAAAGTTGTGAAAAATTGATTAAAAAACTCCTCTGGACAGACAGATTTTTCTATCTTTAAGTATCTAATTAGTGTCATAGTGAGCTGTGCATGTCTTCTCTAGAAGATAGTCGATCTACATTTGTCATTACTGAACATCACCAACCAACACTTAAATTAAACAGGAGGGAGGTTGCAAGAGTTAATAAGGGAACATCATTCTGCAAAAAGGCTTGTCGTCCTAGATAGAATAGAAGAATGGCAAAATAGAAATGTCGTCCCTTGAAATACACTAGTCTAAATTTTATACACTCACTGTAACACAGAACAATCAAATCGATCCATGATATAATTTGCTTGGTTTGTCTCTCTTCAAAGATTGATTGAAAAGGATGTACATAAAAGTAAAACGTCAGTTCAGCTCATATAAAAAAGAAGGAAGATAGACGGAAGTCTAACGTTAACTCTAGCTACATAGTAAAACAGCTACTAACTCAGTATTTAATAGTAGGACGACCTAGGTTAAATGTTGTCTACACATACCGGTATTTTACAATGAACTACATGAACACTAACCACAATCAGTTCACTGCTGCGTCTCCAAATCCCTCATCCTCAATAGACAAAAGTCTAAAATTGGATTTATTACACCGTACAAGTAGATCTATAAGTCATTTGAAGTACAACGCGTTGTCTAATTACCTTCGCCCCAACATGCACTAGTTAAGTGGATGAAAGCCGTTCATGAAATCTGAGGAGACGTCCACAATTTTCACCAGTTTCTGCACACAGACTGACCAAGCAAAGTCGTTCCGTTGGAGACTGTGTTGATGCTCAGTACTTCCGCTTCTTCACATATTACACGCCACACATACATACAGTATCACATCGACCCTCTCGCTCCGATCCTCCTATCCTCTCTCGCGCTCACCCCAACCAGTTGGACATGGGGGCGAGTGAGGCACACAGAACAGTAGGGGACGCACAGTACTAGTACAGCACACTGTCGGATCGGTTCGGGGACAGTAGCGGTACGTGAAGCCTATCATATAGTGTGTGATAGTTGTGTGTGTGTTGATTATTTTGCGGATACTTTACACACATACACACACACACACACACACAGCTAGCCAGCTTCCTATGATCGATCGTGACAGAATACCAGACATAATCGATGCCAGAATTCAAAACTTTTTTCATACTGACTTAATAAGAAAAACATTGTATTACAATCGATCATATTGTTTACTTAGAAATAATTGTTATCAAATATAAGTTTATATTAAAAGTATTAATTCATTGTAAATATTTTTATACAAATTTATTAATGAAATGATATCAGTATTAAGGAAAGAGCCTATAGCTTTAAGGGAGGCAGGGAAGGAGTGTCGACTGCTGCCAGCCGTCGAGCGATGAAAATCCATGGTAAAGTAGACTCATTTCCATATTCTGACTTATATGTGGCGCGCAATTATCGCCCTAAATCATATAGACCTAGACCTTACCCCCATCACTAGCACTACACAACGACAGGTTAAAACTATGTTCTTTGAATAGATTCTCGTACGACCACATTGCTAAGTGCAAATGCCCGGCGGAGCCCGGGCGGGCCCATATCGCCCAACTGCCACACTGCATGCTGCAGCTGCACTCACTGCCTGCCATGCCCATACCATGCCCTGGCCTGGTATATGTGCTGTGCTGTGGAAGCAGCTGCAGCAAGCAGCATGTGCAGGCAAGGGCTGTATATAACTCCAGTATAGCCCACTGCACTGTCGTGGTACAAGTAAAGTGCATCAACAAAATAGGTAAACAAATTCAATAATGAGTCCCTGAGTTGTGTCTGGACGTGAGTACTACTACTAACTAGTGTCGAAGTGACATAGCGTACCTCATTTGTATGAAATTAAAACTTGAATTTTCTGTACAAAAAGCCAAATTGTGTCAAAGCAAATGATTAATACTGAATAGCGGCGCGGTGGGGAGTGCTGTAGAGGGGGTTTGCACTCGTCCCCCTCCCCCTCCAGAAAAGAAAAGTGAGGGAAAAAACATCACAACAAAACCCATGACTTTCCAAGGGTTCTGTTGAAGTGGGGGAGGAGGGGGCAATGCATTGTATACATTTCCACTCATCTACATTTAAAGTTTTAATGTTGTTTTTTTACCTTGTTTAACAAGCTGTGCTTTTTCAAGGTACCACACAACTTTCCATATTAACGTCAACCTGGTTCAATTTTTGTAATTATATAAAACAATGT
The DNA here is from genome assembly GCF_040938485.1 of Diadema antillarum. Taxonomy (NCBI): domain Eukaryota; kingdom Metazoa; phylum Echinodermata; class Echinoidea; order Diadematoida; family Diadematidae; genus Diadema; species Diadema antillarum. The sequence continues at coordinate 263,513 of NW_027271619.1, forward strand.
ACGTGTCCCCATGAGGGGTTTGTGTTAGATGTGCATGTGAATGGTTTGTGAAAATAAAGAGAAATTGAAATTGAATTGAAATTGAAATTAATGGATACCATTTGTTATTGCTGTACTTAGGGCCTCAATAGTATGAATGATTTCACCATCTGTATTCTTATATGGCAGTTTGACCTGACAACATCTGACATGACAGCTACATGTTCACTGAAGTGAGCACACCTTCAACTATGAGGGGGCATAGTGCCCTACAATAACTTCCTTATTCAAATAATTCTTCCTCTTAACTGTCATTTTATCTTCTTTATAAAGTTTGACTCCTTCAAATTTCTGCTGTCTGACTGGTAAGCAGTGTGATGTGAAAAAACTCAAAAAAGCAAAGTTTCAAAGTGGTAGCTATAATTCACAGAACCTTTGCATTGCGCATGTGAAACCTGAAGTACAAAGTGTTTGTGAGTTTGCGATCTGTCTCTCACACACCTCTACATGCATGCCGTCTATTGACTGGATATGTGTCAAGACGTCTTTTTTTTTCTTTTTTTTTTTAGTTGTCTTTCTAGATCTGTGAAGAAAAATAATGAAGATGAGCTCACAGCACCAGTCTGGGGAGACAGAGATGAGAGGGTATGTCGAGAATGAGCAGACTCCAGCTGAGGAAAGAGTGGCATCTAGAACATGTAACCAAGGCAACCCTGATGCGAAACAGCCAGTAGTATCCGCTGTTCTGCTGCCAAAGTGGGAGCTGTTTCTCTATACGTTGATGGTTGTAGCTACCTATGGGTACGCCACATACAGACTATTCAGAGAGTCTCAAGGTATGACTATAATTGCAGTCATTATATTATCATTACGTTGCATTTGTTGTTGTTATAATAATAGTAATGTAGTATTTGTAGTAATAATAATAATTCTTCTATAAATGATAACTAGAGAAGCACTCTGAGAGCGCAGACCTCCGCCAAGCAGCTAATTTCCACCACTGATATTTCCATAGAGATTCTACCCATACGTATGCATGCTGAAAATCGCCCGATTTCCCAATATAGAAACCTTTTGTTACGTCATCAATGCCAGCTGCGCAGCACGTGTAAACTAGAGCACGCCTCTAGTGCGTGCATGAAGACCTAAAAAATATGCAGCTTGAACTCCCAAGTTCATTGATCCTACCTACCAAAATATCGAAAATCCTTCATTAATTATAAAATCCATAAAAATTAAGGGATCACTACCAAAATTTAATCATCTGTTCCTTGTATCATTATCAACCTTTCCTGCAAGTTTCATCCAAATCCATTGACAACTTTTTGAGTTATTTTGCACACGGACAAACAAACAAACCAACGGTAAGGAAAACATAACCTCCTCCCTTGGCAGAGATAGTAATAATAATAACAATGATAATGATAATAATAATAATAATAATAACAATAATAATAACAATAATGGTAATAATAATAATAACAATAATAATAGTAATAATGAATAAATTTATTGTTATTATTATTATAATCATTATTATTACCATTATTATTATCATGACTTTAAATGATTGTTAAAAGTTATTGTTATAGTTATCATTGTCAACATCATGATTCCCTATTGGCTCTTAAACAAAAGTTTCAACTTTCCAAAACCATACAAAGTCAATATATCTGTTGTATTAGGGATGTGCCAGGAAGAGCATGCCTGTTTGAAAAGTACTTGTGCAGGCACGGCGATACGGTGCAATTAACTCGCCAAAAGCATATGACCTCGAAGCCTCATTTGCATAAAGTAGACAGCTTGTGTACACAGAACCACTGGGAAAGTGTTGCAGGACAATCGCAATATATCGCCTCAGAAGCCATCAAATGATTAAATCTATACAGCAAATTGAAGAAGAAACTATTCTCTAACTTGCAATGTTAGTTATTTTGGGTTTTATTGAGGATAAACCTGTGAAAATCATATCGAAACTTAGCTTCCAAAACAGAAAATTTGGTCTCAAAACAAGTGTTATTTTTTCACATTTTCCTTCATTGCACAAAAATGAAACTTCGGTATATGACTTATTGTAGTATATCCATACTGTGTTCCAAATATCTTTTCTGTATCATTTGGCGCACGGTTATGTCCGGAAAAAATCGAGATCACTGTCACTTGTGACCCACGTAAAATCCATAGCATTAGCAGTACGCAGTCCGATGTATCGGTTTTTGTGCTGCATGAAACAGTTGAAGCACATTGCAGGGTTCCTCTCTTGCCCACTCACCACCCTGTGGACCGAAAACCGAACCCTGCTGCATTGCGCCAGTCCTGACACCGCTGATTGGCTAAGCATGCACTGACCAGTAGAGAACGCATGTGCAGGAGGATGATCTAGTTGTGCATGTCCAGTATTTTCTCTTAAATTGGGTTGTCTCTTTGCTCTTATTTTCACCTAACTACCGGTACTAATTGCGCAAACATGAAACTTCGCAGGTAGTGAGTCTGGTGTATACAGACTAGCAATATGTTAATCAAATGCATCCCATCATGCAGGTGCAGACTTGTGTCCAGAAAAAATCGTAACCCTTTCCCACGGTTGACTCAGACAGAAAAAGACACATATCTCAAAAGATACATCAGCATTTTTGCCCAAAAATCATATGAAGGATGATATATCCATATTAGATATATGTGTGAAGTTTCAAGGGATTTGGTGGTAAAATAAGGGAGATATGAGGAGGTGAACTTTTGAGATTTTTTTGTCCTTCCCTCCGCACAGTGCTTCGATGACCGTTATGAATTCAAAAGATTTGGCCTCTTATCAGTGAGTTAATTGCACCGTATCGCCGGGGCTGTGTGTGTCTTGATCCTTCCTTATTCTGGTATTCTTGAGCCTTCAGAATACTGCAGTGAGCACTGCAACTGCAATCTGTGTACATGTTTTCATAGCCCTCAAAATTGGATTTGATGCTGACCTAAAACATGCTTAGAAGGTTGTATGTTTTGTATTTGTCACTAAGAGATGTGATTTTTGTGGCATTTAATGCCCTCATCCCTTCATGTATGAATTAACAAACAAAAAAAAAATATCAAATTTTATTTCACATGATGATTTTCAATTAATATGACATTTTTGCAATACAGTACTTGATATTACACCTATTACAAGGTGTTCACTACTAAGATGTCCTCAGGAAAACATTTTGTGAGAAGTATGCTTGTGCTCTATTAATGATATGCAAAATTGTTATTTCAAATGCAGTTATGATAAACAATACCTGTTAGATCAGAATAAAAGTTTGATTACCGGTACATCTGATTCAGTAGAATATTATATTGCAGTTATACATGAAATGAAGTATTTACCAAGTAGATATTTCAGTTCTATAATCAAGTAAACTTTTTTTTTAGTATTCATAAGAGTTAACAACGCTTGCACCAAAAAAATAAAAATAAATGAATAAATCCTCAGTAATATTTCATGAACTAGGATGAATGTCTTCAAAATAAGCATTAGTTAACAGACTCAAACAGCAAGAATAGAAGAACATTCTTGCTTCATGTAAGCTTTAGTATTGGGAGATAACTTGAATGAGATTTATCATGAACTTATCTGTTGCAGGATGACACCCTTGCATTCATTTCTGTACAAGTTTCTGAGTTCATAAATTTAGAATTAAGTGACAAATTGGAAATCAAAAGGCGTGCACTAGCAGCTCAGGATGGTGATAATGATTTACAGTAGCTGTGTCAGGAATCTTTGTCCCTCTTATTCTTCCCTCCTTCCATCCTGCAATAATTAATTCGCAATAAACAGGGATTCATCCATCACATTACCACTCGGTATGCACTGACTTGATCTGTTTCAAATGTGTAACTACATAATGTAAAGTTTGATCGTGACTTTGAACGCCGCAGACGGTTTTATACCTGCAGTATATTAGCAAGACTCACTCCACTGTTTGTAGGATGAGATGAATTTGGTTCTTGTCTTGTAATTCAGAAGAGATGGTAAACGGTTCTCGAATGTGCTAGCATGTACACCCTGTTGTGGAATGATAGCAGTTTAGAATTGTTGCTGTCTGTTCATCTTATTCTACCTAGTTTGAATGATTCTTGATTATGTGAACATCGTGATGTCATAGTTTTGTGCCCAGATCAGTGATTTTTACCCCAAACTGTCCCAAACTCGAGTGATGTGACATCCTCGGCAGTCACTTTCTAGATTCTGATGCAGGAATTGCTAGAGGACGTGATGCGTGCCAAGTTAATAGTGTAAGTGATTACGTAACATAGCAGTCCATCAATCAGAGACCTCGCAGGGAGGGGCAGTCATTCAATTAACCCTTTGAGGACGAGTCCTACTCGGGTAAGTGTCTATGCGATATGCGTGTTGTAGCAAAATCAGCCTGTCCTCAACATTTAAATCACGCTTGTAAACTTTCTCATCTTCCCGTCAAAGATTTCCAGAGAAGGACAGCCACAGGAAATGGATATCTACAGCCAGGATGGAGTCTACTTGGGAATAGATATCAGGTATGTGTGAGCAAGTGCCTGTCTTTGGTTTGGGAAACCTGCCAAAATTGATGTAGTCCAAATCAACTGCCTACAAGAGTTTGCATTGGTCAAAAAGTAAACTTAATCATGCCACACATGAGTGAGAAGGAGGTTTCATAACAGTGGCTGCTTGCAGACCAAACACTTCCCTCTGCTAACTTGATACTTGCCCAAAACAAATCTTAGATTAGTAGATTAGAAAATTATTCCATCTGTGTTGGATGTATACAAGAATATGTGGCCTTTCAGAAGTTTTTATGATGTGGAGGATCTTCCTAATTCCAGAGAGTGCAAATTCTTTTCAATTAAAGCACTCAAGCAAAAGCAGAAGGTCAATACAAATGTGATGACAATCTAACAGACAAAAAGAAATATATCAATGTAATCGAAGTCATCCCTGAGATATTCCTAATTTTCAGTTTCTTATAAACATGGAACTAAAAAACAAATTCATAAAGAGGTGTCATGTTGGTTATGTTTTCAATTTCTTTGAAATCAGAGAAAGAAAATTAAAAAAAATAAATCTTACCATTTGCACAGTTGTGTGCAAGTATCCTTTGTTCTGTTTCCTTTGCTTTGTTTCATCTTTGTTTGTTTGATAGATTAAAATACACAATTTCCTCTTTGTGCAGTGTGTAGGAAAAGGCAAGTCTGTTATGATAACGTTTGGAATACAGTCCAAGGACTTTGATTTGTTGGAACTGAACCAGTATTTGAGTAAGATTTTAAACTTGTGGGAAGTGGCTTTCACATTTCCGTTTTGTTCTTTTGAGAGATCAGAACGTGGTGGGAGCAGTTGATCAAGTCACTGCTGCCCACACATTATATACAGTTGATGTGTCCGTGGTACCTCAAGAATGATGTAGCATGCAATACCGTCATCTCACTGATGCTTCCAAATGTTGTTGGAGTTTTTTTATTTTATATCAGTGGCACAATAACTTTATGGAAAAAAGAACAGCTTTATTGTTTCCATTCCTAGCTAATTGTCATATCAGTGGCTTGCTTATTGCAACGCAGAATGAAAATGTGTAATATATTACCTGTGCATCAAGGAAACATATAAATGACCTGTACTTATACTTATGCTTATGGAGAATGAACAGAAAAACAAAAGAAGTATCCTGAAATTCAATTATTCCCACATTCACATTAGTCCCCGCATCGCGGGGAAAGTCCCACGCCGCAGAACCTTCCCCTCTAAAACCATAGTGTGGATGCTCACTGGGACTCGACTTGTCCCCCATCCCAACGAAGCAAGTCGGGTCTGGGGACAAAATTTGGAGGGGAGAGGGGCCTTGGGCCACAGTTGATAACACCCAGCTGTGTTCATCAAATGTGCGCATACTCGAAGTCTGGTTTCAAGTGGTAGGGCTCGCCCCAAGCCCCGATTGCCCCCGCAGCTCGGGGACAGTTGAGATAGCAGTGTGGACAGTCAGTCATAAATTAGATAAGATCACTGGAGACTGTCCCTGTGACACGGGCTCACAGGAAAGACTCTCAATCCACATAAACTAGATGGTGATTAGCTTGGCATGGTGCTTCAGTCCATTTTAGATTGATGTCGTTCTTCTTGGAAATTTTCTCTAATTTTTGCATTCAATTTTGAGAGACAACAATTGGCATTCTCGGGCATAAACATTTTCGTTTCATGGATTGTGATTAACATGTAAAGCAATAAGGAAAATCAGGGGGAAGTAGCAGGCTGCTCTCCTCTCAGCAGGAAGTAAACCGGAGAAAATCGATGTGGCCAGTTTCCTTCCTGATTCAAAACGTGAGCAAGATGAAATATCATACCTTGTTGAAAGCAGACGCCTGTCCAATTGTTACATCAATAGATACCAAGGCTTTCAGTTACTGTTAGTTGGTAGATACATACATACATACAGTACAAAGATAGTTAGCTAGATAGATGAATAGATAGATAGATAGATAGATAGATAGATAGATAGATAGATAGATAGATAGATAGATAGATAGATACGTAGATAGATAGATAGATAGGTACATAGAGAAAGAGAGAGAGGGGGGAAGATGTGTGTAGATATAAATTTTCTCACAATTTACAGTTAATAAAAACTAAATTTCACCATGTAGAGTTTTCTCTCTTTAAAGTCTGTTAACAGCAAGAGGAGCATAAGCATGAAGATTAGAAGTGATGGTAGATTGTGAGCAAAAAGGGGGGAAGTGGTGTTGAATATAGAAGAGAAATACGGATGAGACATAGAAAAGATATCCTGTAATACTTGGTTTACAATGTCAACATTTCTTCAAAAGTAAATATGTGTGCAGAGACATATTGGACAACTTGTCTCTGACAATAGGGAATTCAGCATCCCAATCACTGCCTGCTAGAGTGTGAGTGCATGGGGTAATTTACAGACATTCAAACCTGCCTTAGCAGCCACCTGCCTTATAGCAGCCACCTGTCTATAGCAGCCACCTGTCTATAGCAGCCACCTGCTGTGTACAACCACTAAAAAAAGCCATGTTGGAGACCCTGTCTATAGAGCGGACACTTGTCTAAAACAGCCGCTTTTTTGTCTTCCTTGCATGGCCACCTTAGACAAGATTTGAATGTACGTATGTAGTTTTTATGATATCAAGCACAGCAGAAGCTCACGCCAAAGAATATGTCGTATTAACTTCTGGGGAATATATACAATGTATGTATGCAATGTGGCAGAGTTTTATTTGCAAATGCATTACAACGACTGATTCAGTCGAAGAGAGCAAGGAGAAGTAGAACATTGTGTGAATATGATCACAAAGTGAACAAATATTGCATTTCATGAATGACACACAAAAACATTTATGATTTTGCTGTGGTCCAATCCACAAAGGATGACAGAGACACAATACACACTCTAATATGTTTCAGTGCGCGCCCCTACACTTCTTTATTTTCTTGGTTTGAATGCATATTTTACAATGGCAGCTGTTCATAAAATTTTTGTATTCCTGGCTGTCTCTACATTCTATTACATTTGTGATGCCAATTTGAATTTGTTTATCTGTTCTTATGTCTGAATATATTTTTATAGGAGTGACTGAAATAAATCTGAAATTTATGAAATATGTGTTTGAATACATTATTCATCAATGCATCCTCTCATGTTTGTTTATTTTGCCTGATTTACAAATCAAACTGCACAGGATATTATGCCACATGAGTGGAGCCACTGGAAACATTTTACCCTCAACCCGACTGCGCTCGCCGTCTACGCTGGTCACGTGACGGGGGGCTACTTTTTCTCCAAATTCTCTCCTCGGGTGAGTCTGGGGCTTAAAAGTCCTGATTCAGTGGTTTGAATGAGGAGACATTTTTTGGTGTGATCTTTGGACTGGTAAAAATGTGTGTCCTAGTCATTAAGTCCTTGTACAGTCCAACCTCTGTTTTTCGGCCATGTCAGGACTGGCGCACCCATCCAGACAAAGCGATTTTATCTCATTAATTGCAATACGTTTTCTGTTTCATATAAATCCTTTTGATTGAAATCAAACTAGAAGTGAACCTAGATTGTTTCCTTTAAACCCGCACAGCACAGAAAATGGTTTCTCCTCATGTCTTCTCTGGCTGGTACAGCGGTCATCATCGGTTACATGGTGTTTCTTGTGATACTACTCCACGCCCTCCTGGCCTTCATTGCTGTGTCTACTGGACGGGTGTGGGTGGTGTGGGCAGTGTGTCTGTCACAGCTGGCCTCCCTCATCAATCGAACTTCCTTGTCTTTGCAGGTAAGTGTGTGTGTGTGTGTGTGTGTGTGTGTGTGTGTGTGTGTGTGTGTGTGTGTGTGTCCCAGTGTACCTATATGTTTGCTTTATGTTTGTTTGCTTGTGAATGTGTTTCTGAAATGGCAAATGTATTTAAGCAATTGTTCTTATTCTGGCATATAGGTTTGTATGTAAGCCGTGTGTGTGTGTGTGTATGTTTGTGTGATTGTTTGTTTTAACGCTCTTTAAACCAAAACATAGTTCTCAGAAGGGCTTAAAATTCTTCTTTCCTCATTTGGAATTTGCTTGCAATGCATTGAGAGAGTCTACCAAGAAACTTGTGTAGCTGATACAATTTGCCATAAAAACAAGTTGTTTTGGTGTACTGTTTACACCAAATATTTCTTGAGGTTTTTATTTCCGCGAATTTCGCGAATCAGGTGCTATTCGCGAAATTAAAGACACTCGAAAATATTGACTCTGATCCCAATGTGGATATGACGTACGCATGTTCATTTCTCTGTTCATTACAGGACTCTGTGATCGCGAATTTAACCAATCACGAAATCGTCCAGAATTCCCGATTCGCGAAAATTTAGACTCGCGAAATATATTGCGTATACAGTATTTGAGATCAAAAGTGTAAAATAATTTCAATCATATACCAAGTACATTTTTCTATCCCGGAGGGGCCCTCCTCATTATTAAAGTAGGGGGCAGGTAAAATGTTATGTGATGATCGATCTTTCCTTTATTAGCAATCAAATTTCCCAACAAGCTGCATGTGATTGACTCTTGCATGGAACATTGGTAGATCCTGCTGTGGCCAATTTTTAAAGTATCAATAATCGATGATAAAAAAGATTATGTAATAACCATGATCTGATACCCTCTTGAGCCTGTAGTACTTCTTGTGAAACTTTCTGACCAATATCTAACATTTTTGTTGTTACTCAAGTGAAATCGCAGATTAAATTCACACAGTTTGTATGCAAAAGTGTCCATTTTAGGGCAAATATTAATGGTTTTTGCAGGTGTATGGAAACTATACTTTACCTTTAAACTTTTTTTTCTTAAATTCATCCTGGCAGATGAAGTTTGCATTTGTGTGTTTGTTATTCTTTTTTAATCAAAAAAGTTTTGTACTTTGTAAGGGTTTATTTTTAGTTTGCCCATTGTCAGGTTTCAATTAAAATTGTTCCCATCCAAGCATTCTGACAGTGGTTTGTATCATTCAGTAGGTGGCCCTTCTGTGACTGCCAGAAATCTGGTTACTCCCAAGCATCCAGCAGCTCATATCTTCTCACTTGTTTTTACTCCACCATCCAGCTGTCTGTCATACCCAAGGATGATCCGCTCAGCCACAGCAAGTTTCTGATCTGCTTAGCATTCTGCAGCCTCCGTTTCATAGCCTTTGGCGCAGCCCATGCCAATAGACTTCCAAAGAACGAAGCGGAAAAGAACGTCAGGGAGGATGGAAACGGAGGAGAAGAGGCGTGGACCTTTTGGGATTTTCTGCTGTATGTCTTCTATCTTCCAACAAGCGCACATGGACCCGTTACGTCACCGGAGGGGTTTTTCCGTCAGGTAAGACATTTCAGGTAGGGCCTTTGCAATATCTCTGCCTCGGTTTTCATTTTCACATTTTTGCATCACACAGATCACATGGCATTCGAGACAAAAATTTTGACATTGGAGTGATTGAGGTGAAACACATGACAATCAATTCAGGTCATCCTTGAAATGATGTAATGGCTTGGTAATATGAAAGTTCGAAACCGAGGTTGCTAGAGTGTTCCAGTTAACAGTAATTGAGATGGAGGCCTTTAAAATGATTCTCTCACGTAGTTGTGTATATGCTGACTAATTTTCCTTTCCCCTTTATGTGCTGGTATGGAATTCCTGGACATGCTGAAAGCAGAAAGTATGCAAAGAGAAAGTGAAACTGCAATGTATTAAGGCGATGTCCCCAGAAGAGCATGAGCATGGTATCTTCCAATCAATCAAAACTTGTGCATTAGTAACCTGTCACCGTCCGGTCCTGTGATAAAGGGCTTTTAGTTGTAAATGGGGTAATCATTATTTCATACTACGTAACTTAGTTTGCCTGATGAAGCAGAGGTACAAATGACACTAGTGCAAACACTGAATTTGTTCGAACTATCGTTTTCATTCAAGCAAGTCACAATTGTCATTCCGAAAGTAATCTGTGAATAGGTTAAATTGGAACCCTACTTAGGTTGCTGCTCTGATAACCCAAGTGGTTGTGAGTGGATAAATGACCCTGCAGTTTTGTCTCAATGCTGCCTGGAATCCTGCCAAGATCTTTCAATAGTGTACTTGGAATCACACAATTGTCATTCCAGTTTCCCAGTCATTCAAAGGTATCGGTCAGTCTTAGCTGAGAAACTTTTGCAAATGAATGCATCAAGCAAGTGCAGCATGACTGGGGGCAGTTTATCAGAAGTCCATGTGTCTAGTCCCACACACGAAAATGAGTGCGATGGTTCCAAATATTACATGAGTGTGTAAGTTTGAACGTTATATTCAATGACATGAAGCAGAGTTGAATAGAACGGCAAAACTTGCACCGGACGTAATATTCGAATTGTAGCACAAATGATAAAACATTGAATATTTGTTTTATACAACACCTGATATAGGCCTGGTCTAGACCAAAATAGATCTAACATTAAGCCTTTCTAGGAGGAGGACTAACAGTTTGGCCTAGATCCTAGCTCTCAGACTGGCTCTAGGTCTTGCTGGCTGCGCAAATGGGTACGTGTATGTGTCAATGCTTAGAATACACAAGGTCAGTGTGTCCTGTAAAGATCTATTTCACTGCTGGCTCGCTTGATTTTAATACCATTCAATAGACGTCTATTGCACTGGCAATACAAGTGAGCGTGGGATAGCTGATTGTACTGAATGTCCTGTGACCTGCCTTCATCCAATCAGATGGCAAGGATCTATACATGTGTTGTATAATTCTGGATGATGCTTGATCATGAGAATGAGAAAGAGCTTAAATAGGGAGTTCAATAGAACGAATCCTGAAAGTGCAATGCCGCACAATATTCAAAGATGGCTTTGGTATCTAAAACAGAGTAAAATCAAACAAGCATAGTGGTGAAAGTTTACTTGCACTATAGTTTTTGGAATCCAAAAAACCCCATGTATTTCCAGGACTCAACAGACAGGAATACCAGTGGCAAAGACATTTATGTATTATGTGAGGTGATAATATCATAGACTCAGAAGTCTTCCTTTGACCTACGAAATTATAATACCGATACAGATCTTCATTAGATTGAATTTCCCTTTCAGATATTTGATCATAAAGTTACAGTTTGTATCCTCTGCATGAAATTTTTGTGGTGTTATGATAATGTGGCAGTAATGACTTCTATTGTTTGTTGGTTGCTTTAATTGCTGAATTATTCACCAAAAACATATATTCACCTTTGTAGAATTATTATTATCTCACAGGCGAAGCGGTGGGAAAGTTATGAGTTGAAGACACTATGACCTCAGCCAATTTCCATTATTGTGTGGTTTTATCTGATATCACTTATCTGATGAAAACCTTTGAAAGTTAACATTTCATTGCTTTAAACATTTGGTGCCTCCAACTCCACCCCCCACCCCCACTATATATGTGCTTTACAGTATATAATAATTGCAAAAGAATGACAGCTAAAAAAAGCAAGTTTTCGGAACAGGAATAGACTGAGAACATTTTCTTCTCAGGCCTACAAAAACATTGACACTGTGTAGTATTGGGAGAATGTTTCTAATGGACAACATCATTTTTTAAGTACCTGAAAATAACTTACCACATCAAATTTGTCTAATATGAGTACAGTTCCATTGTTTCTTCTATGCAGATTTGATTAATTTGACAAGCATTTCTTGGTACAGTGGCCAAGAAAACTTTCTGATGTGAATGAAATTATAATCAATCAGTCATCACAACTTACCATGTCATGGCTTGTTAACTGTCACATGACTTTGGAACTCTGTAATAGTCCTTTTAGTAGGCAGAATATTATTAATGAGGAAGATGAGTAAAAGACACTTGAGAATGGCATCATTTATCACGCCCGTGAGCACGCTGGATGATGAATGATATGTCCCTACTTTTAATAGATATCACTGTTTCTGTTTGCCATTGACTTTCCGTGTTGTCACTCAAGGAAGAAGACGCAGTTCGCGTGGACACTGTGTGCAGCAGTGCTGCCAATGGAATCTGTAAAGTGACATTCCTCTCCAATTTATTCCAAGTTTGCTTTAGGAGATGGGACAAATCTGATGAACAGGATGGTGGGAATCATCAAAGTCTAACAGAAAACTGATAATTGGAGAGATTCACATGTGGTCGCTAGTTAGTGACATTAGTCACATCCAAACTCACAAATTAGAAAAATCAGAAAAGGGGATGGTGTTATGTCTCTCACATATGTTTGTACACAGGGTATGTTTAATTGTTATAAAATAATCTTTTTATGTTGTTGTTTGATAAAAGTGAGAAACAGCAATCCCTTTCCCCCTATAATTTATGAATTCGCATGTATTCTGTTAAACAGTAGTGTTAGTAGCGAATGTATCTGCATCTCAACTATGATGATCATATCTTGGTTGACTTGTGCACAGAATTGTCACCAAGTTGGAAAATTTTGAGTAGATGACAGCATCACTTCTGCTGATTTGCATATTTGGTTATGACCAATTTTACTTTTCTGTGAAAACATATCAAATCTACATATTCTGCATATATCTTCTTTACTGTGAGATGTTTATGAGTGGTTCCATCTGTTTGTTTGATTAATTCTTTATGTGCCATGGTGGAAAACCCATGTGTGCCACATTATTCTGAGACACCAACGTAGTCATACTTTGAGAAAACATTGTGTTTTTCAAATCTATGTAACTGTTTCAAATTTCTGTTGAGCTGGACATGTATTGCACAAAGTTGTAGAGAAAATGCCAAGCTTTACTTTGATGTGAATTGCATGTCAGATTGATGATTGAATTTCTTTTAAGTGACCAGTACCTACATTACTGTAAAGGCCTGACTTTTGCACACAGAACAGTGGCAGAAACTTAGAATTTACACGCATATCCAGCAGGGAACACCGAACGCTTTAATTGTACTGTGGCATTTGGCAATTTATTGATCGGTTTGGGTGGGTTTGTGCGTTTGAGCAGAATATGCGAAGTTGGCACGCCGTCGACTGAGTCGGGCATGCGAATGTGGCACATAAAGAGTTAACTTGGCATTTTAATCATGGGCATTAATTGGCAGTGCACTTTGAAGAGATGATTTACGACAATAAAAACCACTTTTTAATTGTGATTTATTAAAAAAATCTTTATCATGGCTTCAAGCATCATATCTACATCAATATTCCATCTATTTTATGGATACTGTAACCACTGAGAACTGAACTTTTGTTGTTGTTGAAATCAATCGGCAAAAGCGTGTCCATGGAATAGGACCGCAAACATTTACTTCTCTTTACCTCATTATTACCCATCCAGATTAAGCAGCCCTACTACCCACAGGAGGAGAAGGGCGTGAGGTGGGTGTGTCTGCAGTGGCTCCGCCCACTCCTCAATGCCATATTCCTGGAATGGCTCCACCACTACCTCTACATCTCAACGTTCCTCAGCCTTCGGCGAAAGCTCAGCCAGCTCTCAGTGGTGGCGCTCAGTAAGTTGGCGCTCAGCATGTCTCCATCGTGTCCCCTCTGAGCGCATGTCTGGAGAAACATTCGTGTTTAGGAGAGTTGCACCTTTAAATCATGGGGGGAAACAGAAAGTGCCATCAAACGTGCAAAATATCATCTGAAACAGCAAATGCGGTTCTATAAAGTGCCATTTATATCAGTCTACCCTGATCCACATATATCGTTATAATAGTCCTTTCGTGGTCATAAGTATGCTGCAATTATATGAAGCTGAAACCAAAATTAAAGGATAAATACTGTGGGCATTTCTAACAACTAGAAAGGTTCTACAGCAATGCAAAGTTCACTTGAAGTCAGTTTTTAGTTCACATGAGTGATCCAGGAATCATAATACCATGATTAATGCAAGTACAGGTAATGATAGGACATGCACACTTATTTTCCAACATTGCAATTTTTTCTTTCATTTTTGTTGGAATTTGATTCAAAGCTAAATAAATAATGCTTTTGGACCCAATCTCTGTAGCACGTTAAAGCCTTTTAAAGTTGTTTTTACTGCAACTGATTGATGGTTGCCCTTCAGGAACATAGATACACACCAATTTTTCAGTATTATTGAGTAAGAGCCATGATAAGAATTATTAGCATACACACTTGGGTGGGATTCCAACCCATAACTTCCTAATTGCTACCCATGTGTCATATCCACCAGACTATCAAACTTCCACCCAATAGCCAGTGATGGTTCTGATCCCTAGTGGCAGCGGGTACTGCATATTTATTCAAGTGATTCAAAATGGGCATACATACCCGACTGTTTGGGTTTTGTTTTGTTTTTTCTGGAAAAAGAACACTAAAGTGCCCTCTCAGGTTATTCTACTTTGTAAGTATAATTACCTCCCCCCAGGAGGTTATGTTTTTGTTGCCATTAGTTGTTTGTTTGTTTGTTTGTTTTTGTTTTTTGTCTTTTTATATTCAAAAATAACTAAAGAAATTGTGAATTAATTTGGATGAAACTTTAAGAAAATTTGATAATGACACAAGGAACAGATGATTACATTTTGGTAGTGATCTGAGAATTTATATGAATTTTTGAAGATGATAAATTTAATATTTTGGCAAATAAGGTCAATCAACTTGGGAGTTTAAGCTGTGTACTTTTGAGGTTTGCATGCACACAAAGTGCGTGCTGTATTCAAGAGGTGCCATGCAGCAGGAAGCTGATGAGGTAAAGTAACACAAGGCCTCTTTATCGTTGGGAAATTGGACGATTTTCAGCGCGTAATGGTGGAAATGAGCTGCTTGCAGAGGTCTGTGGTCTCCAAGTGCTTTAATTCTTTATGTAATGGTTCTGATGCTTCATGTCTTATCAAGCTCCATTCAGTTCTATCGAAATGTTAATTCTGGCTTTACGTACCATTAAAGATGTTGATGTTTCGCTGGGGGGGGGGGGGGGGGGTGTGAAACTGCTTTAATACCTCCTGTTCAGTAATTCATTTCTGTTTTTTTTACTCTTCAGTTGCACTAGGAGAATGGGTCATACTCATCTTTCAGATCCAGTACATGGTGTACTACGGGTTTGCCAAAGCCCTTGCCATATTTGACGGAGTTCTTCTACCAGCCCTGCCAATTTGCTTTCAGACGATAACTTGTTTTCACGATGGATGGAGGTAGGTAACATGTTTTGCAAAATGCTTTGTGTTTGAAATGTCAATTATGAAATATCAAGAACTTGGAATGTTTGTATATGAGCATCAATTCAGAGAATGAATTTGATGTAATTTTCTTATGCCAAATATTGTATATTATTACAGTTTGAAATCAATCTCCAAAACATGGGGGAGCTAAGATTTTTCCTGGAAAATCTGCACTTGATGAGATCGTGCAAGGAGACTAATCAGTAATGTTTTATGAAATTGGCAACATATTTGTGATGACTTATTTCTGTATTGATAGTATTGCTTCCTGCAATGTGCATACGGTTATTTCAGATGGAATTCTTATTGTACAGTTGAGCAACTGTGAGAAACAAATTTATATACCCTGGTTGGACCTTTTTCTTGGGGATAATTTCGGTTATTGTACAAGTAGATGCTCATTAAGGGTAGGTTTACCCAGGGAGAGGTACAAGTTTTGCTTTCAATATCTCATCTGTTTAAATTCATTGTGTTGGGGTTTTCCTTATTTTGTAGGACATTTTCCAGTACCTCACATTTCATTTGAAACATGATATGTACATTGAGGTATGATTGCTCCAAATCTGCACGCAAATCTTCATCTGAACACATTAATTACGATGAAGTGTTTCTCTCTATAGTGTGGCTGTGGTCAATGTTACTGAGAGTGACTGTCGGATCTTTAAGTTCATATGAACATGAATTGTTGTTTTTTTCTAAGAGAGGAGACCAAACTTTACTGTAATCAGAGTTGTATGGTTTTGAAAACTCATTTACTAAACTCATTATCACATATCTAATGATGTTGTTTACCTTACATGTCTTGTCAGGTATTTTGACAGAGGAGAGCACCAGTTCATCTTGAGGTACGTTCAGACATGTCATCATTTTGGGCCTTTGGGACTATGGTGCGTGGTATGTGTGTGTGTGTGTGTGTGTGTGTCTGTGTAACTCGTAATCATAGTCTATAATAACATAATGTGATTCTATTCTGTTTCGCTTTACAATTGTGTGTTTGTTTGTTTTTTCATTTGAGTTGTTATCAGTCTGACAAATTAGATGTTAGGTGTACTATATTGTGAAGTTTCAATTCTTTTTTTTTCTCTGAAAAAAGAAGGAAATAATACACAGGAAGGATATGACCTTAATCAATTTTGTCATTTATATCCAAATTATGTGATTATTATGTTGCTTTATATAGTAGTATCAATTTATAATATTGCCTTTGTATTATTTGAATAGTAATGAATAAAAACCACTGGGAAAAACAAAACAATTTTTGGAGATGCTTTGCTAGTCTACTACTGTCATCATATTGGGTGTGCCTTGTGCGATGTTTTCATCATATATAAAGTAAGGTACATGTATGTGTTTTTGGTGTGCATTTTTGCTGTGATAAATGAATCAGATGTATATGATTCGTCCAATGGGCAGAAACATCTACATCCCTGTCGGCGGATCGCAGCACGGTGCGCTGAGACGATCCTTGGCCCTAGCGACGTGTTTTGCATTCAGCTGCTTCTGGCACGGCGGCGGCCCCAACATCGTAGCGATGATGGCGATGCATGTTGTGGGAATCCAGTGCGAGGTGTCCGCACCCATCCTGCTGAAGAAACTGGGCATCACCCAACTGGTAAAAGCAAGAACAGAAGCAAAGCAAAACGAAGCAACCCCCCCTCCCCCTCCCCCCCCTCCCCCCTCCCCCCCCCCCTCCCCCCTCCCCCCTCCCCCCTCCCCCCCTCCCCCCTCCCCCCCCTCCCCCCTCCCCCCCCTCCCCCCTCCCCCCTCCCCCCTCCCCCCAAAAAAACAAAAACAAAAACAAAAAACAAAACTGAGAGTGCACTCTATCGCAGCAGCAACACTATGCAAAACTATGTGTAGTATACTTCTCAATTACTTTCAGAAGTTTTGGCATGTGATAATACACTCTACCCACAGACTAATTTAGTGTATTTCAAGTGATGCAAAACTAATCACAGTTTTGCATACCGCACATAGGAAAAACTGTGTGCCCTCCAAAGTCTAAAATATGTAAACGTGTATAAACAGCCTGCAAAAGAATACACAATGCACATGAACAACATGAAATGGGTATCGTCCAGTGACAAACTACTTGAAGTTTCATCTAAGGAGGCCACACTACACAAAACAAAGCATTGTTTCACAAGAAGTGAGCAACTTCCCAAGTGCATGCAAGGAGTTTTGTGGGAAATTTTTACCGGTAACTCCTTGAGAAATCTGTTTTCACACTGTCCAGATTACATGAAGCAAAATACTGGATAGTGAAACAATGCGTATTGTAGTTTCACGCAGTGTGATTGAGGCTAATTTTATGTTGATCAATGCAGTCACATGCTGTCCTAAGTGAGGCCTGTATGGCATTATTCTAATTTGTTAGAATTGTAATCGAAAATATGCAACCTGTATATCATATGCATAATGCATAATGCAGAGCTGACTATACTTATATGTGTTGTGATGGGAACTACTTTGCTTTGTAAAGTCAGCATCACCAACAACCAATCGTCTCATTCAACTAAAGTAGGATGAGTGTTATTTACACGTCTACACACAATGTTTTAAAAGAAGGTAATGGTGCAAAGGGCATATTAGACAGGTCATAGTTTCCAGTCCCTTTTGGATTGACTAGACATGTTGTGGTTATTGTTAAACCCGTTGAAGACTAGTCCTGAACATACTTGGGCAGGTGTTTATGGGAAATATGTGTTAAAGCAAACTCAGCTTGTCCTTAATTGGTTAATACTTATTCAGTTCAGTTCAGTTTATTTCATTCATCATTAAATACATAAAAATACAAACGCTGCCACTGTGAACTTAAAGAACATATTTCATGTGAATGGGGTCAACTAAAAGAACGTAAAAGTGCTGTGACATGTGCCACCCCCCCTCGACGTTTCGCACTATAATTCCGTAACGCAAGAAGACCTCGTCGCAAAACTTCTTGACTTTCTTTGTTCAAGTCTCGCGCAACTTTTGGGAACAAATTTGCAACATCCGCGCATATTTTTATGAAGCCACGCCCATTTTTGGAATGGCATGTCGCCCAAAACGGGCACAATTTTGTGATTTTGTGTACATTTCCTATGGAAAACTAGTGCTCTGTCATGAAAGTCATAAAAACCTGATTATTTTTACAATTTGATCACTCTCATTGATTAATTTTATGTTAATTATGGTAAAAAAGTGGTCAGTAACAATTTCCAACAAAAAAACAAAGAAAAAACAAAAGTAAAAAAACAACGAAATACATAAGAAATTCCGAAAACAATAATATACATAAGAATTGAAATGACTTTTGGAAGTTTTTGTGATGTACAATTGTTGAATATGCCAAAACAGATTTACAGACCAAAAATTAGGCTCTCAATGCTTTTAATTAGGCTAGAATATGATCTTGAGCTTAATTTGCATGATTAATTAATTAGAATTAAAAATTGATTGTTTCAAAAAATATTATGGCACAATCTTGTAGATTATGACGTGGGTGTCACGCATGCCAAATTTCGTCACAATTGCACCTACGATAGCCAAAAAAGCCCGGCCTGATTAGGGTTTAGAAGGACTCAAAACACAAATGCAACCGTACGATCATAGAAAGTAGATAACATTGCAAAAGTAACATTTAAAACAAATCAGAAACGGGAAGAATACAAACTCATAAGATGGTCTTTGTAAGCACATTTGAAATCATTAAGGAATGACTGAATCATCCTCTGCAATCTCTCTGAAAGGAATGCTTTTTCATATGTACGATAGTCTCGTAATAGGAGCCAAACATGGTTGTATTGTAAACATATACTACTTCACACATACCAAAAAAAAAGAAAAAAAAATAAAAACATGCATGTGATGCATGACATGTGTTCATCATATACATGTATGATGCTGTGTATGTTTGGCTTAGCAATGCATAAAAGTAGAGCTGCCATCCATATATTTATATATTTATGTTTATGATATGTATTATCCCTTTTTCCTGTCAAGTTAAGGAAATATGCTGGGTTTCGTTTCAACCAAACTTATGTTATTTCTGATATCTTATGTAGTATGCCATTGCTCTAGAGAGGTATGTAAGTGGCAGTCCTGTATTAAAGGTGTTCATCAAAAGACTATTTGTTCCTCCCCAACCGCCACCAGGTCAGCCAGCACTGCTCTGCCCTGACTCAGCGCAGAATAAGAGGCCTAGTGGCCGGTGCCAAGTACCCCTTGTTGGTCTGGACCTTGCTTCTCTTCCTGGAGGGCTTCTCCACCGCCGCAATCTTTGTGAGGAAAATCTTCGGAGAAGGTCAGCACACCCTTAACTGTTCGTTACAGCTCAGAGTGTGATAGGGGATTCTTGCTTTATTCGTTGTACTAATTTGCGGGAATCACATAAACAGAGACTCCAACCCCAAGCACCTTTTGATCTGGAGATTCTCCCGCCCGAAACCCCTAGCAAACAGGAGACTCCGTTGATGTGAGCAAAGCGTGAAGTTCCTAGGGTTCTAGATGTTCTCTGGTGCTATCTAAGGCTTATTTTTTTCAATATAGCAATAGGTAAGAAATCCTTTCCAACGGGAGACACAGAGCCAGGGCGGGAGAAATCAAATCTCAAGCGGGAGAACGGAAGATTTTGCAAAAATCCGCTTTCGGCGGGAGATCTCCCATCGAAAACGGGAGAGTTGGAGTCTCTGCATAAATATTGTGAAAGTGGAGATTTTTGCAAGACAGAAATTCTTTAGCATTTTACGCAATGTCAATTAGCACAAAGATGAAAGTGCACAAATTGGTTTGCTTGGTATATATAGCATCGTTTTACATCTTTGATTTTAAGATGGGTATATGGTAGGGGTATAACTGCCAGTTATTTATACCCCCGCCAAACAAAGTTTGAAGGGGGTATATAGGAATCAGCGGACGGTCGGGCGGTCGGGCGGTCGGTCGGGCGGTCGGTCGGGCGGTCGGGCGGTCGGGCGGTCGGTCCGTTGCAAATCTTGCGTCGCGAACTACTTCCTCAGTTTTCAACCGATTCCCATAAAACTTGGCACAGATGTGTGCCTTGGGTTGTAGATGTGCAAGACGTATTTTTTGACAGTACCCAAAAGTACGTTGCCATGGTAACGGCATATTATGGGCAAAAATGGGTACAAATCTTGCGTCGCGAACTCCTCCCACAGTTTTTGATCAATTTTTATGAAATTAGGTACAGATGTTCATCTGAATATGTTAATGTGCAAGACACATATTTCCGCAGTGGCAAAAAGTGCGTTGCCATGGTAACGGCATGTTATTGGTAAAATATAGGGCAAAATGCTTCATGGCAAAACTGCTTCATCAGTGTTCTTCCAATTCTCATGGAATTCATATTGAATGTTTGTCTTAGGATATAGGTCAGCATGACACATTTCTTGACAGTGACAAAAAGTATGTTGCCATGGTAACAGCTCACATATTATGAGCCAAAATGATGGAAAATTTTGTGTTGCAAACTACTTCCTCAGTTTTTGCCCAATTTCCATGAAACTTGGTACAGATGTGTGCCTTTGGTTGTAGATGTGCAAGACACATTTTTTGACAGTACCCGAAAGTATGTTGCCATGGTAACGGCATATTAATGGCAGAAGATCAAGGAAAGATCTTGCGGATTTAACTACTTCCTCAGTTTTTTGACCAAAGCTTATGAAATGTGGCACACACCTTGATCTTGGTGGGAAGATGTGGAAGACATATTTTTCGGACGTGTCGGAAGCTGCGTTGCCATGGTAACGGCATATAAATGGCAGAAGATCAAGGAAAGATCTTGCGGATTGAACTACTTCCTCTGTATTCGACTGAAGCTCATGAAATGTGGCACACACATTGGTCTTGGTGGGAAGATGTGCAGACATATTTTTTGGACATGTCGGAAGCTGCGTTGCCATGGTAACGGCATATTAATGGTGGAAGATCAAGGAAAGATCTTGTGGATTGAACTACTTCCTCAGTTTTTGACAAAAGCTTATGAAATGTGGCACACACAATAGTCTTGGTGGGAAGATGTGCAAGACATATTTTTCGGACGTGTCGGAAGCTGCGTTGCCATGGTAACGGCATTTAAATGGCAGAAGATCAAGGAAAGATCATTCCTTGGGTAAGACTGTCGTCACGGGGCGGGGGTATTAATCACCTTAAGTGATATTTCTAGTTTAATATAGCTGGCTTCATGTTCTCTGGTCCTTTCGCATGAGTGAATTCTGCTGTTGTAATGCTGACTAGATGCCTTTCGCCGTAGTACATGTTGCCAAAATCTCAGCTGCCAAGACTGCAGTGAGCAGTCTGCTGTTTGAAGTGTTTGCTCAATCTTGATTGTCTGTTAAAGTCAAAACAAGCAAAATTCATCTTATGTGGCCAAGCACGGAAAATTACACACTAGAAAATTTCTGCTTTTAAGGTAATTGTATGCAGTTATCGAGGAGAGGATGTGCAAGTGATCCTCCGCATAACTGGCTACAGTGAGCCATGAGGCAAATGTGAGTAAGTTTTTCAGATAGAACACCGAGTTATATATCTAGTAAGCACTAACACCACTGCCTATAGTGTGAAAACTGACTATAATGGAAATATCTCAATATTTGCAGTTCTTGTAATGTCCATATCTTCCCCTGAAAGTGTAGTCGCTTACCAGTATTTCGTAAGTTCTATTAATGATTTTTGTGAAAGCATGCTTCTTGGCTTTGCTCTTGTTTCATCAAACATTTGTGTACCAGTACCTTGCAATGGGTAGCAAAGTACAGATAACTGTAAAAGAGAAGAAGAAACAAGATAATGAGCATGTTAATAGCTGAAATTAATCGGGGAATTCGAAGTGGGGAATTAAAAGAAGTGAAAGAGGAAATTCAGGAAGAACAACTTGAAACTTTTATGTCTTAATTATCCTGTTGTAGTACCCACTTTCACTTCACTACGTGAGGAAGTAATTACTTTCAACATTCTCAACCTCCTCTGTTAATCTTGTTGCCAATACAGAGGCATACTGGGTGGTTCCCAGTCTGGTAGCCGTTCACTACTGCAGCCTGCAGGTGGTGGAGGAGCTGAACCAGCGATGGGGCAGGAACTACCTCCACAAGAAACTCTACATGGCCGCTCCGAGCTTAGCAGGCGAGGAGGTCAGGGACAGACATGCAGACACACAGATGGCGGACAGACAGATGGAGTGAGATGGGAGATGAACAAGAGAACCGTCCCTGTGAGTGGAGTGAAAGTAAATGATGAACAAAAATGTTGGATGTATTGTTAATGTGATGCACAAGGAGGCGTATTTTGGATGTAAAGCTTCTTTAGAGTGATTCATGTAACATCTGATGTAATGAAGTCAAAAGGATGGTTGAGTTTTTCAATCTTAGCAGAATCTTAGTCAGAGGCAAAATGGCAAACATACACGGTAAGTGGACATATATCGGCAATGGTCACACGAACCAACGAATCGGTCCCTCTGTGAAAAACGCATCTGAAATTTTGGTGGGTTTCAGATGCGCTTTTCTAATAGTTGTATGTTGAAAAAGAACATAACTGGTAAGAATGCCTTGCAATTCTACCGCTCAATTCAATGTTAGCTTAAACCCAATACAGCCAAAGGTTTTATCATTTCAGTCAAGGAAAAGTGGACGTGGTCACATGCACGGTGGTAAATCTAGTGATTGAACAGTTTATTGACTGTACAGCTTATACGCACAGTCTCTGAACAGTCAAATCACTTCGATTCGGCAGTTTTGTGATCGCACTTTTAGTGTGCGCAATCACCAAGTTCGAATTGAATCAGGATGTCGCACACATCAGTGGAGCCTTCTTTGCTTTTTTCTCTTTCTTTATTTTGCAAGACTACATGAGGGCAGCATTAAAGGATGATGCAATGTAAAGGCACAGCTAATAGTTTATCACTTGCAGATAAGATGATCATTACTGATCCTCCTTATATATTTGTATATATAATACATACATTTTTTCTGCCTTCCAGGGCTCTTTTCCTCTCAGAAAACTATAGTCAGCCATGATTTCTTCTCCTGGGAGGATACTTCTGTTTAAAAAAAAAAGAGAGAGAAAAAAAAAAAAATATGATGAATATTTCACAACGCAGGGTTCCAGAAGAACTTGATATATTGTATACTATAAGCAGGGAGGTGGAAGAGAGTTACCTTCAACTGATACCTTCACCTGATCACAGTGATCATATTGAAAACTTGTGCCCTAATTTCCCACTGAAAATCCCTAGGTACACACCAAACAGACGCTTGAACAGAGGTAAAGGCATGTGTGATGCTTGCCTAGCTCAATGCAGCATATTACCTTATGCCAAAAAAGCACAGGTGTGGTTTCTCTCTGACTTTGATTACTCTTTCCTCGGCGTTCAACTCTCTGCGGGTTCCGTGATTGATAATCTTCCCAGCCGCTGACCATCAGTGGGGTCTGCTGTGCTATCAATACTGTGAAATCAAGGAGCTTCAAACAGAAGGCAATACAACGCTCACTTTCCTTTAGAAGTTAGCTGTGATGCCGCCGTCGTAAAACAGTGGGGGGTTGACCCTGATCTAATCTGCTGGAATGACACTCTGACCGCAATTCAAAAGCCCTGCGGAAAAATACGTCATCAGAAGTCAACGCTCTTGCAATGCATTGTGAACAAATACGTCATCGGAAGTCGACGCTCTCGCAATGCATTGTGGACGCGAAGCGATATAGCTGTACTGCAGTGCAATATTCGTTGATAGCTCATCGACAAGCTTCCTGGCGGACAAAACAAATATGACTTCATCTTCACTGGAAGAATTTGGTGATAGAGAAGTGATATGTATTTGTTCCATCCAGAAAACATCTAATCTCATATCCTGTTCTAATGTTTCGTGTACAATCGGTATTTACCACTCCGAATGTGTTGGACTGCACGGGAGTGCTGGACAATCGGATTGGGTTTGCGAGTTATGCGATGAGACAGACGACGTATTTCTATTGGAAGGGGATGTTGAACTTAATTCAGAAACTAAAAAAGGTATCGTGGAATTCATTGTTCTTACTGAGTGATAGCATTACACATTTAATAAAATTTCGATAGGTACCTCCTGTCTAAAACATTTATACGTCGACCATTGGCGAGGCCTGGGCCTAGCTTAGCTAGAGCTCCGTATTGATGTTGAAATCAGACATTGTCAATACGGAGCTACTCCTAGGTCTATATATGGCCATGTTTGATTCACACACCAAAAAATGAATTCCTTAATATTTCATATTTTTTATAAATTGATGGAAAAAAGGGGGTTCAAAGTTTATTTATACATTTTTGGAATCCTGATTACCCCACCCTATGAAAAAATATCATTTGATCTAATATGATAAAAAAAAAAGGTTTTGGTGGCCAAAATGCTTGCTGGGTATAGCTCCAGACCACATCAATTTCACACATGTGGGACTGGGGAACTCATTGAGGTTTTGAGCTATACCCAGCTAGAATTTTGGCCACCAAAACTTTTTTTTTTTTTCCATATCAGATCAAATGATATTTTTCAAAAAGTGGGGTAATCCGGATTCCAAATGTACATATAAACTTGGAACCCCTTTATTTTTCCATCATATTATAAAAAAATGCGAGATATTAACTTAAGGAATTTATTTTTTTGTGTGTGTGAATCCACAACATGACCATATAAGATATCTATATAGGAGTGTTTATAGCTCCGTATTGACAATTTCAGATTTTCAACATCAATACAGAGCTCTTATAGCTAGGTTGGGCCTGGGCTTGCGATGCTGTGGAGCTCTATTCATGGAATGGAGTTGCCCTTGCTGGCTACGGTCGTGGCCGGACATTGGGAGCTCCAAGACGGGAGCAACACAGTGTAGCAGAACCAATTTTAATCAGGACTTGTCATGCTCACCGGTAACAGTCAACTTAGAAGCCCCCAACTCCCAAATAAAATAAAATGGTAGACTCAATGATTGTAGTTGTAGATCTAGAACTAAACTAAAGTAAAAATACAATAAAAGGGGATGCAAAGTCGCTTGTGCCGTGTCTGTCTGTCTGTCAGTGTCGGCATATGCAGCAGTTGGTCTTTCTTATCAATGATTTCCCCTTCATTTTGGATCATCTTGTGCAGGACTTGCATAGCCGCACTAAATTCTCCTCCATGGCCTTCCTTTCCTTACGCATTTTTTCCAAGCGATTACGCATCTTTGTTTTTGATAAGTGAGCATGTGGCTTGAAGCTTGACATATTGGCTGTTCCTTTTTCCTTCCTTAACCTTTTGCGAAGAATGCTCAGATCCGTCCTGTAGATGGTACAGGTACGGCACCGTCCAACATCACCTTTGAGGATGGGGCAACTGTTGTGTCTCAATGACACATTTAGCGAGTCATATTTACTTGGATGATGGTATACTGGACGGTTCATAACATCTTCTGGGCTAATATCACCAAAGTCTTCATTGCCTGGGCAGACATATGATTTCGTGATTGCTTCTAAAAACTTTAGAATCTGCGATGGAGACATATTGGGTGGAAAATCTTTGAGAATATTAATTCCCAGATCTACAACCTTGCTATAGTGGCGAACCCTCCAACTTCCGTCACATTTAATGATGCAGCATTTCTCTGACATCCCTTCATCATCCAACTCAATAATAATCACCTTCCCTTCTCTATAATTAAACACCATCTTTCCTTGGAGTACATCCTGCACATTCCTCACTGCATCTAGAATGCCACCATCTTCCTCCTCATGTGAAACACAATATTTACAGTCCGGTGTGTGAGGCTCAAAATCGGAAACAACAATGCTGACACTTGTAGTTTGCCTCTTGCGTTGCTTTTCACGCCATCTCGATAAATTCTTCGAGCAAAGCCCACAAACCGAAGGAGGATGAACTTCCTCAATGTCTACAGAAACATCGATGTCAAGAGCCCTTTTAATAACAGTAGACCATGTTGACTTCACTTGGTGTCTCTTATTTGGCAATGTGATACCATGATGTCTACAGATGTCCTTAATTTTTTCCCTGTGTCTGTCCATTGCGGTCTGAAAACGAGTAGATGAATACAATAATTGATTATAATAATAACAATAACAACAATGATAATGATGATAGTTATAATAACAATAATAATTAAAAAAAATAATTCTATAAATAATTCGATGATACTTAATTACATCAGTATTCTAAAGCTCTATGAAGCTGAATACACAACAAAATCACACATATTTTTTTTTTTTTAATGTTTTAATGTGTCATGTGTTTTTAATATAATTCACATGAAAACCTAAAAAGAAAAAATAACTTTAAACCTAAAGGAAGAAAAAATAACTTTAGGAACTGAACATATATTCAGATACTCAATTTCTTACCATTTCGGGCGATATACAGTGGCACTCATCCACATCACAAATGTATTCATCCGCTAGTGATATTCATCTGTGGAACTACATTTTTTTTTTTTTTGTCACTGCGTCCATCATTACTCATTACACTACTGTATGTTGGCAGATCCAAGGTAGTTTGTATGGCGCGTCCGCGCATTTAACCTAGATAGCTAAAGTCAACTCCCTTATTATACAGTTGAACCTCTCTTATCCGGCCTCCCTTTATCCGGATCTCTCTATTATGCGGACGCAATCTCGCCATGATTTTTTTAATAATAATTACGGGAGGAAAGGGGGATTCCCAACTCCTTGAGAACTCCTACACAAACACACATGAATTACATATTACTCCCAACATGATTACCATACATTACATCAAATTTCCTTCAAAATTGCTTACCTTCAGACATTTTAACATCCCCAAACATCCCCAAATGTAACAATGAAAGGGTTGCAGTATACACATTACTACATGTGGTCCTACAATGGGCTACATCAGTACATGTGTATGTATGTACATGTATAAAGCATTGAGTCTCCCGTATCCGGCCAAATCCCTTATCCGGATGAGCCCCGGTCCCGACTTGTCCGGATACGAGAGGTTCAACTGTACTCATACTTTAGGTCCCCCTCCTGGCAGCACAGAGCGAAGAAAGCTTGCATAGCGCGTTCTGCGCATTTAACCTTGATAGCTATTAAAGTAACATCGAAAGCTAAGGCAAGTCAACTCTCTTATTATACTCATACTTTAGATCCCCCCTCCCTAGCGTATTGAAGAAAGTTTGCATAGCACATTAAACCAGGATAGCGATCTCAACTGTCTTATTATACTCATACTTCATGTTCCCCTTCTCTCAAATTCATACCGGTATTTTCGCTTACGTTTAATACGATAATTGCCACAGAAAACTATTTCGGGTATTTTACAATCGGGCATCTTTCGAATACTCTCATTAGACTACAGCTCATATTTCATAAAAACAATTTCCAATGTATCTTTTAGCCTCACATTATGTCACATAAACAATATAGATAAAACAAATTCATTCTTACCTGTCATATCTTGAAATGGGCAGATTCCGAGATTCATGATAATCCATAAAAATAGAAGTTCAAACATCAAGAATTCAAAGAAACAATCAGCGGAACAGATGCAAATGCGATGCGCATTCAAATTATGACACAAAGTCGTCGTCATCAGATGACCACACGAACTTTGAAGTGAAATTTTCCTTGGTGTACAGGTTTTTCTGTTTGACATGAGAGTGACGGGGACCACGGCGCTTCAGCTTATCACCTGCATCATCGATTGGCTCGAAGTTGATAGCGTGGGCGGCTTTCGGGATTTGGGCGGATCGTTGTTGATGACGCCGCTGGTGGAGATGGTGGTGTCGGAATGTCGACGGGAACTGGTGACGGATTCTCGAATTTCTGCTGATTCTTTGCAACGAATGACAGAATCGTTCATGTCCCCTTCCACTCCAGGTTTCCCAGCTGACCACGAGTCAAAGAGAGGATCACGGCAGCAAAGTTGACGGGGACGATCTAGGGGGTAACACTTCTTCACAAGTTCAAAGAACGTGTGGAAAACGTTCTTCGATGCAGATCGGTTCGGCCACACAATCTCCGCGAGATGTGCCTTGAAGTTGGCCATACTGGTTCCATTGATCCGCTTGAAGTGGTCATTTGCATGTTTCCATGCCCCCTCTATGCTGTTCGTATGCACCTTGATCACTTCACCGCTTAGGACATTTCTGTACTGCTTTTGGAAAGCATATTTGTGCACAACAGTGAAGTGTTCGTAGCCGCGGTCGTTGAGGCTGGAGTAGGCGGACCAGCCATCACTGTAGATACGACTACCTGGTTCAACATGTCTCTCAATGAGAGCAGTGAGAGTTGCCCCGACGATCTACAGGGTAGATGATGAGCCTGTTTGTTGATCTCTCAACCATGCCGAATATCCAAACCTTGTGCCCAGGGTTTGGATTTCTTCTGTGAAATTTGCACCTTCTTCCGAAAAAACTTTCGTCCAGCTCAATCTCGCCTTGGAACTTCTCAGACCAAACGTTTAAGTGCGCACTGTCGTAAAAGTACTCGTTCCTAAAAATACCATTGCTAATTAGCGTCAATTGAGATATATTTACATATTCAACTTCTTTCAACCAATTATGAAGAGCCATTTTCTGCACCATTACAGATATGCTCCCTCGTATATACAATACAATCAGAATTAATCAAGTGTTATTTACAAATCCAATCTGTGCATCGATAGGGTAACATCGTCCAAATTACAACATATCACTCTTCACTACATGCAGGTACGGTCTCCGGGTAGGTGGTCTCAACTACTCGCTTCATCAGGTGAATCTGTCCATACATTTCTGTGTACCACTCTGACTCAACTGTAACTTTTGTCGCCACCCGAAATCCAATTCTCGGCTACTTCTTTGTAGCATTCTTAGCAAATGTACTTGAAAAAAAATTCGGTATCAAAATCAATTTCTTATTTATTTTATTGTTTTAAGAATTTCTTATGTATTTCTTTGTTTTTTTGACCTTTTGTTTTTGTTGATTTTTTCAGCAAAATTTGTGGCAGACCCTTTTTGAAGCATAATACTACTAAAACAAATTGATTTTAGCCATTGAGAGTAAAAATAAGCATATTTATATGAACCATGTGATAAAACTCAATTTGTATTGACTTTGTACACAAAATCACATTTTTGAGCCATTTTCGGTCTCACGAGCATGTACAAAAAGTTATGTAACTTCAGAACCGTATCCCTGGGCGTCACAAATTTGGTGTCAAAATGTGCGGGAAACTCGAAAGAAAAAAGTCATAGAGCATCGCGGCGAGAGCATTGCGTGTTGCTGAGTAATCGCGCGAAATGTCGAGGGGGGGGCCTTTTAGGCCCCCCCCCCAGTCTTTTTAGGGTTAACACTGATTACTGATTCGGCTATAGTGTAGGCCCTATGTTTTTGTTTCTTTGCTCATGTCAGATGTCGTGCATTTTATGAATGTGTGATAAGGAATATTAGCAAATATGTAAATGAAAACATATACCCTTTCATCTTTCGTATTATCCAATTTCAGTCAAATTTTAAACATTTGTAGATTTCATCATTTGGATTTGGGAAGTGTCCTGTTCGTCTTCATTGATTTGAATATTTAACAGAATTAAGTTAATTAGATATGCAATTGATTTAAAAAACAAGCCTATGCTATGCATCTTACCCATTATTTGTCTAAAGTCAATGCAATATTCAACAATTGTAGATTTCAGTATTTGGAAATAGGAAGTATTCTTTTATCTCAAATGACTTATAATATTCAATCAAATTGATTAAGTTAAGTAATTAATTTTGTAAAACTCTACAAACTTTCTAATTACTTATCCAAATTCAATGAATTAATTTCAACATATGTAGATATTAAAATTTGGATCCGTTTTATCTTAATTGACTGGAATTTTTAAGCAAAGTCAATTAACAAAAAATTAACAAAAAAAACAATAATTGATTAAGTTAATTAATAATAATAATAATAATAGAGAGACTCTTATAAAGCGCACATTTTTATCTAAAAAAGATACTCAAGGTGCTATGGAACAGAGTACATATTGTGTCACATTACAACAGTATCACAGAAAATAATAAGACAATAAACCAACAAACAATAGGCCTATATACGTACACATACTATACATACAGGTATACAATATTGTCAATTTAAATTCAATTTCAATTTCAATTTCAATTTATTTTCATACTTCTCAATGAAGGAATGTACAGCAAATATAATAAAAACATAGTGAATCATAATATCCGGCTTGGATGTACAGTAAATTAATGTAAGAATATAAAACATATAGTGGTCAATCATCGTACGTTTGGTTCTATGTATAACGCTAAAGAAATATGACGGAACCTACTTAAAAGCGAGCTTGTTAAGCGTAGGTCCCAAATTCTGAACAGAGTGTAAAGATGAGGAGCACGGATGCAACGTAGGACCAAAATAAAGAGAAACAAAAATGAAAGGCAAAAATACCTGGTGCCCTAACAGAATCTTCTCAATACATTAATAGTGATATACAGACAACCACATTCTGCAGATGTAAGAACAGTTGATTTAACAATGTTGACAATAGTGTAGTAGTATGATTTGAATAACGGTGAAAAGAGAACAACTCGACATGCGAGTCCTCGGAGGAGATACGGTAAACCTAAAGAGTGAACATACAAGTACTAACATTCAAAGAAAATTTGGAATTAATTAGAAAATATATGTCTTGAAATTGAAAATATTGAAAATATTGAAAAATATTGAAAAATTTGAAAAAATATTGAAAAATATTGAAAAATATTGAAAAAATTGAAATTGAAAATATATGTCTTGAGATTCTTTTTGAAACCATCAATGGAAGATGCTTCTCTAAGAGATTTTGGTAGGCCATTCCATAGTTTTGGACCCATATATGAAAAAGCCTGGTCCCCCCAATTATGCTTGATTCGAGGTACCTGTAATTTTAGCGAGTTTGATAAACGGAGATTACGTGGTGGTTGGTGAAGATGAAGAGTATTTTGAAAGTAGACAGGGGCAAATTTGTGGAATGTACGGTAAACAAGAAGAAGAATCGTGAAGTTAATACGTTTTTCTACAGGAAGCCAGCGTAAGGACCAAAGTATCGGAGTAGTATGCACAGTTTTCTTCTTAAAAGTAAGTAATCTAGCGGCACAATTTCTTCTTGAAAGTAAGTAATCTAGCGGCACAATAGATTCTGAAGACGTTGCAGTTTACTGAGTTCTTTTTGTGGAAGGCTGCAAAACAGAGAATTGCAGAAATCTAGACGAGACGAAATAAGAGCATGCATCAGTTTTTTCTGCTGCTGATCTAGTTAAATATCTCCGAATTGAGCCCAGGTTACGCAAATGAAATCTTACAGATTGGGATACATATGAAATGTGGTCTTTGAATGTCAGATTTGCATCATAAACAACACCAAGATTACGAACTTTGTTCGAAGGCTTGATATTATTATTGCCATTTCTAACACAACATGTATCAGGGGGGCATTTCATGAAGGAACTTGTCGGATAAAATGTCCGACAAGTTAATTATATCCGACAAGTTCAGAGAAATCAGCCAATCAGACTAAAGAATTTCTCAAAACTTGTTGGATACAATTGACTTGTCGGATATTTTATCCGACAAGTTCCTTCATGAAATGCCCCCCAGAATTCACTTTAGACATCTGTTTGGATCCTATCAGAATAAATTCTGACTTACTGTCATGAAATTTGAGACCATTTCTTTCCATCCATGCCTTAACATCATCAATACATAATTCCAATCACTTTACAGCTTCAGAGAGTTCAGTCCTGGTTGGTGAAAAAGATACAAATATTCGTATATCATCTGCATAACAGTGATACTGAATGTCATGTCTTTCAAAAATGTGTCTAATCCTTGAAAGATATAGTGAGAATAGAAGTGGTCCACCTACAGACCCTTGCGGGACACCACAGGTAAGTGCAGCCGGATCAGAGTTACTGTCATTGATCTTAACATACTGTGAACGGCTGGTAAGGTATTAGATTGAAACCACTCTAATGCAAGTCCTGTGCTGTGACACCAACAGATCTGAGAGTCTGGGTGAGAATGGAATGGTCAACAGTATCAAAAGCTGCCGACATATCAAGTAAAACAACTGCAGTGATATTCCCAGCATCCATCTGTCTCAAACACTGATCAGTTAGATCAGTAAGTAATGTCTCTACACTATGATCAGGGCGATATGCTGATTGGTGGCTATCAAGAAAATCATTCTCCTGCAAGTAGTCTCGTAGGCGTGAAAAGGAAACATGTTCCATAACTTTGCTAACAAATGGCAGGTTTGAAATTGGTCGATAATTGTTTAACACGTTCTTATCTAAATGAGGTCTTTTGAGGGTTGGAAATATCACTGCTGTTTTCAATTCATTTGGAACAACACCTGCTGCAAAACTGACATTTATTATGCTCGTAATGGCAGGGGCAGTCACTGATACACATTTTTTATCAGATCCGTACAAAAAGGGTCTAATTCACATAACTTATTTCGAGACTTCATAATCATATTCTTAACCTCAGTTACAGAGGTTGGATTTGTGATGTCCTGTTGTTTTATGGGTTTTGTTACAGTTAACAGAGACATCAAACTCAGTCCAACACGTTATACTGGATGTGTGTGTCCATTTATTCTCGGGAGTCTTATCCCTCCATGACTGCTCACATGGATCAACGATGGTTCAACGAAACAGAGACTAGCGCCCTCATAGTTCAAGACACTACATCCCTCCTCTTCTTTTTTTAGCCGGAGGCTTCATTATACATGTATAACATTTGTCATTTAACCATTTCCAGTTTAACAACAACAATTTGACCTCCTAGACCACATCCACATTCATAACTCTGTAACTCAACAACTGTCAACATCAAAATCGTCGCCATTATGTGATGTCCTGTTGTTTTATGGGTTTTGTTACGGTTAACAGAGACATCAAACTCAGTCCGACACGTTATACTGGATGTGTGTGTCCATTTATTCTCGGGAGCCTTATCCCTCCATGACTGCGCACATGGTTCAACGATGTTTCAACAAAAAAGAGACTAGCGCCCTCATAGTTCAAGACACTACAGGATTTAGTGAGTCTAATTTTGAAGTAGTTGCAACTTCAGCTTCACTTTTAACCACACAGACACATGGTAAGGATAAGCGTATATTTGCTATCTTATTGACGAAAAACCGATTAAACTGGTTAGCCAATTCTTTTGTCAGAATCATGCTCAGGTAGAGGGGATTTCTGTTTTCTGCCAAGAAGCTTGTTTACAACCAGAAAGAGTTTCTTTGTGTCTTTTCCACAGTCATTAACTTGTTTAGAGTGATATTCAGTTTTCGCTTTCCTGAGTAGTGAACGGACATACTGACGTTGTTTACAATACAACTGCCTATCAATCTCTAACAACGATTTCCTCCATTTTCTTTCTAATTGCCTTCGACGCACTTTCGCACTTGCAATTTCTTCATTGTACCATGGAGTGTTTGGGCGAAGGTTAATACAGCGCTTCAGGATAGGGGCGTACTTGTCCAGAACCGTCGACAAAGTAGAGTTATAATTGCTGATAGCTTTTTCAACATTTTCAGCACTTGAGCAAATAAAAGGAAGAGATTCTATCATCGGATCTTCACGCAGCATACCAATGTTGATTGACTGCACTTTCCGGATTGATATCATTTTCTTGTAGGAGATTTTGACAGGAGTGTTGATTTCTTACATTATGGCAGCGTAGTCAGAGATGCCCTCACAGACCCTGATATTTTGGACAGTTGTCACATCATCTTGCCTTGTCATGAGCAAATCAAGTATATGCCCTCGGGAATGGGTGGCTTCTTGTATATGCTGCTGAAGATAATGACTAGCCATCAGATCTGTGAACTTCTTGGTATTAGGCGAAGGCAGATCCATCTGAATGTTGAAATCACCTGATACTATGAGGTCACTTCTCCGTGGAAGTTGTTCATCCAGAAGAGTAGAAAATTCTTCAAGGAAATCATTGAATTGGTTTGGATTAGGAGGTCTATATACTATCATTAGGTGAACATTCCTTGTCTTATGCAGAATTTCAATCTGGATCAACTCGAAGGTGTTATAGTTGCATGAAGAGCTGATGATTTCATGTTCCAGATTGCTCCGGATGAGTACTGCAACACCACTGCCTCTCTAGTGCTTACGTGGAACCTGTCGGAATAAAAATCCACTTGGAGTAAGAAGGCCAACTGTAGCAACGTCATCTGGCGACAGCCACATTTCACATACACCAATGACATGAAGATCATTCTCAGTTGCAAAATCAATCATGAAATCTGCAGGTTTATTTTTCAGTGATCTTGCATTCATCATGCAGAAGGAGATATTCTTTGTTGACTGAGGACGCTGAAATTTTTTCTCACGACATTGCTCGGTACTTTGCTTTGCTGTGGAATTGGATGTACTAGAGGCAGGATAACTTGTCTGCTGGTGAGTCATATAGTGCCTATTCAATCTCTTTATACTTTTTCCTCCACAATAAGGCTTTCCTTTCCTTGTAATACCGTGATCAGTTATTATATCCAAAATATTATCATCCAGTTTACACCATTTTCCTGTGGTAGAAGAAGCTAACGATTGCAGGGTG
Source organism: Diadema antillarum (assembly GCF_040938485.1). NCBI lineage: Eukaryota > Metazoa > Echinodermata > Echinoidea > Diadematoida > Diadematidae > Diadema > Diadema antillarum. The sequence continues at coordinate 298,715 of NW_027271619.1, forward strand.
TTGCAGTCATAGGTTTGGCGGGCAGTAGGTGTATCATGTAATTCAGTCGGTGTATACCTTCTCTCAAGGGGCCCAGGGTGAGGACTGACATCTCCCGATAACAGGAGTGAGATGCGATGAGCTGCCACAGAGTTACTACTTAAGGAATAGCAGCTCCGCAGTATTTTTTGTCTCACAGTATGTGTACGCACATCGCATAGAGATAAGCATGCATGAAGTACAGAGTTTCCATGTTCAATGCATATGCATCTTTCTCTCAAAAGAAGAGCAAAGAATGCAAATGCTAAACAGCTAGCTAACTCCATGTGTATCAGAGTGGCTCGCTAAAAGTGTCGACATAATACCGGGACCATTGTCTTCCTCAGGGTATGACTTGATGACGTCACAACAGAATCAGTAGCTGCTGTCGTTGCTAAGGTGTTGATAACGCGGGTTGAGAAGGGAAGTGATGCTGTTGCGCAGGTTGTTATAGGTGACAGACGCAGTGGAGACACCAAAAATATGCGTAGAGATGGTCCACACCAGGGAGTGTTGTTGTAGGAGACAGGTGAAGGGGTTGCTACAGGAGACAGACGCAGTGAAGATAACAGAAAGATGCGTAAAATCGTCATACACATGGATATGATACCAGAATATAGTTCAAAGTTCAGTAGAGCAAGTGCAACTTCCGCATAAAGCCAGTGACGTCACAGTGAACTCAGTTAATATTGCGTGATTCTGCTGGTGATGCGCTCAGGGCATGTGCAAAGTTTTTATGAATCAACGCGATAATGTTGAGCTAGGACCAAAAGATGACGAAAAATCAAACATAAAACACGTAACTTACGAAAATCAGACAGGATACATTAACAGTCAGTGATTCCTTGTAGAAGAGGATCACTTCCACTTTCCAAAGATATAAAAATGACTGCACAGATCCAGTAAATGGTGATAAAAAGATCACGAGTATGCGAGCTCAATCTGCACACGTCCGTCCTCAACAAAGTTCCAACATAAAAATGACATACATGCTTGATTCAACAACGCAAGACTATAACTTTCTTACACTGCATTTGTCCAACTCAATGAAATTTTCAACACTTGCAGATTTCTGCATGTGGATTTGGGAAGTATCATTTTTATCTTTTAATAATTGACCTTTATGCTAATTCATTAAGTTAATAAGTTAGATACATAGTTGTTTACCAAAAAGAATGGAAATATAGGAGCCATTCAATGTGATCCAACCATGAATTCTGTTTTTTTTTTTATTCACTAGAATTTGGGCAGTAAATTTGTCAACATTCATAAATGTTACTAGTTATGGGAATCAATCATCTTTGTTTATTGAAAATGACTTGACATATCAAACATAACATGGTTACTAGATAATCCATTACTGTCCTGAAGCCTTCCCCACTTCACTGCCTTACACAGGATGTCTTCTCTTTGATGCTCGAGGAGATCGTCAAGATAGGCCACAGTCTTGTTCTTGCATGCCATCATCCTGCATGAGAGATAGCACATGGTTGCATTTTGGGATCTTTGCTTTGAGGCACTGAACATACCCATGATTTCTTCAGCATCTATGTTGTGCGACCTAGCTGATGCGGTCTCCTCTCTCAGCTTGTCAGTAACATTGAGAGCAAAGTACTTGGCGTACTGCCTCTCTAGCACATTGATGACAGCTTCCAGACAGATGCTCATCATGGGCTTGAACTGCTGCTCTTCTAGAAGTTCACAGAGTTCTGTCAGGGTGGCATCAAGCAGCAGCTCCTCACCAAAGAAATTCCTTGTGGTGTGGATTACATCCCCTGGATTCTCCACTGCTTTCTTGAGGGCAACAGTTACATTCTTCACCAAATTGATGCCATCAACATGGTTGATCTGGGTCAGGCTTGGTGTATAAAATCTCTTCATCCATGGTCCTGAAAGGAGCTTTCCAAGAATCCAAAAAACCTGCAGCTCGACTCTTGCCGTTGGTTGTGTAAAGTCATGGAGGATGGCCCCCACAAGACACTCCACTCTTCAGGAAGGTAGCAAAACTGTTGTAGTGTTCAATGAGCTTGCCGTTGATGTGGAACAGGATATGCAATCTGTTCCCCCTATAGCGTGACAGGAAACCTCTGGGAATACCTTTCCCATCTAAAAAGGCAACAAACCATTTCGGGTCACCTTTCCCATTTTTGTACCTCAGTTTGTTCATCTGCAAAATGAGTTTGCCAGCAATGTAGTCTTTCCCATACACTCTTCCTCTGGCCTCTTCATGCTTCTTTAGAGTTGATCTTGCAGATGACGCTATTAAGTCTAAAGGATGCAAATGACAATTGAGCTCGTTCAAGGATTTTCCCCATTCACTATTTACAATCCTTATAGCAGCATGATTTGCAGCACATCTGTCACTTAAGGCATTGGAGATGTTGTTGATTATTTTTTCTCAGGTGTTTTAAAAGTCTGCTTCCTCATGGATGTAAGTATAAGTTTCACGTAGATTGTCGACAGTACCACAAATGCGCTCTGCATAATCTTCTGCGGTTCCACCGTCCAACTCATCACATGCTGCAACAAGACATTCATCTTTGGAGGTGAAGTGAATACTGTCCATGTGAGTTTCTTCCTGTGTGGTTACACCAAAGGCAACAGTGACATCTTTAGTCGAAACTAGCATCTCGGCTGTCTGAAGCTCAGCAATGGCACCCAATTCTCGGGCCATAAGCTCCACTGCACTTCGCTGAGGAACACTTTCTACCTGGAGACCATGTCGCTGATGCATCTGGTTCATGAGGACAGGAATATTTGCCGTTGGCGTTTTGTTTACTATGCAGTCAAAAACAGTCATTCTTGTCAATGCTGAGTAGGTTTTGTGGTTGACTTTTGTTTTGATGGTACTGGCATCCTTCAAATCTTCAACTTCTTCTTTGAGAATGAGATTGTCATACTCTAAACCCTTCAACTGCTCTTTCTATTCTCTCAGTCGATCTTGAATTCTTTTTTGTCCTGTCTCGGTGGAACCATTTTTTTTTTCCCTTTCTTGGGTAAACGATCATTCAGCAACTGTTTGTGTGCCCTTAGGAGTTTGAAGTGCTTGGCCTTTACTTCTGAAAGCTCTCTTGCCAATGCACTTCCTCTCAATCTGGCCTTCAGTTACTGAATCTTCTGGTTCTTTAGTTTAATGCTCCATTCCTTTCTCTTCAGAGCCTGATTTACAACATACTTGGGAGTTTCAATTGTCCTTGAAGTTCATTAATTCTGGACTGATACTTTTGTCTAAGAACAGTCTTCGATGTGGACAAAATTCAAATCTGTTCTTCAATTTCTCTTTCCTGTTTTCTCTTCATGGGTTTGAGAAAGAAGAGCTTGACAGTTAAGCTATAGAAGAGCATGTGTTATTGATGTCTTTGTGTAGGAAGCTATGCAAAACACAGAAACATTCCTGCCATTTATCTTTACCAAAGATTGATGTCTTGTTACTTTGCGATGAATACGCCTTAGGACCGTATTTGGTTTTAAAGCGTTATGTAAATGTGTTCGTTAGTATAGCTTTCATACATTTAACTCAGTATATTTTTATATATTGCATAACCATTTTTGCTATTTCTTATTGTTTTCATTGAAACAAGGACGTTTCAATTTAGGTGGTGGGTTGTGTAACAAAATTGGCCTTTAGCCTGAGAGGGCAGCAGATGGGATCAAGATGGGATTGTGCTTTGTCAGGCTGGGCATTTGGATTGACAACCTTGTATCTTTTTTGGGGGGTGGCGACTCTTGACATTGAAAAGAAAAATTGAAAAAGAAATGCAGAAATAAATTTAAGAATAAAAGTGTGTTTTATTACGGTGCGGTTGAGTGATATAAGCCTCACTTTCAGGGGAAGCCCCAGCTACCCTCCAATACAGGCACGCACACGCGATGACAGATTTCCGCCGCTGCGCAGTGTGGGCATTGTGCCATACCTACATATTGTGGCAATTTTGGGCAATTTGTGGTGATTTAGTCACAATTTACTCTTTGGTTCCACTTGGCGGGCACAACTGCTGGATATGTCTCTGTAAATTTGCTTTTCCGGATATAAGAGCACTCCCTCAGCGTAGTACTTGGTGCTTTTTGTTTCTACCCCTGTTACCAAAATCTTGTGTGCTGGCAGCAAAGGAAGAGGCGTGATAGGGCTGGGGGCGGGGTCACTGTTGGCCGCGTGCAGGGCAAGGGGTTCACTCTCCACATGGTTGCTGTCATGTTGAACTTCCTGGGCATCGTCGCCCTCGTCAGGGTCGTCTTCATCATTCTTGTTGTCAGTCATCATCATGGCGAGCATTCCCCTTGGTTTTCCCCGTGGGGGTGTGGGGATGATATGGGGGTCAGGGGTGGGCACAAGAGAAATGACGGCAGGGTTGCTGGGCTCGGCCTGGACTGGCTGGGGCTGGACTGGCTCTGGCTCCACGATGACTTGGACTCTTTGCTGATTGTGCCTGCCTCTGAACAAATCCTTCCGTTGAAATCATGATAATTATACACAAGTTCTCATGTGATATACGGGTTTAAATTGTTTGAGTCTTTATTAGTCACATATTCAATGTATCTCTCTAGTGGTGTAACCTGAAGACATGTTCATAGAGCTGTTGCAAATGTTGTAAGCCTCAGCAAAGGCCTTATCCAAAGCTGTATCCACTTCACATGTAAAGCCATCAAAGCCTCAAAGCCATAAAGCCTCAAAGCCGTAAGCCATAAGAACACTGTGCCTGTTCATCAAGACTTTCAAAGGCAGACCAACCATACTTGTAGTTTGGAGCTTTACACTAAGCTTGCTAAGGAACAATCCCGAATAGCAACAGTCCCTTTTAGAACAGATTGCTCAGTTATTTCAACTTCCTTCTGGACGAAGGGAGCTCCAAAACGGAGGACGTTTCCCCAAACTACCCTGCCATAGCTGTTAACTTCTTCACTGTTCTGCATGCACAGTTCCAGCCCAGCAAGTGCGTAAATGTGTAACCCTATGGGGATCTGGGTACAGAGAAGCGTATCCAAGGGAGTTATGGAATGCTCACATGGACAAAATTCTTTTGTGTGTACAATGTATATGGAGTGCCAACCATTACACTCCCACCAAAATTACTTCCTCAAATACAATGTACAATGATAGAAATGTCAATATAACAAACCAACAACTCACATAAGTAATTTTCAAAGGAGAACTCCATATCCAAACCCAGTGGTCCGAATATACAACTTGACCTGCACATCAATCTCCAAGAAATGATATTCTCAAAGTTCACCTCTGTGTTTGTATTATATGCACTTTGACAATACTAAGATCAAAGTACACCTGTGTAGCACAGCTAACATGTAACTCTCACAAATTTGAAATGCCATCACTTGATAGAAAAAACGTGCGCAGGGTGGAGTCAGTGAGTCGTCCAGGGCACATGTCTATCGTGGCTCTCAGAATGCTTCTGATCGTACGAATATGCCTCTCCCATACCCCGCCAGCATGACTAGATTGGGGAACATTGAAGACGAACCCGCATTGACAGTCTGCGAGATACGTTTCAATTTTCTTGTTGTCCAATTCCTTCAGAGCGGCTTGGAATTCGTTTCTCGCCCCGACAAAGTTTGTGCCTTGATCGCATCTGATTTGATGCACTGCTCGTATTTTCAACAAAGACCAACACAAATCTCCTTCCAGGGCTACCAGTACCACTTTGCTCTGTCCAAGGTCCTACACAGATCCCAATGATGCTGTTGGAACACCAGGAATTCAGCAAGGTAAACCGGGGGCACTCCTTGTTGTAAATACACAGTTTATCAAGGATGCCAGTTTTCAGGCAAAAGCCTGAATTCAGGCCCTGGCATTTTCAAAGTTCAGGCTTTTTTGTGTACAAAGGAGCTTCATGTAGATGTATTTCAGGCCTTCTCTTTCATTCTAACTGGCATCCCTGAGTTTATACTGTGGCATGGGTGTTGGCGCTGGTCACAGTTAGTATGGCAGAACTGGTAATCAAACTGAAAACTAACCAAACTGTCAGTGTCAAGCAAAGGTCTTGTCTTAGGAAATTAGACACAACGTAGTCGTAAGAGAGCTTGTTGCTGTCACGTCGTAGTGAATACACATGCCCCACATTCCTTGCTCTTTGAAGCATGGGTACTGTACACAGAGATTGCGTAGTCATTCCTCAAGAGTTCCTTTGCAATCTGATTTCGATCGTCAGGGTCAAAGGGTCCATCAAGCAAACCTCACACTTCCTCCAGTGCGTTTAGTGAACTTCTCACCATGGAACTTGCTCTATCCATTCATTCCTTTACTTCCCTCAGTGGCATTCTGATGCTGCGTATTTCATTGAACAGTTCGACCATCTCACGTTCAGCTGCTTACAAAGATTTGACGATGTCATCAATCAATTCTTCCTTAGTTTCCTTCTTTACTGCTTCTCTGGCCCCCTTTACCTTGAGTTTCAATACGCCATAGCATTTGAAGAACTTTCTTTCCTTCTTTGCTAGTTCCTCATCTTGAAGATCAGCCATTTTTGACGTAGGTTCACGATCTCTGGACGACTGATGCGGAATGGGTGGCTTTTCACTTGAGACAGCCAAACTTTCTTGTGGTGACCCATCCATGTCATCTTCCGGTGATAGTGCCTGTGGGAGGGGGTTGTCTTGCTCCATTTTGTGCTAAGGATGACTTCAGAAGTAGTGAATGAGAGGAAAGATTTCGACTGCAAATAGATGCACAGCATGTTACAATATCACATGTCAAACAATGGCTTACACTGATTTTCCTTTGGCTTGGTGAGAAGGGGCGATGGTTTTCTGTGCGTATGTTGTATATGCCGGGACAGATTATACTGCTTGCTGCCCTGGTAACTACACTGGTTGCAGCAAACTCTCGACCACTGTTGACACCATGCTCCCTATAGGCCATGGGGTGAAGCTGAAAAAGAGGCTTAGAAAATGGGTTTCGTTCCAGCAACACTGGCACTTCTTTCTGAATGCGGAAATGTGATGTTTTGTACATCCTAAATATACTGTAAAAAGTTCTCCTCGAAATATCCTGTAGTTTTTGTGAAAATCGATATTTTATAAACTGCGACCAGCAGCCCAATACACATATCGTAATGGGGCTGCGGATTGTAGCATTTAGGATCATGACAGGGTAGTATCGCGGACAAATGTCAACCTTAAATCGAACAAAAATTCTTCAATTTGAAGACTTACAAGTAAGGTTGAAGTATTGACAACAGGGTTCGTGCAAGGTTTGGTTCTACAAATAGTCATTTTCTGTTCGAATTGATGACTTGATATGACTAGGTCAAGAGGAATCTGGGAGAGCTACGCTGAATTGACGGTCAGCGCAGGCGCACACATCACTGCGCACAAATTTCGAATCCCATTGACTGGATATTAGATGTCCGTGTGTGCATGCGCTGGCGGTCAATTCAGTGTAGCTCTCCCAGTTTCCTCTCGACCGAGTCACATTTAGTCATCAATTTGAACAGAAAGGAACTATTTGCAGAAGCAAACCTTGCACAAACTCTGTTATCAATACTTCAAATTTATTAATAAGTCTTCAAATTTGAAGATTTTTTCCGATTTTAAGTTGATATTTGTCCGCGATCAAACATCCGTCATGATCCTGTATGCTACAGTTCACAGCCCCATGACGCTATGCGTATGGGGCTGCTGGCCGCAGTTATGCGTATGGGGCTGCTAGCCGCAGTATACAGTAGTTCCCTTAGTGTTTCTAAGCTGAAATACATATACATACATGTATTTGTAAAGCACTGCTTTTAGCCATATACCTAGAAAGAAAGTGAAGTTTTGGTTTAATAGTTGCATTATATCTCATGTTTCAGCTTTTCCTGATGCTGGCTATGCAAAGGAGGACAAGAGCAAAGTGGTTCGAGACCATATGAGAGAGAGCACTGACTGATCGTCCGGGTCAAGGCAAATGCCTTATATTCTGTTCAAAGACATGTTATTTATCAAATGACTAATCATTCAAGGCAAAAAAAAAAAAAAAAAAATTCAGTGCGTTTGTTTGTGTGTGTGTCCGCGTGCATGTGGGAGAATCTTATTGTACACACACACACACACACACACACCCTCACATGCACACACACATACGCACACACATAGTTATGAAGATTCAATGTACCCAAGTGTATTAAAATATTATTCTACATGCCTTGGCCATTTATCACATCAGCATCATAAAAAAGATTATCATAAACATGAACACACACAATTATATGATACATGTATTGATCAGTGCATTACACATACACAGGTGCATAAAAACGCTGACATATTATATACACTCACACGCACACATACAAACTCATTTACACACATGAGACATTACTATTAAACAGATCATATTGTTTATCAGTAAATATGTTTTTCTTTTCTTCTTCTTCTTCTTAAGAAGCTTTAATATACTTAAGATCACATAGCAATCACGTTGTTCATGAAATATTATACATTACTTTAGCACTAGAAAATTTAATCTTCATAAAATTTCCTGAAGTTTTCATTGCTATCATTAGGTTACAACATGGTGGGACACTACCTCCTTTCATGTAAGATAGCTCAAAATGATAATCAGTCAAATCTTCTAGTTTTAATATATTTCCTGGAACATTCCATGGTCCAAATATCCTTGAAAGGGTGTAAAAGTTTTGAAAAATGCCAATATATAAAATAAAGGCAAAATTATAGTTTACCCATTCATGAGTGAAAACTGTTGGATTCTGTATTGGAGGCAATGTGTACCTGAAAATCTTGGAATGAATAAAACAGGTTTGGCATTAAAAATTATGATAACATTGCAATTAACTTCCAATATCAGAGGATCTGTGCAAACCTGACTCAACTTATGCACAATTTTCATTTGGCTGGTGTGTATTAGTTTTAGCAAACTGATTTTGTACTCACATCTACATTGTACTGACCTTTCTACATGGACATTCTGTTTCAGTATTAGTAATAGTTACATTTTTTTTTTTTCCCCAGAGTGGGAGAAACAAATTTTAATTGTAGTCATTCAGTTTTATGAAAAAAACCACACTTAGGAAAACATTTTTGTTCTTAGAATAATTCAACCCTAATCAAATCATAATAGTGGGCAAAAATGTTTGCTAAAGGGCGAACAATCACATACTGAGACAAGGAGTCAAAACATGTTGCATAAACATTGGCATTCAAAATACAGGAAGCAATCTGTATTACAAAGACATTTTATCATGCACAACTTTGGTAAGATGTCAATTCTTGAATATCAATCACATTGACCAAAGCATTGGTGCATATACATTCTGTTGTTTCTGAACTTTGCACTGAAGTTCTTTGTGTATGTGTGTGAATGTTTCAGTGGTGTATATATGTTGCTCCATTTTATCAAGGACAACTTATAGTAACATGACAATGTTTTCATGCTTCAATATCAATCATATTAACCTATTTCCCTTGGCAAGTAATGAGCAGGTTGACTCTGTTGCAAATGATGCATTTTACAGGCAACACAGCAGAACCTGAAGAGCTTCCAGAAGAAAATCTTGATCTTGATGTGAGCGTCTTAGGGGAGGAAACAGATGCTCCTGCTGACGGACCAGGCTCCTCCTTCAGCTTTCGTTTCCTAGCGAGATTCAGGCGTTTGCTATCTATAAACCTCTTGTAGCACGTTTCATGGAATCCTATTTAATACAATAAAGAAATGAACAGCAATGATTAGCCGTTGGATTTTGTTAGGGGGAAAAAAAGGCTAAACGCTAGAGGGAGGGGTTGAACATTACACTCAATATATCATTAAATGTACGGTAGACTATTGACTGCAAATATTTGAATCTTGTAATTACCAATAGGCCCTAGTACTATGCCAGGTAATCATTAACACCTCATGATCATTGTCATCATCAACTACTTCAACTTGTACTTGCAGTGCAATTACTAATTTTAAATTACATCTACAGCTTTCAGCACCTGATCACATGCAATATCAATTATCATAATTATGAATACAACTGCCTTATCATCATTAATACTAGTAATCCTTGGCCTTTCACTATCACCACCACCCACTGCTTTATAGTTTGGCACAACATAATGGTAATTGTATGTTTTAGGGAGTTTAATTGTTGAAATTATGTTGAAATTATGTAATTGTTTTTTAGATCTATTTATATCAAATATTAATAAGTTAATTTAATGAGATGCTAAATGTGTGTTTTGAGGGGGGATTCGCCAATTTCGGGGTGAGAGAAACAGGATGGATTTTTAATATTAATACTCCATGGCCATGATTGTGAAAATATAAATTCACATGCAGTTTAGACCTTTTTCAATCCAGTCCTGTGTGTCAAGACTTTTACAAAACAATATCACCAATCAGCTACATCAACCTAACCTGGGCTGTACATATTTAGAACAACATGTAAAATTACATCTAACGTTAGGTTACATTATAACGGCGCTATCATGCCATGCCAAGGTGAAATTCAAGATAATTTATCTAAAATGTAACTGACACGCTAACGGCTAAGCTACTGCATTAGCGCCCATTATAACATACACAAGCAACGTTCATAACATAGCTAACGTTGTACTTGTACTATCATGGTCATTAACATTACGCATAACATGACTGAGAGAGACTGCACTGCAGTGTCGACTGCTACGACTGTACGCACGTAAACTAACCTGTAAATTATCCTACTACGTAGGTTGCAGTCAGTCCCCCTGAGCAGCTGAATCACTTCGTTCTGGTCTGCGATTTCACGGTCTCCCCCACTCAATTTGATCCACTCTTTGGCACACAAAATAGGTTTCGTCTATCTTAGGTTTGTCAGAGCCGTGAAATTTTCAAACTTCATTGATGTTACATGCATAATAACGCATCTTAAAAGTTTCGGCTGAGCAGACGACGTAGACGCGTCGACAGGCTCACAGGGGGCGGCCATTTTGACTCGTAAACAATAATTCTCAATTCGGATTGGAAAACATACATCACATGATCGTTCGCGAATGAATATCGTACACGGCAAATTGTACATATTCAGCTCCTCAGTGACAAAAAAGTTCACTGTTTCCCCCTAAATTATCAAAATACTACAGGAGGGTTTGTGTCGAACTTTTTCCTGTAGCCTTTTTGGTTATTTGTTTACAAGTAGCTGTGGAGAAATTTTAGTGCCGCAGTTGTCGGAACGAAACAAGCGAAAAAACCAGCTCACCCCATGGCCTACTACTCAGGTTGTACTCCAGCCCCCTCTTTTCAGTATACGTCTTTCCGCAACACCTGCAGAAGTAGGGGTCCCGCCTTTGCCTATTATATCTGCTTGACCCTCGTCCCTTTATCGGAATGTAGGAAAAGAAATTGAATACTGCAAAGCTTAATAAAAAAAATTAGGGGGTCTTCCTTTCCTTTTTGGATACCGCCTTAGCGGTTCAGTGGGGGTTGACTCATTTTCTGATGCGTCACTGTGCATGGAGTTTTCATCCATAGTTGGAGGTTGGCGAGGTGATGGCGCAGAGGGTGTATCTTGCTGTGTATATACTGTGCTCATGATCTTCTCTGACATGATCATCCTGCTGCTCTTCATCATTTGGCTTGTTTGGTGGGAATTCATCGGGCTTGACAGCCAGGACATCGTCATCTTGGACTTCTTTTGGTGTTGGGTGTATGAAATTCCACTTTTTTTGTTCTTCTCCTCTGTATGGTGTAAGCCGGTCAGCATGTACTATAGTTGGCTTGGCTTTCTCAGAGGTCTGACTACGGAAGGTCATGTCAGATAATTGTGTCACAATCAGGTACGGGCCTTACCACCTTAGTTTTAACTTTGGGGAGAACCCCGTTCTCCCTTGAATTGTCATTTGGCATACAAACATCCCTTCCTGCAAGGCTGGATCCGCCATTCTCCTGTCATAATTACGTTTCTGCCTTGTTGCGTTTGTCTTGTAATGCCTTTCAGCTCTCTCATGAGCGTTTTGTAGTCGTTGTCTCAATTCTTCCGCAAAATTGCCGAGGCTTTCATTTTCTGGAGGGGTAGATGGTATGGTCAAGTCGATGGGGAGACTTGTCTCCCTAACATCATCATATTAGTGTAATGTATAGTGTATATCTCTAGAGGTACTTGCAGAAAATAAGGATGAGCTCCCACACAAGGTCCTCCGTTCAAAAGAGCTATTGCTCCTTTATTGACAACAACGACGAGCAGGCACAAGGTAATGTGTACAGCCGATGTATGAGAATCGAGCAACTAAAAGGTCGGTCTTTACTCGATGACCGTCTGACCAGCTCTCTCATGAATGTCCAGTCTGATCTTATGGCCAGTGTGTAAGTCGTCCTCAAAGTCGTCACCGAAGTCGTCGGAAGTCGTCCTCAAAGTCGTCACCGCAGTCGTTGGAAGCTGTCATCAAAGTTGTCACCGTCCATCACCGTCCACCGGAGGCCCATATCAAGAGTCATGATTACCAAGTGTTCTTTGCGAATTGTAGAGATCAGCTGAGATGAAAATATGAAACCGTCTCCCTTTTTGCCTAACTACCGGTATACACGGCCCAGTCGCTGTAGGTTGCGAGATCAGCTGAAATAGGCATGCAAGTATTGTCCGAAGGGTCGGCAGGAGAGGTAAATTTGTCAGGCAAGTATTACAAACAGTCAGCCTGGCACTGTTGATGATCAGCATGCATGGAGTCCCGACAAAGCCTGCACATGAAACGTGCTCATCGTGGGTCCATAAAGGACGGCTGCCACAAGTTTCATTCCGGGTTCTCCACCATGTAATGTATAGTGTATATTTCTAGAGGTACTTGCAGAAAATAAGGATGGGCTCGCACACAAGGTTCTCCGTTCAAAAGAGCTATTGCTCCTTTATTGACAACAACGACGAGTAGGCAAAAGGTAATGTGTACAGCCGGTGTATGAGAATCGAGCAACTAAAAGATCGGTCTTTACTCGATGACCGTCTGACCAGCTCTCTCATGAATGTCCAGTCTGATCTTATGGCCAGCGTGCTTCTGGACACATCAACAAAATTGGTAGAGAAGTGGGTGTGGTACTTGGACCAATCATAAGAGGGGGAAGTCATTTTTGGAGGGAAAGTTAGCTTGGGGGTGGGTCATGTTTAAGATGGGACTGACCTGGATGTTTGGAAACAGTGGGGGAGATGAATGGACCTTGAAGCTGAGTGGGTCATAAGCGGTCTGAGTGAGAGCACCTGTTTGGGGAAGTCTGTGGCAAGTGGTCTAATCCTTTGAGAGCCTATGATTTAGACATGATCTAAACATTCACGATATCAGGGAAGGTTTGCAGACTGGGAGAAATTATACAAGATGGTTCGTTGAAAGGAGGATGACTTTAAAGGCGGGATGGGCTCAGGAGTACTGAGCTAGTTTTATACAACTGAATGTAGACATCAAAATGTCCTAAATACACATTACATTAAGGCTTTCCCCTATCGAGTCTTGGGGTGAACTTCTGTATGCGCTCTGGTGGCATAGGGGAGGACTTTGTCCCAGTCCTTGTCACCGCCACTTTCCCCAATCAGCATCTACACAGCACTCAGTAGTGTGCGTTTGAATCGTTCAACCATCCCTTTAGATTTTGGATTGTAGGCTGTTGTTCTTGTTTTTTTCATGCCTAGAAGTTGACACATCTCTGCAAATAACTGCGACTCAAATTTGGTCCCTTGGTCAGTGTGCAGCTCATGTGGGACCCCAAAGCGACACACAAATTCTTCTACAAATTTCTTGGCCACCGTGTCGGCCCGTGCATCAGGTATGGCGCACGCTTCCATCCATTATCCGTCGTTCCATCGTTTATGCACGCGTGTGTCTATCCTCCATTGGTTCTACACAGTACAGGGCATTTTCTAACTGTCTGCTGCCCTCTCAGGCCGAAGGCCGTTTTTTGTTACGATATTTACATATATTCCTTATACACAGTATGTACGAAATATTAGTAAATATGTTAATGAAACTGTGCATTTACATATATATATATATATATATATATGTATGTATGTGTTTATACACATGGATGTCTCCATGCTTGCATCAAACTGAAAATAGCAGAAAGTCACAGAAAACAAGACAATTTTCTCATGATATATTCTGTTTATTGCAAGTTGCGAACTGATTACAAATTGTGACAAATGTTCATGAATTAACAATGACGAATTCGACCTTTCTCTGCACCAAAGTCCATGATGTATAGTATTGCAGCAACACAATAAAGTGAACATTTTAAGAATACATTACAAAACAATGGTAAAAATGAGGACAAACTTACAACTATAAAATAAGACGTATTGTTATGGTACAGTGCAAATCTATGACAAGAATGTGCAACTTCCAAAACTGCAACATGTCTGAATAAGTTTAAAGAAATGGTAGTTCAAATGAGGCACAAATGTATGCTAGGATTTAGCAATACTGCTCGTAAAAATCTGATAATACTATACAAATTTTAGAACTGCATCATGTCACAAATGAGGTAGATGAAAACCTTTTTTCTTTTTTTTAATTGTATGTTTTATTGAATCATATCACAAACATAATAAAATTAGTTACAAATGATTTGCAATGATTGGAAAAACAAATGAATAAAACACACAAAAAAATAAAAAAGGTGACAAGAAGTTGAAAATAACCTCCAATATCGAATAAGCAATAGCCACCGAGATAATAAATAAACTACATACATAAACTTGAACAACTAACTATACTATCACAAGAAGGGATTTTTGGAACTGACATCGTACTGTGAGCCCTAAACTAGAAATTGTAGGAAAACAAAACCTTACTCCATCAAAGAAAAAAAATTGCAATCATGCGCATACATGCCTATACACTTCAATTATTGGGTATACTTATGCTATTGTGTACTACAATATAACAGTTTAAATAGAGGAATGTAGCTGTAAAAGTGGATATTTTCGTGCGACAGTAAAGTTATTACAAAGTGATGGTATAAATGAGGGGTATGCAAATTTACAAACTACATTCAAATAAGGTGGTTATCTATTTCAGAAGAAATACAGATTTTCAACTCCGGCGGACTAGGGCAAGGTTTTCACAAAATGCAATTATTCTCTGACAATAATGTACACAATTCAGAACTGTACACCTTGTCAACATTGCAATGTACAATTCCTGTCAAAAAGTCCAAAATTGTTGGCAATTTCTGTCCCAGTGTCCTCAGTATTGCACATTTCACACTTTACATCTGCGTCAGACTGCTGGCTTGAACCCTCTGGCGATGCGCAATCTTTCTACACGTGTTGTTCACCGCTACACGAAGCAAAGATTTAAAATGCCTGAGTAGTCGTTGTCCCCGGATATTGCACCTCGGCTTGCTGAAGGAGGGCCCCGAAACACCGCGTTCTTTCTCAGGCATTCCTTTTGTACCCATACCTGGCCATTGAATACCATTCCTCTGTGGTAGTTGCTTTTGGCTAGCTGTTAGCGGGGGGATGACTTTGTCCAAGAGCTTTAGCACCAGATCCTTGGGTCCTGGGCTGGTGAAGTAGATGCACTCATACTCTTCTCTGTCTATAGTAGTGCTGGTGATGCTTGATCCTATAAGGACTCTTCCATCTTCAAGTTTGGTGTTTCTTCATGATGTCTTCACTGGGATCAGGTTATCATGTTTCAGCATCTCATCCCTCAGAGGCTTGATCTCTAACTCCATGTGCTGGGTGTGGTGTTGCAGTTGAGTCAAAATATGCACATATTCAGAGCCTGGTGGCAAAAACAGGTGGGAAACTTGGTAGGCTGCCGATAGGGGTGGGAATGGTAGAACTTGGTGTCCAAATGGAGCTTGGTACCCAGACGGAGGAGCTTGGTATCGAGATGATGCAACAAGAGAACCTGCCCACAAAGCTTGGTAGCTGTCCTGTGCAGCTTTGTCAGATGATGAACGAGATGGAGTCGGCGGCGACGACTCATGCAGTGGGTCATCACTGAAGTCACTTGGCAGGCTGTACTGTTGATAGATGTTGGTATCATCTTCATCATCACAAGACAGAGTGACTGGAGCTTGGTCGTTGATGGCAGGCAGAGCTTGGTCGTGAATGGCAGGCGGAGTTTGGTCGTGGATGGCAGGTGGAGCTTGGTCGAGGTCAGCAGGTGGAACTTGGTCTTGGGCGGCTGGCAGGGGTTGGTCCAGGACAGCCAGCGGAGCTTGGTCATGGGCAGCTGGTGGAGGTTGGTCCTGGACAGCCGATGGAGCTTTGTCAGCCCAAACCCAACCCTTCGGTAGCCCTCTGGTACTCGGTGCTGGGTCGCTGGGGAAGTGAAAGCAAAGATAAAGAACACATAAAGTAGAAAGCAATGCACAAGTACGTACATATAAAAAGTACAGTAGATAATTATGTATAAAGATAATTACAACAACTACTACTGCTACTACTCATACTGCCTGAAAAGATGTATGGTTTCAAGGAGTGACTTAAAATCGCACTCACTTTGGCCGTGGTGTGTTTTTGAGAAGTAGAATGTGATGACTTTGACATTCAAGGGCTCTTTCAAGAAGGGTCTTGCCATGGCTAAGAGGACAGAATTTTTATTTTGGCCACTGCAACCATCACTGAAGAGGTGTACAGATGCAATACCTTGTCACATCTACGTCTCGCAGAAAGTCAAGCAAACATGACACAATTTTGCATGACCCATGTTTGATGATGGTTTCATTTGAGAGATAACAGATTTCTTCTATGATGCCGAGATTGTATGCAGTGAAATTGTAGCAGGCCAGTCTATTCTAGTAAAATATATCTCGGGACGGGTGGACTTTGGCAAATACTGAACTTGTTGCAAATCAAAAGCTGCACATGCATTTGACTCGTCCCTTTTCTGTGCTGTATCTTTGCTCTGGTTTTGAGTTCATGAACCTTTTCAGTTTCAGCATGATGGGCTGTAAACTGGACTTGGGTTGCCCTTTTTGCCTTCGCCTTGCAGGGTCTCATGTTTTGGACAGAGTCCACAAATATCTTTCTTTGGCCCGTGGATTCTATAATTCAGCTGTGTGATGACTCCCTTGTATGTTGAAATAGAAACATCTTCACCATATTCCTTCGCAAACATATTGTGTGTTTGCCTTGTGGTCAGGTCACTAAAGCACAGTTTGTACCACATAGGGTCATGGGGAAGAGGCACAATAATGATGATAATGAAATAGTGATAATGATGAAGAGGCACAATAATGATGATAATGAAATAGTGATAATGATGATGATAATAATAATAATAATGATAATAACAATAATAATAATAATAATGATAATAATAATAACTATTATTATTATATTTATTATTATTAATAATAATGATAATAACAATAATAATGATTATAATAATGATAATAATTGATATTAATAATGATAATAATAATATTGATAATAACAATAATAGTAATAATAATGATAATAATGATAATAAATAGTGGCATTTATAAAGCACTTGATGTTGTATTTCTGAGTGCTAGGGAAGTGAAAGTAAAAATTAAGAACGAGTGAAGTAGAAAACAATGAACAAGTTCATGCTCATACAACTACTATTACTGCTACTACTAACACGAATAACAGTACACTGCCTGAAAAAATATGTTTTAAGGGGTGACTCTGGCCGTAGCACAGGTGTAGTACGTGTACATGCACAGATGTACACTGTATGTACAATGTACATTGTGATGTACTCATACATTCGATCAGGCACAGACACATTCACGTGGAGAGCAAGCTAGGAAGACTTGAAAGATATCTATCCCTAATTTTGACCATGGTCTGTCAGGTATTTCATGTGAGATGAGTGGCTCTGATTGTTGCTTCTTTCTGGTAGATTGGCAAGTTGCACATCTGGCAACCTTGTCCTCAATTTGAGCGTTCATCCCCGGCCAAAAGAAGATATTCCTGGCTCTCATCTTGAGTTTGACTATACCCATGCGAGACTCGTGAAGGATGTTGAGCATTTCTTTTTGTAAGCTTGCGGGGACTACTACTCTATTGTCTTTCATTATCAGTCCATCCATTTCCACAAGTTCATGTCGAAATGAGTGGTACGGTTTGAGTTCATCCGGGATTGCATTTTTGTTCTCCGGCCAGCCGCTGTGTATGCATTCGCAGCATTTTCTCAGCACAGCGTCGTTTTTGTCTGAAACAGTTTCCGTCTGAAACTGTTTGAGCCTGCTGCCTGACATATGCATTACGCTCTCGACTGTATCAATGTCAATTTTAATACTAGGCTCGTTTGTGCGGGCTGGTCGAGTTTCTTCCGACAGCAAGCGGCTTAGCGCATCGGGCACGAACATTTCTTTTCCAGGCTTCCATCGCAGTGCAATGTCGTACGCCATGAGATGAAGTCTCATTCTTTGTAGTCGCGGACTTAGTTTGTGCAGTGGTTTCTCGAATATGCTGATCAACGGTTTGTGGTCGGTATAGATTCTGATTTTCTGACCATATACAGAGTCGTGAAACTTGTTACACGCGAATAGGATTGCAGCCATTTCTTTTTCTATCAGCGCGTAATTGCTCTCAGCAACAGTGACTCGTCTCGATGCGTATGCAATGGAGCTATCTTGACCTTGCATCAGTACAGCACCAAAGCCTTGATTGGAGGCATCCGTTGCCAAGGCAACAGGCTGTGCTGACTCATACTAGTGTGCATGAGATGCAAGTAATACATCACATACATGAAACACGAACATACACACACAAACATTGTTTCCTTTCACATGTCAGTCACAGCTACTGTAGGACATCCTGTCAGAACTTTACAATGGAGCTGTACGTATGTACGTATACGTGTAAAGCATACATGTACAGTACTCCTAAAAATGCAACACCCACACTACAACACAATTGCTGGAAAAAAGGGACAAACAATAACAACAACAGTTACCTCCATAATAAATGGTCCCAATGAGGTGATTACCTTGTACATGTTAGTATGACAGCAAACCAAAATTTTGCTCACACAAAATGAGAATAAAAAGGCAATTAATGTTATTTTGTTTGATAACCACAAGATTTGTCGACTTCAAGCACCGTATGAAATGATTGGTACTAGGCAACAATTCAGTGAGTTTATGGCCATATCATGTATATTGCCATATTGGACAATACAATGAAACATGAAAACAAAATCACTGAAAAAAAAAAAATGCTCATTTAATCACTATCATCCAGGTTGCAGTCAGGAATAGCATCAGCATATCCACCCATTTCCAGACCACACATCAGAACCATCGGAGTCATCTTGCTAAACTGGGATGCTAGGATTGTCAGGCAAATTATCTGTCCTGTCAAGGATCATGAGATACATTTCCCAAGTCTTCTGGGCTACATCCATACTTCCCAAACTGAACCTCCTCATGTAGTGTTCTCTTGACAGACGCATATTCACTTCCTTCATGATTTTTGATATTGTACTTTCTGGGAGCCCACTGGCAATGTCTCTACCGCTGTACAGATGGTCTGGCAAGTCTCCTACCAGTTCATCCCGATACTCCTCCAGACATCTTCTTAGTTTGTCCTGCTGGTCAGGTGCAGGGATGTCGATTGGGAACTTGGGAGTGTCTTGCACATCCAGATGCTTGCGTGCCAGACGTTCCATTCGTGATGGCTTAGCACTACACTTACTCATGGAACGCATGCACTGCATTATACAAATATCGCAGCAATCATGCTTCTTCTTGACACTGGCAGTATAACTGGACAAATGATTTGCGTGAATTGCTCCTCTCCTGCACTCAGTTCCATTCAAGAGACATTCCATTGCTGCTGACACTCCCCTTCCAGCAATATCCCCTGGATAGGTCACTATTAAACACAAGCTGTGCTTCCCCTCCCTACCGATTCATCCTGCCATTTGCAGATAGCCATCCAGCTCTGATGGCCTTCCAACCATTATGGCAGTCTGCACTCCTCTGACATTGATCCCCATGCCGAATGCTATTGTGGCAATCAAAACTCGTATTTTTTCCATTTAGATCACTCATAATGGCAATGATCCCCTCTTGTATGTCTGCTTCAGTATTGATGTGGTACATCTCTACAAATTCCATGACTGATCGTGGCAGTTCGCTCCAAAACATGACTTACAGCTCGGCTACCAGTTTTCTTTACTGGCAGTGCAATAGCCTTTGGTAAAGCAGTCAAGCCTTGGCAAGTGCCATAAATAAGCAAACAGCAGCCTGAAAACACACAAAACCTGAGCTTCACAGTGTACTCCAACACACTGTTAACACAATTAACAAGGTGAAAACTACGGAAGCTTCAAAGTGCCACTCGACTTGGAGACTTGGCGAGATAATTTATCTTGTCAAGTCAACATAATAGCTCTATCATGTCGACTTAACTTTACAAGTTGACATGGAGACAAATATTATCATGTCAAGTCGACATCTAAAAAGTTACATGTCGTCATGGTGAAATAAGGTATCTTGCCAAGTCAACATCGAAAAAAGTTACATGTCGTCATAGTTACATAGTGTATCTTGCCAAGTCGACATCTAAAAAGTTACATGTCATCATGGTGCATAAGGTATCTTGCCAAGTCGACATCTGAAAAAGTTACATGTCATCATGCCTACATAACGTATCTTGCCAAGTCGACATCTGAAAAGTTACATGTCATCATGGCGACATAAGTTATCTATCCAAGCTGATATCTAAAAAGTTACATGTCGTCATGATGACATAAGGTATCTTGCCAAGTCGACATCTAAAAAGTTACATGTCGTCATGGTGACATAAGGTATCTTGCCAAGTTGACTTACAAAAAATTACATGCCGTCATGGTGCATGGGTCATCAAGTCTCCATTGCATTCTCTGTACATAAGAATTTCCCATTTTCTGAATTCCCTTGAAAGCTACATTTTTTTCTACCCTATACTCTAAGGAGTTGTTTGACAAAGAGTGACAACTGTTCTAAATATACTCAGAGTTTAGGATGTGAAAATACATGAAATTTTGTGTAAAATGTGAATGGAGAACTACTCCTAAAAATACTGTGATTTCATCACCATTGCCATTTTGCATAAGTGACAATGAAGTACTAGATAATGTTAATGAGTGTAGTTTCCTTATTCACTCATGATTGGATCAATTATTCTTTTTTTAATTCATCGTCTTCCATACAGTGTGTTCCTAGAAAGGAAAGGCAAGTTCAAAAGTCAACTGAACAATACATAGGTTTTTTTTTCTTGTAATTTGTATAATGAAATAAAAAGTAACTCTCCAGCTTTAATTTGACACCTTGCTTGCGTCAACGTTGACATGAGTTAGAGAGTTAGGGTTCTTTGAAACTGGGAAAAAGTAGATGTTGTATCATTTTCCTTCAAATAACCCTTACTCGATCTGTAACAAAACCCATGGCAATGTTGACGCAAGCAAGGTTTAACTTAATGAAAAATTTAACTTAATGAGCTACTTTTTAATCCAGCACACAAATTACAAAAAAAAAAACTATGCATTTGTGATATAATTTACCTTTGAGGTTTGATTTCCCTTTTTTAGGAACACACTGTAGAAACACTGGACTGACTTGGGTGGAATTCCCCTTTTATGGAGGACTGCCACATACAAGTAACGTGTAGGCATGAACTGGGAGATCATTATGCATTAATGCACCCCTTTCAGACACAAACTAAGGGTCTAAGGTAGCCAATAATACAAACTGCGAACAGACTGTATTTTCTGCTTGCAAAATGGGCAATCTCTTCCTTCATTCTCTTCAAGGAATGTGCTGCATGGAAGGCAGAGTGTGTGCCCCACATGGAATGAAAAAGCTGTCTTTCTTTCTATCACAGCATATCCCACACAATCCTTATGATTCTTGCTTGATCAGGACCTACAAAAAGGGTGAGAGAAGATGAGGAGGAAGATGATCAAAATTAATACCATGGTATATATTTTACCAAAAAATGAAATCCAAACCATCAAATATAACAAGTGAATGCGTGTGTGTGTGTGTGTCCGTCCATGCGTCCGTGCGTCTGTCCGTGTGTGCTCAAATGTTAGAAAATGCTACTTCTCCGTCATTTCATGGCCGATTTTGATTTTGATTGGTTTATCTGATAGGGCTTGGTGAGGGCTTCCAAACTCCTACACGAAATAGTGAAATTCATTAATTATCCAAATTCATGCAAATTTATTCAGCTTGGATAGATAACTTATGTCACCATGATGACATGTAACTTTTCAGATGTCAACTTGGCAAGATACCCAATATGTTATGTAGGCATGACAACATGTAACTTTTTTAGATGTCAACTTGGCAAGATACATTATGTCACCATGACGATATGTAACTTTTTTCCATGTTGACTTGGCAAGATACCATATCTCACCATGACGACATGTAACTTTTTAGATGTTGACTTGGCAAGATACATTTTGTCACCATGATGACTTGTAACTTTTTAGATGTTGACTTGGCAAGATACCTTATCTCACCATGACGACATGGAACTTTTTAGATGTGACTTGGCAAGATATGTTATGTTGCCATGATGACATTTAGATTTTTAGAAATCGACTTGACATGATAATTTTTGTCTCCATGTCAACTTATAAAGTTGATAAGTCGACATGATAGAGCTATTATGTTGACTTGACAAGATAAATTATCTCGCCAAGTCTCCAAGTCGAATGGCACTTTAAAGCTTCCGTAGAAAACAGCCAAATGGCAAGAAACACTTTCAAATGAAAACACTGGCTTTATATATGAATATAAAAATGGAAAACCTTGATATAAAAACATATAACTGATTTCTCTATACATCAGGCACGCATAAAAAAGTCCCTGAGCATAATGAAAATACCCCTGCCTACCTGCATTAAATGGGTGATTAGGGTGCCAGTAACAATAATAACATTATAAATCACTGCAATGTGGGTATACACTAAAATAAAACCCCGCTAACACGTATGAAGTTACCCTCCATACATTTTGAGAGCATTCTCTTTCGTCACTTCCAGGAGGTGAGTCGCACTAATCTCCTTCCCCAATACCTCAGCTACCAGGGATCGAAGCTACCTCCCCAATGTAGACTGGGATCATGAGGGTAAATCCCTACTTGGAGGAGAATCAGGGTGTGGAGAATCAGTATCCAACAGCAGACGGGCAAGTGGTACCCTCCGCAATGCCTCCTTTTGGCTTGCTTAAAAAAACCTGACTTGGGAGGTGAACCCGAAATAGACATTGCGGAACCCACGTTGCCAAGCCTCCGGCTCCCAGTGAACAGCAGTGAATATGTATTCGCTGAAATCGGTGGACGTGTGCCTTAACCAACTCCCGGCATACCCGGGAAGGTTCGTCTGCGTCACGTGCATCCTTCCGCCCCCGGAAATGGAGCACGAGAACTTTACCTGCTGCTCCCAGCTGAAGGTAAGCCTTTAGCTGGGCTGCTTGCCCCTGCCACCTGCCGGGGTTGGCAGTGTAATCCAGCTCCACCTCACCCAATGCACAAATGCATAGATTGCACAACAATCCACCCAGGGCATCGACCTCCCACTCCCCAGCAGTCTTTGCAAGCTTGGGGTGAATCCCCACAGACACGACCCAATTACGGTCGGCTGGGACTTTGACCTCATTGAATCGAGCAGTGTACATTAACAGTGGTGTTCTTTTTTTATTTTGTGCGAACCAAATCTTGGCTCACAATCATAGACAATTTATCAGAATTTTTCCAACAACATCAACAGAAGCAGAAAATCCACAATATTCCAATCAGCTCCAATGTTATTCCTTAATACTCTTCTCTCTCCACTGATAATAGTTCAAAAAAATTTACCCCGATCGATGACACTTTAGTCGGCCAATTTAATAATTTCAAAAAACTTCTCTTTCTCATTTAGTTATTTTAATGAGAAATGAATTGAGAGTTGTCCACAATGACATCACAGGTGCTGGCAAAGTTGCCAACTGAAGGATCCCCATAACAGGGATTTACTGAAACTTTCAAAGTTCAGAACTCTTAAATAGATTGTCCAATTTTCTTAGTTCAGAACTCTTAAATAGATTGTCCAATTTTCCTCAAACTTTCATCGTTTCCTCTTAATGGTCATCTCTATTCACTAAGAGCACACTTATGCCTGGGTTGCATTCTCCTTTTAAAAATATGGAAATAACTTACTTCCAGAAGATTCTACAATTGTATAACACTTAAAACTGAAAATGGAGATCGAGAAAATGTCTCATAGGATCAGTCCATGTTATGATCAGCTTTACACAATCATTTGATTATCATTAAAATTCTCTTACTTTTTTTTGAACTGTGTGTTTTACCAAGTGACTGGTTATTAGCGACAGCATGGCTTAGACTGTGTGGGGCTGGCACTCTTCTTCTGCGTGGAAGAGGGAGCACAGCAGAAGACTGGGATGATTGGGGGTGGGAATATCCGTGCTCGGGAATGTTGGAGGATTTTGATGGCCGCCCTGCATGAAGCCTTGACCCTCCTCTTCCCATATGGCTTCTGCGTCTTGCAGTGGCAGTTGGTTGTACACCAGGGCCATTCTCAGATAAAGTGTTCAATTCTAAAGTTAACATTTGTTAAAAAACAAACTGCAAGAATAAAAATATTTCCTTTCTAAATGTAATCTTTAATACATCAACGACATCAAACAAAAATCGGGAGATTTTTAACTACCTCACCCTTTTCAGAAAAAAGGTCCAAACTTCAACACATTTTGCCCCAAATAAGTCATCTATCAGATACGTTACCACTTGATAATCGTTTGGAAAAGTTTTTATGTCGGGAGAATTCTTAAAGTTTAGTCGCAAAGTTTTTTATGTAATGAAATCTAAAGATGTAAATGGTAATAAAATACCTTAAGTATTGGCCAGCTATGGTCAAAGATAAAACAACAGGTTACATATTTGAAACAAATTCGGCACATAATATTAGATTTTAACCGAAAAATTATCAGCTTGATATTCGACTTACTTCCAATTGCTATTGCAATCCACAAGATAAATAAGTTCGGTTTATATTTGATAAATTTGTTAGCTTGGAAAACGTAATAATTGATTATTCTTTCTTTAATGATACAATGTCACAAATTTAGAAATATATTGCCTAGAATAAAAACAAGAACATGGTAAGGTATCTGACATGTAATACTATGAAGGTATGCTTTCACGTGAGAAGGCACACAGACCCAAAAAGACTTATTCAGGTTTTAGAGCTACATCCACAAAGGCAGAACAACTTATATACATTTGTTCTCTACCAAAATTTCACTGTCTGGTGAAGTAATCTCTGAAGTAGAGTAACCATTGATAGAGACATCCTCTGAATTTTGGCAGTTTTCATATGATTTTTCCCGCAATTGCTCAATCTTGAAAGATTCATTGACTTTATACACTACGCTCCAGAGTTAAAACATCACGCAATATTTGTTCTTACAAAAATCTACAAGAAACAGAAAGCAGGTATTATGATCAGGGGATCAGACAAGTGCAATGTAATTTAGTCACTGGTAACTACTAATTATTAGTAGTCCTATGGTATCTATGTATATAAAACACATCTTATATTGATTCTCGTTCTCAAAGTACGGATGGAATAATAAGTAAAGCAATAATGTACTTACCTACAAATCCCCCTACGCCAACACTATGGCAGCAGCAACACACAAAAAAACTGTCTACATCCCAAAACAGGACACTGACAACACGAAATACACAATAAAAGTCCCCTTACCTGAAGGGAAATGCTCACAATATCTCCTCCTTTATAAAAGAAAGAAAATGCCCCCTCGTGGAGAGGGAAATGTACTAATACGTACCTCCTTACGGAAAGGAAAAATTCCCCCGCTGGAAGCTGGGAGAATGCTCAAATTTCTACTGTCACAAAAGAATCATGGGTCAAAATTCCCACGAGCAAAGAAACACTTATTCTCCATGGAAAAACACTGGAAACTTGAGTGAAACGTAAATAGAAAAAGTAAACCGACGGTCAGACAGAAGACTCAGTGTGCCAGTGCAATTCACAACGTAAAATGTGAGTAAGACAGAACGAAGGCGATCGTGCAACACAGAAAACTTTGAGGCCGATCACACACGTGAGAAGAGAGACAGGGATAGAAAACACGAAGATGAGACGCAGAGAGAAAAACGCGATGCCGGACAATTCCAACAGGTGTGCAGCGGGGTCTAGGGCAATTATCCCCTGGGCAATTACCCAGGACCCTTCCCCTGGCCCTAATCCTAATCCTAATCCTGAACCTAATCCTAACACTTAACCAAACTCCTAACCCTAAACCTAACCCTAACCATAATCTTTACTCTAACCTTACCACTAAGCAGTATTTAGCTGGGGGGCAATTGCCCTCTGGGGGTAATTACCCGGATACGGTGCAGCGCACCGCTGGGGAATCCCCTCGCACATGCTAAGCAAAGGTAGAGTAGCACATCCAGATGCTCCTGTGCCAGACGTTCCATTCGTGATGGCTTAGCACTACACTTACTCGTGGAACGCATGCACTGCATTGCACAAATATCACAGCAATCATGCTTCTTCGTGACATTTCTGGATGAATTTGGACACTTGTTGCTGTTTCGTAGTATCCAATAACCATTCTCTCTGATTCGGTTAAGTGTCATGCCTCTTCCTTGGTGAGCAGTCTTTGCATGAGAGTGCCTTTCAGATACTTTTGCAAGTAGAAGAATCTGTCCATTGGCTTGACCCAGCTCTGCTCGATGGGAACGTCAAATCCATGTTTCCATGCAGGGTAGGACGAGGCATCTCCTCCAAAGACTGCTGGCTCAGGTAATGGTAGCCTTGTCATCCTCATCTGTTCTATCAGCAGTCCCATCGAGTCCTTGTTTGACCATCCATCTGGTATGAATTGATCATCGTTATCATGTTCGAACTTTGGGCGTTCCGGTTGGACTGCTGTTTGACTGTCTTCAACCCACTTCTGACAATCATCCTTTACAGAAGCTTGTGGATTCTCAGATTTCATCGATTTCATGAATTTCCTTGAAGAAAGACGAGATGAAGACCTAGTCAAGCCACCATCTTTGCTGAGAGAGATCAGAACTTCAAGTGTCTGCTTCATCAATGAGTCATGTTGAGATTCAATGTTGTCTAAAGTATCAGCACCATCATCAAGGTCTTCATCTAGGTTGGCAGATGAGCAGAATGCAGCCAGTCCTCTTGATAATCTATCATCTTGTCCATGACAGCCTGTAGTTTGTCTCTGGCTTATGCTTGTAGCAGTGCTCTCATCTCCAAGCAAAGCTCTCAACTTGTTGGCAGACCTTCGCCATGTGGTAACTATTTTCTTCAATTCCTTCAC
Organism: Diadema antillarum; assembly: GCF_040938485.1. Classification (NCBI taxonomy): domain Eukaryota; kingdom Metazoa; phylum Echinodermata; class Echinoidea; order Diadematoida; family Diadematidae; genus Diadema; species Diadema antillarum. Next base: position 325,986 of record NW_027271619.1, read on the forward strand.
CTTGGTTGTATGCTGATGTCAAATGAACTTCTCAGTTCTCTTGGCTTCCCGTCGTGGTCTCTCGTTAACAGCGTTGACCTGTTCATCAGACATGGTGTGTGGTTTCATGTCCAATCAGGCTATCGTAAGGAGTTTTTACTGGAGCATCCTAAAGAGACTGCTAAGTTCACTCAGTTTGTGGAGTTGTTCAGCGGTTTCTTGCGTCTAAGTGTCATGTGTTGCTCCATACACAGCTTTCTCGATGTCACATTGAAAATGCATTTCCAGGTTGTTTCATGTACATCACCTATCGGTCATTCAACTAGACAAACATGTTTACGGGTAGGGATAACGAGACAAAGAGTGCGAGTGAGGGAGCGAGAGAGAAAGCGAGAGCGAGAGAGAGAAAGTGATAGGACAGGTGTAAATGTTTTACAAGTCGCGCCATCGATGACCGAGAGGAGTTCATTTATTTTTGCATGACAATTAATGTAGAAAGAGAAGACAGGAAATAGCTCCAGTTCCGGGAGAGTGCTGTATAGGTGTTTTCGTTCAAGTCCTTTTAGTTGTATCAAATATTCCAAATGCCTCGAAAAGGAGTGTCGTAGTCGAGTAGCAATTTAACAGGAGAGTTGGATCTTTTCGTGGCAGACACCATTTTGATTTCACCGAGAGAACATTGAGTTAGCTCCGTGATGGCAGAAAACCAACCTGCCACACCCAGGCGCCAGTTGGCAAGAAAATTTTGTGTCTAAGCCCAATTTCGTTTGCGGCCAGGAGCCGTCCGTCCACCTTACCGTCAGCCTGTATACTGGCTGATTTGAGTTCAGATTTTGTTTGCTGCCAGAAGGCATATTCCAACAGCCTTTGCAGCCTTCCAGTAGCCAAGAAGAAGAGGCATTTTGGTTATATTACACCGGTCATTGATGGCGCCGAGGCCGAGGTCGAATCTACTCCCAGGCCGACGCATTCGCAGCAGAGCGACTGTGCCCGCCCCTCGCTAGGGAGAACTTTTGACGCCAATGAATACGGAACGCGGGTCCCTCGCGAGACTTTGGAGCTGGAACAGCAACCTCGCATACAAGGACGCTCCACCCACGAATCAGTTATGTTCTGGAAGCAAATAGTTTGACAATTAAGGTGACTCTGTGGACAACGCAGGTGAGCGATGAACCTGGCGGGTGCATGACACCCTGTTGATATGATTGGTTATGACGAGGGAGTGTCGCTGAAGTAGAGAGATGAAGGTCAGGTTAAATTGGTAAAAAGATGAAAATAATGTGCACATAATTCGAATAGTGGTAGTTATACACTTCATGATAATTGCGGGTTAGCACAGAACCCGGAGGTAAACGGAAGCAGTGTAATTGAAGACAAGTGTTATAACCGCGGTAAACCGTCGTGCGTGCAGGCTGGTCATCTCAGGATCAGCACCACGGTGGTGCGAACCAAATAGTGTTGCGCTTGATAGCAGATAGTGGTATTGTCAGGGACAACGAATTGATAGTGTAGCTGTTATAATTATTCTGAACAAGTGTCAAGCCGAAAATTACAAGTGGAACCGGACCAAGGCAGGGTCCCGTTTACATGGTTGTCGAACATAAGAGTATTGTAATTTAATTTATCTCACTCAGAAAGTTGATTTTGCATCTTATGTTGGTCACAACTCCTTGATTTCAGTCTTGTAAATATTCTACAAATGGTTTATTAAATTGTACATTGAAGTGAATGGCACGAGTGTGATTGAGTATTATTTAAGTCCGCCCATGTGACACTCGAGTTGCTCCTTAAAAACTCCTTGCTGCCCTCTAATCCACAGAAACCACACAGGGATCCATAAATATACAAATTAGTGATTTGAGTGTTAGGAAATCGAATGTGGTGCCATCTTTCCACAACACAGTTTCGTCCGCCACTAGGTGGGGCTTCATATTTCAGATCATCGGTGTCATCATAATTTTAATCCGTGCTTGTCAACAAACTTTCTTGACCGCAGTAACAATAACACTACATAGAACTATCTCTGTACATGTAGCCACTTGTAAATGTGAAAACATAACAAACAAACAAACATTTAGATAGATTTAGATAGATTTAGAGTCAAAAAGGTCCACCACCTACAGTAAATTTACATGTGGGAGATCTCATTGAGTGTTACAACGATGGTTTAAAATAAGATTGTAGCATGGAATTAAACTACCATATGTACACCAAGGAGCCATGAGCTGCAATTTATAATTACTTGGGAGTTGGTACTTGGTAGATTCTGTCTCAAAACTACTGCCCGGTACAGATGAGATGGCTGGGTAACAACTGAATTATTAAGACTCAAGAGAAAAATTGAGGTAAATATTACAAAAGCCATGATATATATTTCTAATGAGAACTCACCATTTTGTCACGCAGTGATTTTCATCAATGAAAAATCCACAAAGCCTCTGCTGAACTAAGTCCATTGTCAGAAATTCTTATCCCTGTTCTCCAGTCAAAAACTGTGGAGACCTGGCTAGCGGAGACCTGGCTAGCAGAGACAGCTAGCTTTGGTCAGCGATAACTATTGGCGAAGTTCGTCAGTGAGTCCTCCACTGAGGTCTGCTGCAGCAATATCCCCATCTCGGCAGCCCAGTTAATCTGATCCTTTATCAATGCTTTGAGAGACATTACAACTATCACAAATTCTTTCCAGAATCTTTGTCACCCTGCTGAGCATTGTTCAAGTAGTCTACGCAGAGTTTGGCTCCTTGAAACACAACGCTCTTTCCATATCCAGTGGGTACACTCAGGAAGACATTGTGACCTCGCAAGAAACTGTCAAGAGCTTTATCTTGCTGGGACTTCAAAGTTGCTATTCCTAACTTTTTGGTGACGTGCAAGATAGAATCCCGAATAGAAGGATGCACTTTGTAGTCGGGTTCCTTATGTAATTTCGCCGGATTTTTTTGGAGAGTATCAAAATTATACATTTTTGGAAAGGTCTTTGCATAAGCAATCAGGAAAACAATGTTTCCATTTGCGCCGAAATCTATTTGGCAGCCATCTTGGATTTTTCCAAAATGGCCGCCGTAAAACATGTTTTCTTCAATAAATCGGCTTCTAAATAACCCAGAAATTTGATTTTGACAGCAAAACTATCATTTTCAAGGCCAAGAAATCCAATGGTAGCAAAATGGATAAGCTAAATTTAACAATAACCTCACATAACTGACATTTTCAATTTTATCAGTTGTTTTACAAGTGACCAGGCATAAACATTGCAATAAGTTAGTGTCCATGGCTATGGGACCTATATGCTCATCATAAGAGAAATGGATTTAATGTCTTAGGCATCTAAGAAGAATTCCAATGGCAGAGGAAACTGCATTGAAAAAAAAAGAATCAGATTCAACTCTGAACTTGCCTGACTGTAATTTTCTATTTAATTGCCTGTCACAGATATAAATGTTCCACTACTCGAAATCGGTCGAGGCGTTTTAGGCTGTGCTAAAACTGCCCCCCCCCCCAAATTCTTGGCCATCAGTAGCATCATTGCGAAGTAATTTGGCATGCATGACACCAGTAATCTACACGAATGTGTCATTAGATTTTTTGAAACAATACATTTTCAGTCTTTGATTATTAATTAATTATGCAAATTAATCCGAAAAAATCATACTTAGTCTAATTAGATAATTGAGAGTCCACTTTTTGGTTCGTATATTTGTTGTAGCATATTCAACAATTGTACATCATAACAAATTTCTGAAAGTCATTTCATTTCAAATGTATTTTATTATCTTTTTATTTTCTTACATAATTTATATTTTCCTTTTGCGTTTTGTTTTTCTTTTTATTGCAAATTGACACTGACCATTTTTCTAAAGTAATCAGCATAAAATTAATAATCAAGGTGATTAATTGTATCGGGTTTTATAAATTGTGTCTAACCAAAGAACAAGCATGATCCTCCTGACAGAATTAGTTTAATCTCTGAGGCAGCCAACTTTCTTTCCATCTCATCTCAATCATTGTCATCGTCAGTTTAATTTTTGGTCTGAATCATTATTTTGACACTCGCTGTACAGAAACAGAATGGTTTAAAAATCTTTGCTGTAGATTCAACCATAGACTGACATGTTCTATTTCATTAACTGTTCTACAAGTAATCAGACTTAAATGTCCACTTTTGTAGTTAGTGTCCATTACAAACCAATATATACCCCTAATGACAAATATAGGTTTATTCTTTGAAGCAACGACTTTCTCCTCATTAATCATAATCTCCATTATTGCCACCCTTCAGTCCATACATTAATTGTGCTTGCTTGTTCTCGTCATTGTGACACTCAGTGCCGCACCAGCAAAGACATCGAGGGGAAACAAATAATAAGCTAGAATCAATCATAAACTCTCACCTGAATTACTGTTTTCCGATTCATTGATTATTGTACAAATCCTGCGTAAATGTTCCACCGAGGAGAAAACATGCTCTTCATGATAGAAATTGTTTAAATCTTAGAGGAAACCATTTTTTTACATCAAAAAGAAATCCAATGGTAAAAGCTGATAGCCATACTGCAGAGGATCAAACTGAGGATCCTGCAGAGCAATGCTGGTGGGTCCTTTCACTCTGGATTGGATATGGACTCTTAGGATAATGATGTCTCACAGCTCCAAGGGTGGGAGGTTGCTTGTCAATTTCTCCCCTATGCTTGCAGAAGAGATGCCATCACAGTTCCGAGATAGTCCTGATGTAGATGCATTTGGGTTAGTAAGCTGCACAGACAAGGCTTGTTATAGAGTAGCCAGCAATCCAATTTCAGTCCCGTCGTCCCCTGTGAAAAGCATCTACAGAGAACTGATTACATCTCTTCTGCCTTCATATAAACTTGCAGCCAGGTTGCTATTCTTATCATATTCCAGTGTTGTCAGCACCAGTGAACGCATAGAAGATTGGCCCTATGGCTCTCCAAGGTTCTATATCCATAGCTCAGAGGACATGAATATGGACGTGTTCGACAGGATGAGCTCGAAGTTTGCTATTAATAAACACCAGTGACTATTATTGCTATGACTTTCAGGACACTAACAGTGTGCAAGAATCTTCAGTTAATTGATTGAGGCACACTTAATCAGAAGAAGATGGGAAGAAGAAGAAGAAGGAGGAGGAGGATATTCTGTGTCTGTAGAGAAGAAAACCTCTGCATTTAATGAGTTTCGCTGTGATGCTAAGACAGCATGGACGATCAACAGTGTGTCTAATTTTTCATTATTCTTATCCTCGAAAATAAGTCTTTTGTTGCTCCTGGTATGTACTGAAGAAGAGATGATGACGTGTTTATGTGTTGTACTGTAGTACCCTAGAGTCGTGAAGCAAGATAGTTGGTCAGGTCATCCTTTGACTTGCTTTGTGAAAGAAATCCAGCTGCTCGTTCATCATCAATGCCAAGAGGCACCAATAGCGCATACTGTAGCATAGACAACATGAAGTTCTCCCAGTCATGGGACAACTGGGCATTTAAGGTTATGTCTGGTTGGTATGGCTCCTGCCTGTGTCAGTAGCTTGCTTTCAGACATGTTTGAATCGCTCAGCCTGGAATATTGATTGACGTTTCCTCTACTTCCATGAAGTTGCAACAATCAATCTGTAGTTCTTTCAGCTGGTAGCATTCTGAGAAGCCTTTACATCAGGTAACAATGTTGGTCTCCTCTCTTTGCAAGTTGTGGTCTTGACTTGACAAAATGTAGTATATCTACATGGTGTGGAGTGGTAGATAGACTCTAGGCTATGCCAATCGATGAGGATGGTGCAACCGGTACTCCAGTAAACTCTGCCTTCAGCATGTTCAGGCTGTTATACCATTAATCGTGCCATGGGTGGTTCCTTTCTCATCAGCCAATGTCAGCAGTGTCCTCTGACAAGTCTGTGTAATCTATGTTGTGAAGAACGCACGGCACCCTTGAAGAATGGTGGTATATACAGACCATGGAACATTCTGGTGATTTGTACAAAACCATTGGCAAAGCGCTGTTCCAATTAACAGAATACAGCGATAAGACACAAGATCTACGCAGGTGTATGTAAATCCTATTTTTTGAGGAGATCCATCAGCATTGATGTTATTATCCCTCTTGTCACACCACACCCCCTTTGGTCTGTCCCATACACGGAAGAAAACTTTTACGCAGTGATTCCTACATAACACTTTAGCGACTTATATCACAAGTTGCCCCAACATCACCATAAATTCAGCTCAGTGCTACCTGCCTACAACATCTCATGGCATTCAAATCAAAGACAAATTTAACCGTAACTAGGCCGCGACGTTTCATGACTTTTTTCTTTCAAGTCTCCCGCATCTTTTGACACCAAATTTGCGATGCCCGGGCGCGTGGTTCCGAAGTTGCGAATAAATATGTATGTGCATGTCAGACCGAAAATTGCTCAAAAACGTGAATTTGTGTACAATTTCAATGCAAAATGTGCTTTCAGGCAAATTTCATAAAAGCATGATTATTTTGGGGTTTCATTGATTAAAATCAATTAATTACATGTTTTCTTGTTCGGAACAATGTCACGGACAAGTTTCATCGAAAAAACAACGAAAAACATAAAGTTGAAAAAACAAGGAAATACATAAGAAATTTAAAAAACAATAAAATACTTAAGAAATTTCTCCTGATGGCACATTTTTTTGTTTTATATTTGCTCAAGACACTAAAAAGCATATTTACACAAAAAATGTGCCCATTTTGAGCTTTATTTAGTAATTTATACCAAATTATCTGATTTCATGCACTGATATTACGTAATCTGTTCAAAATTAGTAAGTATTTGCAAAAAATGCTATAGGAAATGTCTCAACACACATGAAACTGGGATCATTGGAATCTCTGACCCTGAAAATGGTAGTTTAGCTGTCAAAATAAAAGCCCTATGTCACTTAGAAGTCGAGATATATTAACAAAAATATTGTTTATGGCGGCCATTTTGTAAAATCCAAGATGGCGGCCATAAAAAGTTCGGTGCAAATGGAAACATTGTTTTTCTGATTGCTTATACTATAACGATTCCAAAAATGTATAGTTTTCATACTCTCCACAAAAATCCGACGAAAGTTAAAATTGTAACATAAGGAACCCGACTATTGCTAGCCACCATCATTCACAATCAGAGCAAATGAAATTATTTTCTGACAATAATGTACCCAATTTAGAACTGCATCAGGTATGCCATGTATACCTTGTCAACGTTGCAATGTACAATTCCTGTCGAAATGTCCACAATTGTTGGTAATTTCTGTCCCAGTGTCCTCAGTATTGCACATTTCACACTTTACAACTGCGTCAGGCTGCTGGCTTGAACCCTCTGGCGGTTGACAATCTTTTTTACTTATTGTTCACCGCTACACGAAGCAAAGCCGTAAATGCCCAAGTAGTTGTTGTTCCCAGATATTGCACCTCGGCTTGCTGAAGGAGGGCCGGAAACACCGGATTATTTCACAGGCACTCCTTCTGCACCCATAACTTGCCGTTGAACACCATTTCTCTGTGGTAGTTGCTTTGGCTAGCTCTTGGCGTGGGATGACTTTGTCCAAGATCTTGAGCACCAGATCCTTGGTTCCTGGGCTGGCGAAGTAGATGCACTCATACTCTTCTCTGTCCATAGTAGTGCTGGCAATACTTGATCCTATAAGGACTCTTCCATCTTCGAGTTCAGTGTATCTGGGTGATGTCATCACTGGGATGAGGTTATCCCGTCTCAGTATCTCCTCTGCTTGATCTCGAACTCCATGTGCTGGATGTGGTGTTGCAGTTGATTGAGTCAAAATATGCACATATTCAGGGCCTAGTGGCGAAAACAGCTGGGTAACTTGGTAGGCTGCCAATGGGGCTGGTAATGATGGAACTTGGTGGCCAAACGGAACTTGGTACCCAGACGGAGGAGCTTGGTATCGAGATGGTGCAGCAAAAGAACCTGCCCACAAAGCCTGGTAGCTATCCCATTGAGCTTTGTCAGATGGTGAACGAGATGGAGTCGGCGGCGACGACTTGTGTGACGGGTCATCACTGAAGTCACTCTGCACACTGTACTGTTGATAGATGTTGGTATAATCTTCATCATCGGAAGAGTGACTGGAGCTTTGTCGTAGATGGCCAGCGGAGTTTAGTCATGGACAGCAGGTGGAGCTTAGTTGAGATCAGCTGGCGGAGGTTGGTCGTGGATAGCTTGCTGAGGTTGGTCATGGACAGCTGGTGGAGCTTGGTTGAGATCAGCTGGCGGAAGTTGGTCCTGGACGCGAGTTATTGGAACAACTGTTTCTACCAATTCGGAAACCGTGAAAGCCGTGGGAGCAGATAATATAACTGTTTGATGAATATCGTGCTCCGATATCCATGTTCTTTAAGGTTTTGTGGGATGGCAATATCAAGAGGAATCAGCTTGCCTTGTCTGTCCCTCTTGAAGCATTTAAATCCACCCCTGAAGATGGGAAACAGTTCTCTTTTTTTGATTTGGAAGCTCTCGGCAGTCATTTCGAGGGGTAACTTCACTTTGGCGGCTTGGCTCCCCTCCCCATCAGTCAGACAAGAAGGCGGGTAGCCTGAAAATATATAAACACAGTTCAATGCAAACTATGAGCACAAGCTTATACATTGATGCAAGTCAGTTGAAACATTCTAATATACATGTATTATTCTTTTGTACTATCTTACGGAACCATGTCCACAGTCCCCTCACTCAATATTGCAAATTCATTCAAATATAGCAAGGTGGTTATAAGTACATGTATGTTCTGAGAGGTTTAGCCCACTGAAGACTATTAACAGTCCAAAGTACACTGAAGCTGGTGTCTATGGGAAATGTTTGTAATAGAACGATCATCTTATCTTGTAATGGTAGAACAATTGGCCTCCATGCATGCAAGAATAACTTCGGTATACAATTTAAAATGGCTGATATATCAAAATAAGGTGATCCTACAGTAAAAGCTGGGTCCCATTTTTTATTAGAACCTCATTCTTTTTTGGATATCTCAGCCATTTCAAAACTAATTTTCATCAGATAAACTTTCATTAGAAAAAAAAAAAACATTAGTTTATCAAAAAATAAAATAAGGGCGGTTTGTTACAGCGCTCTTTGGTTAATGATATGGCAATCCAGGATTTAACTTCTTGAAAATCCTTTGTAGCCTAATTTACTCTACTAGCAGCTGAATAGGGTCTACAGCGTACAGTACATTCTACGTGTAACTAGATACTTCATTTTTTCACTGTTAACAATATGTATTAAAGTAACACACACACACACAAAAAAAAAACCTAAAAAACTTACATCTGGATCTTGAAATTCTGAATCTGGCAGCTCCTCTGGCACTGGCTGCCCACATGTTTCTTCCGCGGCCATTGCGTCCATTGCGTTTTTCGATACACAACTATCATTGTCGTTGAGCGCCTGGATCTGGTCCTGTACAAGACCATGAGCAGTGGCAACGCTCAGAGCCGTACGGTTCTACTCTAATATCATAATGATAACAGTAATAATAATAATAATTATGATAGTAATAATAATAATAATAATAATGATAATAGCAGTAGTAGTATTAGTAATAATAATGATAATAGTAATAATGATAATAATAATAATAATAATAATAATAATAATAATAATAATAATAATTACTTAATTTTGTATACCAGGTAGTGCCTTTCCAGTTACATAATTGTACAAAGTGCCTTACAGTGCATTATTACCCTGGTCACTGCATTCAAAGTGCACACACTCCACTGCACAATGAAGCATTCCAGCCAGGCAAGTGAGGCAACCTATTTTACAGGTGCACATACAATGTATGCTAATCCAGTCACAATGGTGAACACATTCTACTGGGTACCCATAACATCTGGACTTAAGTGCTGTGCCGAGGATCAAACCCACGACATTTGCATCCCCAGTCAAGTGATTAGACCACTTGACTACAATACTTCTACTTGCCTGGACTCTGCTAGAAATCAAAATTCAAGAAACAACTAGAGCTATCTGACTCCTGCTTACTGCAGTTGAATGGTACACCACCATCCTTCGCACAAGTATCCTTCAGTGCATTCCCCCTTGCCATGAGAGCTCTATTTATCATGTATCCTGCCCCCTTTGACCTTTGACCAACATATCCTCAAATCTGATCTGGTCATCTCCTCCCAGTGACACACACTAGTACCTTCAAAACATGTCATTTACCTGTTGCAATCTTGTAGAGAAGAAGCCTTGTGTGTGGGTCATTAACCGGGATGAAATTTGCAGATGAACACTGAAATGTTTCACCACTGTTGCCTGATGCTTGCAGGGGTCACCTGTCTTGCCAGCATAACAAGAGCAATGACCTACTTCCATGTTAACATCGTACTCCATGTGTTTTGATGTCTGACTGGTCACCTTGAACTGGTTGGTTGAAAGCTGTAATTAGAATATATTGTAAAGCAACAGAAATACAAATGTGTAATACAACGTTCAGTTCTTGTCCGGCTTGATGGTGATTCAATGAGCACTTCTTTTGTTAGGCATGGAACAAATTGTATTTACATCAATATATCAGCTTTCGACTTTCAAATATAGACCCCTTATCAAAAGCATATCAGAAGAATTCATACTATAATTTTTGAACTTGTCGATGTGCTTCTAACTTCTCAAAAGTAGATATTGATTGTCATCAAGAATGTTTACTTTGATTACCTGTCTGATGTCCTGATGCCTGATTGATTTGTCATGGGGCATATATCTAGAAGTGATGACATTCTGCAGACGTCCATTGGCTACATCAATAAGCTTCTGTTGGTAATAGTCCTGTAGAAAGGTAGACATGTAGTCTGCTAGCTGTGGGACACTAAACGCCTTTGTGCGTTCCAGGATTTTATCCTTCAGCACACGCATGGCCGCCTCACAGAAGTTGTTGGTATTATTGCCACGTACTAATAGTTCCTGGCGACAACCAATTGCCCATTGTTCCTTCCTTCCATAACAGGACGTCAGATGCTTCTTGAACATCATAATCGTGCTAATTGTATCCACACTCAGTAGCCCCGCACGCAATACTAATGAATTTCAAAAGCTCGCGCGAGCGGGAAGCGTGGCACTCTGCGAAAATAGACACGATCACTAGCATGACATTTGTCCATTGCTCAATAGAGCGAATGGATGGCGAGCATGACTGGGGCTTGAGTGGGAGACCTCCACCGACTGAATTGACAGCGAGCACGAACGATTGACTCGAGGGGAGTGGATCAAATTTTAGTAATTGCCCAAGCTGCACATGCTCTCCTATTAGCGAAGTTCGTCAGTGAGTCCTCCACTGACGTCTGCTGCAGCAATATCCCCATCTCGGCAGCCCAGTTTATCTGATCCTTTACCAATGCTTTGAGAGGCATTACAACTATCACAAATTCTTTCCAGAATCTTTGTCACCCTGCTGATTATTGTTCAAGTAGTCTACGCAGAGTTGGGCTCCTTGAAACACAACGCTCTTTCCATATCCAGTGGGTACACTCAGGAAGACATTGTGACCTCGCAAGAAACTGTCAATAGCTTTATCTTGCTGGGACTTCAAAGTTGCTATTCCTAACTTTTTGGTGATGTGCAAGATAGAATCCCGAATAGAAGGATGCACTTTGCTAGCCACCATCATTCACAATCAGAGCAAATGCAATTATTTTCTGACAATAATGTACCCAATTTAGAACTGCACCAGGTATGCCATGTATACCTTGTCAACGTTGCAATGTACAATTCCTGTCAAAAAGTCCAAAATTGTTGGTAATTTCTGTCCCAATGTCCTCAGTATTGCACATTTCGCACTTTACAACTGCGTCAGGCTGCTGGCTTGAACCCTCTGGCGGTTGACAATCTTTCTTTACTTGTTGTTCACCGCTACACGCAGCGATTCCGAAAATGCCCGAGTAGTCGTTGTCCCCGGATATCGCACCTCGGCTTGCTGAAGGAGGGCCGGAAACACCGGATTATTTCACAGGCACTCCTTCTGTACCCATAACTGGCTGTTGAATACCATTCCTCCATGGTAGTTGCTTTGCCTAGCTCTTGGCGTGGGATGACATTGTCCAAGATCTTGAGCACCAGATCCTTGGTTCCTGGGCTGGCGAAGTAGATGCACTCATACTCTTCTCTGTCCATAGTAGTGCTGGCGATACTTGATCCTATAAGGACTCTTCCATCTTCGAGTTCAGTGTATCTGGGTGATGTCTTCACTGGGATGAGGTTATCCCGTCTCAGTATCTCCTCTGCTTGATCTCGAACTCCATGTGCTGGGTGTGGCGTTGCAATTGATTGAGTCAAAATATGCACATATTCAGGGCCTGGTGGCGAAAACAGCTGGGGAACTTGGTAGGCTGCCGATGGGGGTGGGAATGATGGAACTTGGTGGCCAAACGAAACTTGGTACTCAGACGGAGGAGCTTGGTATCGAGATGGTGCAGCAAAAGAACCTGCCCACAAAGCTTGGTAGCTGTCCCATTGAGCTTTGTCAGATGATGAACGAGATGGAGTCGGCGGCGACGACTTGTGTGACGGGTCATCACTGAAGTCACTCTGCACACTATGCTGTTGATAGATGTTGGTGTCATCTTCATCATCGGAAGAGTGACTGGAGCAAGTATCCTCAAATCTGATCTGGTCATCTCCTCCCAGTGACACACACTAGTACCTTCAAAACATGTCATTTACCTGTTGCAATCTTGTAGAGAAGAAGCCTTGTCTGTGGGTCATTAACCGGGATGAAATTTGCAGATGAACACTGAAAAGTTTCACCACTGCTGCCTGATGCTTGCAGGGGCCACCTGTCTTACCAGCATAACAAGAGCAATGACCTACTTCCATGTCAACATCGTTGAACGCCTTTGTGCGTTCCAGGATTTTATCCTTCAGCACACGCATGGTCGCTTCACAGAAGTTGTTGGTGTTATTGCCACGTACTAATAGTTCCTGGCGACAACCAATTGCCCATTGTTCCTTCCTTCCATAATAGGACGTCAGATGCTTCTTAGTAATTGCCAAAGCTCCACATGCTCTCCTTTCCAGATGCGCTCTTTCACAGCAGGCTGAACATTCAACCATAGGTCGACGTCCAGGTCTGAGATTGCATGCGGCTGCACGAAAATGCTGCCCCCCGACGCTGCATCCCCAAAAACATGAGGGTCCTTTGTGGCTAAGCCAGGCTGAGCATTAAGCTCTGTGCTGGGAAAGAGCGCAAAAAAGGTTGACAATCTTTCTTCACTTCTTGTTCATACTCTGCACAAAGCGAAGCCGTAAATGCCCTAGTAGTCGTTGTTCCCAGATATTGCACCTCGGCTTGCTGAAGGAGGGCCGGAAATGTCAGGTTCTTTCGCAGGCACTCCTTCTGTACCCATACCTTGCCATTGAATACCATTCCTCCGTGGTAGTTGTTTGTGGGTAGCTCTTTGCGTGGGATGACTTTGTCCAAGAACTTTAGCACCACATCCTTGGGTCCTGGGCTGACAAAGTAGATGCACTCATACTCTTCTCTGTTCGTAGTAGTGCTGGTGATGCTCAGTCCTATAAGTACTCTTCCATCTTTGAGTTCAGTGTATCTGGGTGATGTCTTCACTGGGATGAGGTTATCCCGTCTCAGTATCTCCTCTGCTTGATCTCGAACTCCATGTGCTGGGTGTCGTGTTGCAATTGATTGAGTCAAAATATGCACATATTCAGGGCCTGGTGGCGAAAACAGCTGGGGAACTTGGTAGGCTGCCGATGGGGGTGGGAATGGTGGAACTTGGTGGCCAAACAGAACTTGGTACCCAGACAGAGGAGCTTGGTATCGAGATGATGCAACAAGAGAACCTGCCCACAAAGCTTGGTAGCTGTCCTGTGCCGCTTTGTCAGATGATGAACGAGATGGAGTCGGCGGCGACGACTTGTGTGACGGGTCATCACTGAAGTCACTCTGCACACTGTACTGTTGATAGATGTTGGTATCATCTTCATCATCGGAAGAGTGACAGGAGCTTGGTTGTAGACGGCCAGTGGAGTTTGGTCATGGACAGCAGGTGGAGATTGGTCGTGGGTGGGCTTGCAGAGGTTGGTCATGGACAGCTGGTGGAGCTTGGTTGAGATCAGCTGGCGGAGGTTGGTCCTGGACGCGAGTTATATGAACAACTGGTTCTACCAATTCGGAAACCGTGAAAGCCGTGGGAGCAGATAATATAACTGTTTGATGAATACCGTGCTCCGATATCCATGTTCTTTAAGGTCTTGAGGGGTGGCAATATTAAGAGGAATCAGCTTGCCTTGTCTGTCCCTCTTGAAGCATTTAAATCCACCCGTGAAGATGGGAAACAGTTCTCTTATTTTGATTTGGAAGCTCTCGGCAGTCATTTCGAGGGATAACTTCACTTTGGCGACTTGGCTCCCCTCCCCATCAGTCAGACAAGAAGGCGGGTAGCCTGAAAATATATAAACACAGTTCAATGCAAACTATAAGCACAAGCTTATACATTGATGCAAGTCAGTTGAAACATTCTAATATACATGTATTATTCTTTTGTACTATCTTACGGAACCATGTCCACAGTCCCCTCACTCAATATTGCAAATTCATTCAAATAGTATAGCAAGCTGGTTATAAGTACATGTATGTTCTGAGAGGTTTAAGCCACTGAAGACTATTAAAGTACACTCAAGCTGGTGTCTAAGGGAAATGTTTGTAATAGAACAATCATCTTATCTTGGAATGGTACAACAATTGGCCTCCATGCATGTTAGAATAACTTTGGCATACAATTTAAAATGGCTGATATATCAAAATAAGGTGATCCTACAGTAAAAGCTGGGTCCCATTTTTCATTAGAACCTCGTTCTTTGTTGGATATCTCAGCCATTTCAAAACTAATTTTCATCAGATAAACTATCGTTAGAAAACAACATTAACATATCCTCAAATCTGATCTGGTCATCTCCTCCCAGTGACACACACTAGTACCTTCAAAACATGTCATTTACCTGTTGCAATCTTGTAGAGAAGAAGCCTTGTCTGTGGGTCATTAACCGGGATGAAATTTGCAGATGAAACACTGAAATGTTTCACCACTGCTGCCTGATGCTTGCAGGGGTCACCTGTCTTACCAGCATAACAAGAGCAATGACCTACTTCCATGTTAACATCGTACTCCATGTCTTTTGATGTCTGACTGGTCACCTTGAACTGGCTGGTTGAAAGCTGTAATTAAAACATATTGTAAGCAATAGAAATACAAATGTGTTATACAACGTTCAGTTCTTGTCCGGTTTGACAGTGATTCAATGAACACTTCTTTTGTTAGGCATGGAACAAATTATATTTACATCAATATATCAGCTTTCGACTTTCAAATACACCTTATCAAAAGCATAACAGAAGAATTCATACTAAAATTTTTTAACTTGTCAAAGTGCTTCTAACTTCTCAAAAGTAGATATTGATTGTCATCAAGAATGTCTACTTTGATTACCTGTCTGATGTCCTGATGCCTAATTGATTTGTCATGAGGCATATATCTAGAAGTGATGACATTCTGCAGACGTCCATTGGCTACATCAGTAAGCTTCTGTTGATAATAGTCCTGTAGAAAGGAAGACATGTAGTCTGCTACCTGTGGGACGCTAAACGCCTTCGTGCGTTCCAGGATTTTATCCTTCAGCACACGCATGGCCGCCTCACAGAAGTTGTTGGTGTTATTGCCACGTACTAATAGTTCCTGGCGACAACCAATTGCCCATTGTTCCTTCCTTCCATAATAGGACGTCAGATGCTTCTTGAACATCATAATCGTGCTAATTGTATCCACACTCAGTAGCCCCGCACGCAATACTAATGTATTTCAACAGCTCGCGCGAGCGGCAAACGTGGCGCTCTGCGAAACTAGACACGATCACTAGCATGACACTTGTCCATTGCTCAATAGAGCGAATGGATGGCAAGCGTGACTGGGGCTTGAGCGGGAGACCTCCACCGACTGAATCGACAGCGAGCATGAGCAATTGACTCGAGGGGAACAGATCAAATTTTAGTAATTGCCCAAGCTGCACATGCTCTCATTTCCAGATGCGCTCTTTCACAGCAGGCTGAACATTCAACCCTAGGTCGTCGTCCAGCTCTGAGATTGCATGCGGCTTTCGAAAATGCTGCCCCCGACGCTGCATCCCCCAAAACCTGAGGGTCCTGTGTCGCTAAGCCAGGCTGAGCATTAAGCTGTGTGCTGGGAGAGAGCGCAAAAACGTTGGCATTTTTGGCCAGTGCCCCATCCCCTACCTGCAAAGCATCTCTCGACGGCTGAGCCGAAAAAATTGAGTTTGAATTTAGATCAGCAAAATTGGTCAAAACGACCAGATTTCTGTTCTTGGCATAATTTTGTAGTCTAATGTATCATTTATCATCTGCCGAAATTTCGAAGCTAAATGATTGATGGAAAGGCAAGAAACCATTGTTTTTCTGGGCCATGATTTTCTGACTTTCAATGGAACAGAAACGTGTCTGAAGGTTTGGATTTAGCGACGCAGATAGACTCTGCCTCTAGCAACAAAGGACTGATCTTATTGTTCAGTGTGTGGCATCTTGGTAGCTGATTGGTCATGCGTAAACCGCTCATACTAAGCTTGAATGAACATCGCTAAGGTAGCTAGGAGCATACATTCTATTATCAAGAGGTGAAACTGTCTTGCCTTCATGATAACTTTGGAAGACAAATTTGAAGGCGGTTTTCTTGAAACAATGATTTCCTGAACCACTTGACATGCGCTAATAAAATCATCTATATCTCTCCAACCAAGTACTTGAGTTGTGTTATATATGAAATTAAAGTGGAAGTTAGGGGATTGACGCCATGTCATTTTCAGAAAATCGTCTTCACCGACTTTTGGATCCTTTTGTTGTAGCGGGCCACAAATTACCCCTTCTCCAAATGCATAAAAAAATTGCCCTTTTCAGATGGAATGAGGATGAGTTCATTCCCACAGTTTGGACTGTGTTGTTGTCTATGGTTTAGAAATGGTTGACCTTATTTAGAATACTTATCAAAGTAGCTGGATCAGATTCTCGATGATTAAAACTGCACTGTTTGATAATGACCAGTCTGGTTTAAAAAGATGGGAGCTGGGAATCATGAGGCATGTGTGTCAACCTCAAGCTTTCTTTGTGTGTCACATGTCAAATGTACAGTAAGCTGAAGAGAAATACCAGTACAGTAGTTGGTAATCACAAGAAATAAAATAAATGCATATAAAGTGCATTGCAAACTTTCATGTCCATTTCATACTGCAATATACTCCCTTGTACGCTTGGGTGGAGTACTTTGACAAGGGGGTTGGTTTGGACAGGGACATGTTGCTGCTTATTGAGGCTAGGAAGCCTTACATGTATCTAGTAGCAGGGTCTTAGAAGGCATGGTAAGTTGATGTTTAATGTTAAGATAAATGGGTGCAGCTGTTTGTTTGGGTTTTTTGTTTTTTTTTTTTTTTTGCTTTTTTTGGTCTTTGGTCCTGCAGCACTGGTGAGTGCATTCCCTGTGCATGCACTTGGCGATTTGACACTTCGGAGAACGCTTTGACTATCCTCACTTACATCTGAAACGACGAATGGTGATTCAATGATTCATGTGACCACAGATCCTCGAATTCACGGTTAATGCCATATTTTAAATGCAATTGTCTCTCAAATGAGCTGAAGTTATGAATTGAAAATTGGGTACAGAACAGTCCTTGATGTAGACTAGCCTGAAATATGGAAAAGTGAAAATCCAAAATTTTGACCGTATTTTTACCAGATTCGTTGGTTCGTGTAGCTGCCAGTGATATGTGAACTACATACAAAGTGCACTGTCTGATAGTAACTTCGAACACAGAACAAAGAAAGCAAAACTTGTGGGTTTGGTGTGAAAGGCTGGGTGCCAAACAAACAAACAAACAGCAGTTTTGGATGTTTGTTTGGGTTTTTTTTTTTTTTTGCTTCTATTGAAGAAAAAATGTATGCATATCAATTCTTAACTTAAAGCCGATGGACAATTGTAGCAAATCCATTGGTTTGAATGACTGACCTACATTCTTATTCGGTGGGAGGGGTTTGTTGAATAGGCACTCTTTTTGCTCATGAGTACCTGGTCATGTTGACACTCATTTTAGTAAGAGTCCCACATACTCAGCTCTGTTCTCACTTTGCTAGTGATTGTAAGTCCTGACAACAGTGTGAGAGCTTTTAAAAAAGAAAAAAAAGTAACATGAATATAAGATTTAAAGACAGAGAGAGAGAGAGAGAGAGAGAGAGAGATAGACATCCTGAAGAAAGAAGAAAGTGGTGTGCTCAACACAGAATCCATTCCTTGATATGAACCGACTTGCCACTGCAACTATCTATCTTGTGAACATATTCTTTCTATGGAAACTGACGTCTTCTGTTTTATGCATGTGTAGATTGTGATTGTGATGACATATTATAGAGAGTGACATGAGAACATAAATAATGAAAACCTTCTATTTCCTATTAAAAGGATTAATTAAATGTTTATTGCTCTCATTTTTTGTAATGTTTTCTTCTAAATTTTGTGAGTGTTGCTAAACATCAGAATCATGTGACCAAGAATTTAGTAAGATGTATGACAAAAAAAAAAATGTGTGTGCATCGTTACCACCATTCATTCCAATGAATTGCCCTACACTTATTTCTCCGTTATACTGCCTTTGAGTGATGTTCCCCTTTAACATCATGTAAGAGCATGAGACAAGAGTGAAAAACAGCAAGCAATTGCTTCAAAAGCAGAGTGAATTCTGTGATATCAGTTCTCATAGAACTACAAGTGTTTCTTCTCTTGGGATTTTGTATTATATGCAAAATTACTGCTGCATTGTGTCATGTGCATGCCATTGCCTGTATGATGTGCCATACTATGCATAACCTTATTTAATAACAAAATTCATTTTAATGTTGACTTTTACCATTGCCATGAAAATCATGGCAGGGGCTTATGTTATAGTTGTTTTGTTTAAGTATTTATTGTGATAGAGCTTTAATGATTTGCTTGTCTATTTTGGTTTGTGGTATTTTCCCCCACACAGAATGCCAACACACGAAGAGGTAATCTTAAATTAAATGAAAGAAAATTGCAGTGTGCAGATCGATAGGGTTCACTTACTTTATACAGAATTATGTTTTGAATGTTTTGTTTTGTTTTGTTTTTTGTTGGGGGGAGGGTTGTGTTAGCTTTCTATGATAGATTGTTTGGTTTTGTGATATTTTCCCCACATAGAATACCATCACACAAAGCAGTAATCTTGAATGAATTAAATTGCTATGTGCAGATTGATCATGTTCACTTGCCATCAAATGTATATTCTATTTATTTGTTGTAGTACTTGATAAGTATATATATATATACTGTATATATATATATATATATATATATATATATATATATATATATATTAATCTTTTATATTACATCATAAAGTGAGAATAGAATGCCAATCATGACATCATCAAGAACCCATTTACATTTGAGGCTGAATTGTGAAAACATCTCTCATTATGCAACCTGTGCTTCTAGGGTTGGTAAGAGTTGTGACAGCCTGAATCGTGTGACCAAAAATTTAGGAAGATGCATTTTCATTGTGTAGCATCGTATGATATCACAATGCCTTTTATACATTCCATTGAACGGCATTCTTATACCTTGCCTTTATATGAATATGTGTAAATATATGTAGAGATAGATATATTATTGGAGATATGTGCCTCAGATAACATTTCAGTAAATGCCATATATTGTACCTTCATTTTTTTAAATATAGAATTCTTGCAATATGTCTAGTTGTATAATGCCTTTGTATCGATTTTGTGCCTTTCTAAACAGTGTCAAGCAGTATGTGCCTTTTTCAAAAAACTTCATTAGTCATTCAAAGCCAGTGGGTTGCATATGATCATACAGTGTACATACATTTTAGACATTTTACCTATTTTACATGGGACTGATGATGCCCATTTTGTTTTCTTTTATAAGCATGATATTTTATTTGGTTAAATCTGTGCAAAAGGGGCCATTTTATAAAGACATTACACTAAATTCTACTTGTGTAGTTTGCATTTATATGTAGATGTCATTGGAGATTGGCGTATTTAGCCATGCGCTATGTGTTATACTTGAGGAATTGTATCATAAAGGTGTGCTATTCAACGATTGTTTATGGGCGATGAAGAGGCTGAAATTAATTTAAACTCTCAGTAGTATGCTGTACCTGCTCAAAGTGACTCCTATTGCTGATTTACCTCATGTTGTCTAACATTATGTTGAAAAGAAAATAGTTAAAACGAACAAGGGAATCGATGTCATATGCATTAAGACTGAATGATTTGAGATTTGTGATGAGCAAGAGATAAGATAAAATTTCATGTACCTGGGCGTAACAGTGGCCCAGGCATTAATTATGCTATAATGTGAATCATATGCTTGTGTTGAAATTTGCGCAGTGTGATTTGGGCAGAGTGAAATTATTTCTTGTTGCATTCAGTTGATGCACTTTTTTTCCCATGACGGAAAGGCCAGTGATGTTCATATATCCTCATGCCATAAACATGCCAAAATGTAAAAATTTTGAGACCCACAATGCCACCGCTGTGTCTTATTTTGTGTCTGCACATTTTCACAATCAGTAATCTTTCGTTTTTGATTATTTTCATATTAATAAGACTGGTTGTAATAAAAGCAGATTAGCTTTATAGTGTATGAATACATATCTTTTCAATAAATATACACTTATTATACTTCAAATGAAATAAAAGCTATATCTCATATCATTTTGTGTATGTGACCTATACTTCAGGAGTCCAGAGAAGTAGGATATGTACAAATGATATATATACACATGCATGTACATATCTATATATATATGTGTGTATATATATATATATATATAATATTTATACATACATAGAGAGAGGAAGATAGATATTTTTGACAATTTCACCCCAATCATTTAAAGTATTGCAACATGAACACAAAATATGTCAAAATTCATCAATGCAGTACATTTGTCTTTATTATAAATCCATAAACTCACATTTACAGCTGTATACACCACAGTGGGTACAAATGGAAATTTATGTACTCGAGATGACGGGAACAAGATGGACGAATCACTTACTACAGTGTACGTAATGTCTTTGTATAGGCACATACGTGCTGATACGTTATTTTCTGTGAAAGGTAAAACATGTGCCTAAGATTGAGGACAAAATAATAGGTGGTTTGATGAAATTGCCTTTATCTTGGAAGATGTGTGACATTCTGCATATTTCTGTTTGTTTGTTATTATTGGACGATTGCAATTTGACATCGACATGAAACCCCCCATTCCCAACAAACAAATAAAACAGTAAGACCTCTTGTCAACATGAGTGTTCCTGTATAAATAACGTCCTCTTGTATTGTAATGGGAACATAATTAAAGTGTTTACAGTGGTACTGCGAGCTCCACGACTTGTGTATGAATAAGTCGTTTACCGTACAAGGTCGGATTCGTCCAGTAACATCACAGTTAATATCATCAGTTGCTCATGAGAGACTTTGAGAAACTTAACCCCACTCTTTCAACATTGCATTCAACTCAACTCCTGTAACTAATAATAATAATAAAAATAATGATAATGATAATAATAATAATAATAATAATAATAATAATAATAATGATAATAATAATAATAACAATAACAATAATAATGAAGGGAGCATGCATCATATAAGGTCCCAATTTTTGGGGAAAGGGGTATATTGTAGGAGCTCAAGTTAGTGAACAAAACCCCCCAAATCGTTCAAATAGAGGGTATTTTAGTATCTTTTTCCCAGAAATATTTTTTAGTAATGGTGATTTTCAAATCTTTCCCAAATAATAACCCTGAAATAGCTTTCCAAACAGGATTAGTGTCAAACCCCCGAAAATTTTGGAAATTCCGCCTGAGTGGGGCCGGGAGGGAGGGGGGGGGGGGGGACAAAATGGCATCGGCCGCCAGTTTGCAAATTCTGCGAACGCAGCAATTAAGCCGACAAGTCACCTGGGTTTTTTGACCCGTCTTCGATACTTAACAATCTGTTGAACGATAATTTGATGAAACATTTGATCCACTTGTTGTGGTTCCTGTTTTTGCTTTTGTTTTCGTTACATGGGGTAGCTTTTTGTTGCCGGGATTTGTTCATAAATGGAATTGTAACAGAGCTATAAAATATCGATTTGTGAAAGAAAAGGCGAGTGCGCTCTCTAACAAAGGTGAGTGAAATTATACGTAATTTGAGTGATGTAGAATAATAAGTCAGACGAAAACTGAATGACAAACAAAGACAAAGAATCGGACCTTACGTCGCAAGATGCAATAAGACTAGATTTCACTGTTTTTCAGCTGCATCTCAAAATCTACAGAATAATACCCGTATGACAAATTCATCTTCATCATGATCACCATCGGCTAGTATCACACATGATTAGGGAGCCTTAGATTTGCGTGAGGGTGAAGCCTATACAAAGTAAAATGGCGACCCATAACATCCTTGCATGGAGTAGCTCTCTACGGTGTGCATCATAGCGGAAGCAAAAAACAAAAACAAAAACAAAAACAAAAAAAAAATGGCCCAGAATACGACTGTGCGCGGAACAGTTTTTTTTTCCTCTCTGAAAGTCCGCGTCGCGAAAATCTAAAGCTCCCTATTATCTGCTCAAAGTGCATATGCCAACACTATCTTGGCGTCAATGATGATAGTGATCAACTGCCTCATCATTATCTGTACCGTTAGCTTAACTATCATAAAACTGATTTCTTTAATTTCTTTAATGACTATCCTCGTCATCATCATAATCATTATCATCATCATCACTACCACTACTATCATCGTCATCATCATCATCATCATCATCGTCACCACCACTCTATTATCATCATCATCATCAACAACAACAACAACATCATTATCATCACCACCACCACCACCACTATCATCATCATCATCATCACACTCATCATCAATAATCTACACTGCACTACACGGGTCCCCGTTCTCGTCCACGAAAGTGTCCATGTCCGGTGTTTTAGCTCGCTGGAAGGGACTTCTTGGTCGCGGGAAAAATTTCGAGTTCGACGTAGGACTCGGACTGGGACTCGCGCTCCTGGCGGAGAGACCATTCATGGCGGCGTGGTCCACGTTGAGGTAGTTGCTATTTGGCGCTTTGTTGTCGGCGAACTCCATTACACGACTTCCGGGTGACCTGGATGTGTGAACACAACAAAATAATAGACATATACAACGAGAAAATCATATTAATATCGCATATTGTCTTGTGATGAACGTGCTAAACTATCAAAATGAATAGAACGAGCGCTCTGGACACTAAACCTTGAGAGTTCGAGGCGAACAACAAGATGATGATAATGGTTGATGTTTTGTTCAGAAATGCACTTTCTCTTTAATATGCATGAATGGTGGGTAAGTTCAAAAATAAGTTTTCGAGGGGTTTCCTTCAGCTCTTAACAAAGATCAAAACACTAATGTTGTAAATATTCATCCATTTTTACATTGACCTGTGCTTCGAAAAAAGATGCTGAATGAATCATGTAATTAAAAAATAAATCGAATCACTGTTTGGGATGTAGGCATATCGTTTTGTATTAGGAGGAAATCAACAAGGACACATAAGCGATGGCATTGCATACATACACTCAGTCGAATACTACACATTAAACAATGTTGCCAGCTTACTTTCTTCGGAAGATGTTCTTGAAAGAATGTTTGAAGGAAGCCTTTCTTTGTCTGAGGTCTTTCATTTCATCCTCGGGAAGTTGACATGTTCGCACGAACATCTGTTCTGTGATGGCGTCTGCTTCCCTCTCCGTCAAACCCTCCACTGCCGCTAGGTCCGGCGCCTCTATCGTGCTGATAGACCTGGAGGGCGGAGACAGTCTTCTTGTAGGGGATCTCGATTTCGGAGAATGGGAGCGAACATGGTGTGACTTCTTTCGCGTTCGTTGAGAGGGCGGCAGTTCCGCGCGTCGCTCTTCGCGAATGATGTGCGCCTGGAGCGCGCCAACGTCGATGCTTTTCCTTCGCGTGTACAGTCGGCTGTTGGCTCCCGAACGGAAGTTCTGAGGGAGTGGCATCGGCATGTCCGAGCTTCGTGAGAACATGTGTGTTTTCATGTCGTTAAAGCTCCTCGAATTTGGGAGTCCGTCAATGTTATGCATGTTATCACTGCTCTTCGATCTTACCTGCGGGAGGTTACTGTAGCCGTTTAGCAGCGCGTGATTCGGCGGAAAAAGGCTGTCGCTCATTTCATAATGTCCGAACATCATTCCGTTATAGTCAATACTCTTCCTTCTTTGCCTGACCTTGGAACTCGCCAGCTGCTTTGATCTCGGCAAGGCATTCGCCGGCGTCGAGGGCACGTAGCCAACCTTCTCAATGTCGGTGTCGTCCTCGCCGAAAACGCCGAACGACTGCTGACGCGACAAACTCATGCGCCTTGCCCGACTCTTCCGTCTCTGACGCGAGGTGTCGATCACGTCCCCAGGTTGCCGATCGTCGCGGGCAGTGTACATGGCAGCATTGCTTCCTTTCCCGATCATCCCCGGGACTGGGACTACAGAGTTTTCGGGATATTGCGTCACGAGCTGACTATGCCCATCATTGACGACATCATCGTGCTGTCCACGTATCGTTGACTGATACGGAGGCGGGAAGCTCCAGTTGATGTTCACGCGATTTGTAGCCGCGCCGTCTGCTTGATCCTGTGCGATCGCAGTCTCTGACGGTACTGATCGCAGTCTACTTTTGGGCTTGCCCTTGGACTGTATCGGGCGACTAGCCCACATGTCCCGGTCTACGGACAGGGATGGGGGTGATGCGTTCGAGAGGCCTCGCTCGCCTTCCATGGAATGGACACCGCTGTCTCGGAGGTTGGTCTCTGCGCTGCTCTGACTCGAGAACGATGCTTTGCTGTTTCTCCTGCATAGAACACATAGTATTGATGCCTTCAATCAGTGTACTGTATCATCCATCCTCATAAGGCCATAAAGTACGAAAAGACCAGGGGGGCATTTCATGAAGCATTTTTATCCGACAATGTTGTCGGACAAATTTGCTCTCAGCCAATCAGATGCAAGGATTTCAGTAGCTTCTAACAGTTTGTCAGAAAAATATCCGACCGAAACGCTTCATGAAATGCCCCCCTCCCCGATTACTTTTCTCTGAGGTTGTATGATTCACGATTATCTCTCTCCACAACCCTCAATATTGAAAATGCAAAAAAAGAAGTTTGAGAAATACACCCTATACCGTTGTAACAAAGGGGGAGGGGAGCGGTGGGAGGGGCTGGAGTGTGACTATCGTTAATGTGAAATGTACCGTGAGTTGAAAGTATTGCCGTGTAATTAATATATTCAACTAAAAAAAGTATTAGTACTGATAAGTCAATGATAAACTTTCTCGAAGAAGATCAACTTTAGGGGTGTGATTTGTCCTTCCTCTATTAATTCCACTGAGAGTATTGAATATCAAAACGACTATTTGGATATAAACATCTATCCTTTAACCTACAAGCATCACTTCAAAAATTATAATTTAGCCTGACTAAAATGATGTCTTTAAGAAGAGCACTGCAGCTAAAGTGAAGCAATGGATCTCGATAGGATATCGATTCTATAACCTGTACAAATGAACATCGCTAATTTATCTACGGCGTCCAATAACGGGCAACCACTACAACCATATTGATCATGTGACTTTCCTCCCTATCTGTAACTTTCTCCTGGGAATTTAAACCTCCACATTCACTCACCTCTTTCTCTCCTGCGTTTCCCTGCTCGACGATGACGGCTTGTCGCTCGATGTCGACGTGAGTTTGTCCATATCCTGCACGAAGCTGCGAAGTCGTCTCAGACACGACTCGACGTGAAAGCGATCTGGATGAGTCTTATCCGTGTATTTCAAGAGTCGCTGGAATTCAGGGAAAAAGAAATGAGTATAAAACTGCAAGATAGTACACACTTAATCTTACACCAGCGTTTAAAGCGTTTGACAACGAAGTTTGTGCAATGACACGATATGTGGCTGAAAATATAACACTTGAATCCCTCCCTCTTCTTTTAATGGCTCAAATACTGGTGATCATTACTAGTTGTTCTCGTTGCCCCTTGCACGGAAAAAAGCGGGGAAAGGTCCCAACAAGTCAAGGTACACTGTATTTTCCCCTCTCTTACCTTAAGAGGGGTTCACTTGATTCGGCGTAGACATACAAGACACTTCAATTTTTTGTTAGCGAGCAAAAATTAAGTTTTCACGCAGAAGCCCCCCTCCCCCCCCCCCCCTCCAAATATTGGAAGCTGAAGTAAAACAAACTGGTTAACCTGAAGAGAAACACGAAATCAAGTTAGTCTCTCACAAATTTTATCATTCTGTAACACAGGTCTCTACATGAAAACACTTTTGGACGAAAGACCTTAAATACGGTGCATTCTCATGTTATCTGTTAGACAGAAGGTCACTAGAGCTGGACGATCGACCACGCAGAAAGCAAAAGAAACTAACCTTCATGAACCGTGCGTAGAAGGATATTCGCTGTAGTGGCGCCATGAGGTAAGTGAAGGGGTCGCTCTTCTCGTGTCCATCTTCTGCAAGTTGTTTCTACAAATAACAAAAAGATAGGATGCAGATTTTATATCTAACATTCTATTTTGTGACTCTAAGTGTCGGTACTGACCAAGGATTGAAATCAGTCGTAGATTATTCAATGCAAGAATACGTGAAGAAGTGTGATGTCACACTAGTTCATTATAAAAGTTTGTAATTATTGTTGTATACAAATTTTGACGGAAACTGTATTATATTGATATTTGATAATCATTCGAATTTTGAATTGTTTATCCATATTGAATGTATCAATTTCTAACACAGTACAAGGTGACATTCGAATTACACGTCATGTTTCTGTGTGGTACAGGTACAAAAGAACCGTAAGGCTGTAATGAGCTTCATCTAACTTCAGAGCGTTGAACGTTAGTATCTTGTAGCATGCATACTAGGTCTTCTACCAATTCAAGGACACAGTTTACGTCGATTCAACAAAATGTAATCTATGCAAATTCCTAGCAACATTGATCTAATGCAATAATGTTGCATGGTATTGAGCATGATTATTTATTACACGAATCAATAGCATCGATGCTAATAATGATGTACGTTTACATGCGGTTTATGATTTAACAACAGTTAATGCTTGACGAAGTGGAATTGGCGCGTTATTACCTCGACAAACTTGTAGAAGTTTTTGGTGGTAGACAGATGATTGGCGAGCACGGAGAGGCTCTCCGAGAAACTCTTGACGTAGGTGGCGTACGACGCCAGAAGAGATGACTGTAAAGAAAGATTGTTGAATAATCGTCAGGCATAGACTGTACAGTTTGAATTGTGATCCTTGTCATTGTTTAGAGTGCGTCCTTCAAGAATATCTAGTTTTTAGGGTAAAACATTCTTCTATTTAAACAAAACCCGACTACATTGTTCAGAGGAATGTCTATAATATGCTCATGATAAGGATTTTTTTTTTCAATGTCTGTGTCCACCATGTTTGATATAAGAACAGCACAGCACAACATAACATAGCAAAGCTCAAGTAAAGAAAATAATCTGATCAGATTAGCCTATACCGCCCGCTCAATGATAATGTTTGGTCATTGTCATAAGCGTCCCCCCCCCCCCCCGGCCAGTTTGGATACATTGACCGCCAGCCTTGCGTGCATCGAACAACTTTGCGCTGTGTGTATTTCCCCTATCATGCGAACCACTTCCTTGGCTTTCCAGAGTAAAGATGTACATATATTCCTTGTAAAGGCAATTCGTGTAGCAATGACACGGCATTATCGCAAATTATGATACTAAAATCATTGCTCTGTCTGGGCTGTGTTCCAACTCACCCCGTCACTCCCCGAGATCCTGGACAGCACATCTCCCATGATGCCTTTCCACTTGACGTCATTCAGCCTGGCGTCCAGGGCTCGCAGGAACGCGGAATGCTCCTGGTAGAGCTCGCCCAGACAAGGCGGGAACATGACGCTGTGGAGACACAACATTCAGGATAGTGGAAATGAAGACAATGTGGAAAGGAGTTAGTAGGCCTGCCTGGAATGCGAATAGGCGATCATTAACATTTTCATCACCAATAGCATGTGTATGATTAGTCCAAATCTAATTAAGATAACAAATACAATGAAGAGATCTACCTCAAACACTCCTTGTATCTACAGTTTATTATAAAAGTTGTCTACAAACTTGATGTCTTTTTTTTCTCGAGAAGAACTCGCTCTGAGATCTGTTATATGGTAATGTTTTGATATCAAAGTCTGTGATAAAAAGGGCAGGTGGTATACGTGTGCATATTATATTAGTATATGTACAAGTAACAATACAATCTTAGAGCGGATCACACACAAATATAAACATAACATCTCACAGAAATAAGAATATTGAGGAGGGTCAATCACGTCATTACGTGAAACGGAATTGTTTTATATATCAGAGATGGTTTGGAGATACAACGCAACAATATGAGGTTCAATCTGGCAGACTGGTACCAATTATGGCAAGCGATGGCAAGGCCTCAAGACTCATAATCACGTCGTTACGTGAAAACGTAACTTTGACGTTTTGAACTGACCTGATATCGTTGATGGGGACGATAGACTCGATAACGAGTGGCTGCACGATGCCCTCCTGGACGAAGCGGAGCTGGGACACGTAGATTTTTTCCGAAGATAACAGCGACTCGACAATCACCAGCCTCTTGTCTGACGTATATCATGATGAAGTAAAGATGATTATAGACATATCAAGGATTTCTCAATGCCGTTGCATGCAACAGCGTGTTATACTTTAGTAACGGTACAGCTAACGTAACTTTTCCAATATCATGATGGCTAAATGAGATTAGCAAGTTTAATCTTTCACATTGGAGAGTGTCCTCCTTTGTACGGCGGAAACGAATCATTGAACGAAATGAGGGAAATAATGCAAAATATAATAGAAACTGCAAAAGTTGCTTCGATTCTTATGGATTACATTTATTTTATGTCCTTTTGCGTCTGTGGTTTTCATCAAATGACAAATGCGTGAACGTATTGATCATGTACACGCAGATACGTTTTGTGGTCACATCTCAGACAAGTGTTAGCCTTACATTGCTGTGAAGTACTCACAGAACAACTATATATGATTTGTATGATTATGTTGGAATCGCAATATCATGTTGGAATATACAATAGTGCTGGACATCCTAATACTTATTTCATGTATTTAGTAGCATTTTAATCCCTTTCTATGAACATGTTTAATGTCAATCTATTCAAGACTGATTTTGAAGACATTTTAGTCATACATACTTTTCTTGCTGTCACTGTCCCTTCCGTTCACAGACATTCCGAGTTCATTCTGCAAATTGCCCTGTTGAATAAAAACCATAAGAAAAAATAAAACATCGATTCGGGTTACATGGAAAAGGAATTCATTATCAACGAATATATATCGGAGGGTTATAGATGCTGGATCATTGAAATTCAGAGCTTAATCATGACAGTTTCGGTGTTCAAAGTCGCGGCTGTAACTTTATCTGAGCGTTCCAGGTAGAAAAAAAAAATTAAAGATGCACAAAGCAAAAATGATGATGATGATGATAATGATAATAATAATATTAATAATGATGATAATAATAATAATAATAATAATAATAATAATAATAATAATAATAATAATAATAATAATGATAACAACAACAATAACAATAATGATATTATCAACAACAACAATACTACTGCTAATGATAATGATTAAAAACAAAACCAAACACACATACATGCACACATGATTGCGAAGTTTGGGCAGTGTCGTACTTTTTTGTTTTTTACAGGCGAATTTTGGACAAAAAAGGGCAAAAACTATCCAAAATAAAAGATAGCTTTCAACCAATCATTTGATTAGGATTTTACGTCACCATTTTATAAGAAGTAATGTCAAATCATATCACGACTACAGTTTACTATTGGGATTTTCAGCAACATGATAAAGTTTAGTCACTCGACGCACAAAGGGTTATTACTACAGTGTATTGATAATATAGCCGGTCGAGTGGCAACGTTGCAGCTGCCGCAATATAAAAAGAAATAGATGAAAGAGAGAGAGGGAAAGAAAGAGAGGACGGGACATAATATTGAGATCAGCGCAGGTGTGGGGGTATGATATTATCAAACTCTCCTAATCTTTTATATATTGTAGGTCCTATGCCAAAGAGAGAATTACGCCATAAGACATAAACCCGCTGTCATAGCAACGCGGACAGACTAACCAACCTGCATCGGATATCGGCACACCTGCTCTTGGCTTACGACTACGCGTTCTCACGACATGATATTGATCGATGTGTATGTGTGTGGGGGGGGGGGGGGGATATGAAAAGCTATTATAAGCATGTTGTACATTTTGAAAAGTGTGATTTTCACCCAATACGTTTGTTTCTTCAGTTATCCTCGATCTGGAGGAACGAAAGAACAATATCATACACTGTACAATCTTCGTATAATAATGGGTATGAATATTTTCTTGCAACAACGTATTCCTCTCTTCTTTTCTTTACAACACAACAACAACAACAACAACAACAACGAATTGAGTTTAAATTACTTTGATATAAGAAAAAAATGACATCTTTTTGAGCACGCCATGTGACTCACATTTCTGTTGTGGAGCAAACCATCTGCCGAAGGCGAGGCGAGAACCGCTCGTTGCCGATGATACTGCTCGGCAAACTGTCGGCTAAGCTGCGCCATTTGCTCGGCCGTCTCGATAGTCGAGTCGTCGGAATCGGAGAGCTCGGGCTCGACTGTATTTTAGAGATGAGGGTCAAAAGGCAAGTGAATGTGGGCGTATTTTGTGGTTGGAATACAAAAATGCATCAGTAAAACCTTTAAAAATGTATAGTTCATAATTGTCATGTCTTACAATAATAGATCAGTGTTTATGTCGCTATTGTGAGTTAACATTTATTGTTTCCAACCCAAACAAACAAATAAAGTTAATGGTTTCGTCTACCGAGGTATGTCACCGTCATCTCCCTATTCCTTTCAGCAATCAAGTAAAATAAACAATGTAATTACAGTGGTGAAAATGCTAACTGTATCGTAATTTTATTGGTGGCATTGGGCAATTTGTTGCGGGTGGGCAAGTGTTTGTGTTTTACTAGGCAAACAAAAAGGAAGCCTATAGCTTTGAAAGTTATCTGTCAGGAGTGCCTATTTTAGCTCCAGGTACACATGCAGGTTCTGCAGACACCTCCCCTCCTTGCCATACCTGGGCTGCTGCCTGCTTCCGGTAATGAGTCAATGAAAGGCTGAAGCATGGGCGGGACCGAGTCCTTGGGCTCCTCGAAGTCTCCCCGCTGGTAGCCGCTCTCCTCCGACTGCCAAGAGCGCCGAGAACGATAGCTCTGCGGCGGCCTGTGTGTTGGCGAACGGGAGATGGCGCACGGTGAAGATTTCAATATGGAACCACACCAGTGCCACAACAATAGCATAATTATTACGTCATTGTTGTTTTTTTTTTAAGTGCAGTCTATACTCGAACATGTACACTGTGTTATTATCTATGTCACACCAACCTGTTTGATCACACCGACATGCACCTGTATATATAGGCCTACTATATGGGCGTAAGTTGGTGTAAGATTGACGCCTTTACATCCGAACCATACACACAGGCGGAGACAGACAGACAGACAGACAGACACACAGACAGACAGACAGACACACACACACACGAACACACACACACACACACACACACACACACACACACACACACACACACACACACACACACACACACTTTCTCTCTCTCTCTTTATAACATATTTATTACTTATGTTGTATTACGACCGAATGTGCCTCAAGGTGTTTTTCTTAATTCATGGGCACCTGGCATCATGTGTCATGTAATGTGAAAGGTTTAAAAAGGAAATTTCCCTATAGATGTAAAAGGATCTTAAAAAAATGTGTGACATAGAAGACGGTGTAACCATGGTCTTGACTCGTCTGGCTCATCACAGCATCAGTACCAGGTCAGAGGAATTGTGTCAACCGAATTTTCGTGATCTTTTTTCTATTTTTTTTTTTATAGCACTTTGTTACTGTGACATCACAAATTGTCTTACAGTTCTTATCTGGAGAGGGCAGCAAGCGCATGTTTGCCAAAAAAAAAGAGAAAAAAAACCCCAATAATGATAATAGTGAAATAGAAATTCATAACTTTTTGACAGGGTGTGTGTGATTTTCCTTTCCTTTTCATTTACTGTTTCATTCATCTTTCTGCTTTAGCAAAATCCAGACATTTGTACCAGGAAAACGGTCTAATCAAATTTAATGTTTTATGTATTACGAATAAATGAAATGAAATTACAGGTGAGGGAGAGCGGCCCTTTGAATATATTATTTAAATAATTATGGTATTAATCGTATTGCCTCACCCATTGTTGACGAAGCTGGCGCTCTCTTGTATTTGTTTCTTGATGGTTTCCTGCTCTCCTTGAAACTCTAAGAGCTGCCGCTTCAGGTCCAGTGTCGTCTGCTGACCCTGGGCGACTTTGTCCATGGCTCCTCCGAGTTCTCCCTGATATGACGACAGAATGACGTCATGATTACGAAGTGAGGGATTAAACCATAATCTTCTCATAAGAAAGTCAGCTACTCGGACTTTCTCTCTCGGTGGATAGATAAATAATAATTAGCAATGGCATTTGAGTGTTCTGAAGGGCCAATGGTCAGACAATGCCACTGACCGCTGTATTTCCACTCCTCCGACTGGACAATTCTAGTCCACTTGCAACATTTTTTAACGAGTGGACAATATTGTATACTGTGATCATCACCTCCGACTAAAATCCATTTTATAATGTTATATATTCAGGGAGTCTCTCTTTTATAATTCCAAGAAGTGATAATGCTGATTGAAAATATTATTTACTGCATTTTAATCAGTTTGCAGATAGCAGTAAAAAACGTAAAAACACATTGAAAATTATCGAAATGATGATTGGTATCAATAAGTATTTGCATTGCACTTAAACGGCAGATCCAGAATTCACAAAAGATAATAAATCAAATCATGCATGATGCACTTTCAAATGTGTAAATGCGCGTGACACGTCACATATTCCTACTACTTTTTGATTAAATGCACATATTTGAGATATGGGTTTGATGTTAACTAACATTGTGGAACTGGGGTCTATTGAGTCTGCTATTTTAAATCATATAGGATACGGAAATAGATTAGCAACTTGGAGATCAATATGGCAAAATCAGAAGATGAATCCGATGACCAACTAAGCCATCGCCTTCGTGTGAATTTGACTGATATACTCTTTAACAATCAAAGATGATCACCTGCATTATGGTACGAAAATACACCTGCTCTTCCTGAGACCTAAACACCTTCGCAATTTATGAGTCAGACCATGATCGACATTTTTCGTCCTTTGTGTCTATCATTTTATCAGATTACAATGAACCATATAACGCCCCACTTTATCCCACTTTGTCTCATTTTGCCTGAAACGTATGCTGTTTAAAATCCACTAAAAATGGGAAAAAAAGAGAGAACAAAGTATATAATATAATAATACACACAAAATACACGAAAAAATAAAACAATTCATGGAAGAAAGAGATTAATATTAAGTCAGAGCGTGAAGATGTGCTATATGGCTGACTCGATTGCAATCTTACAAATACATTTGTACAGAGAGTAACACTTGATTAAAAGAAAAAAATCAGCCGTCACACAAAACGACCCCTTCTCTCATTCTGAGCTGTAGAACGACTACATGTATTTGGTATCCTATACCTATATTTAGGCACTTGCAGCTGAAAATCCAGGCATGTTATATTGATTGCATACCTCGTTCACGTGATGATTGTCGCTGGCATCCGGAATGATTTTTACATTGACGACAATGCTATACCACGTGTTGCAAGGATTAAACGTAAGGTAGAAGCAGAAATAGGGTACAAATCCATGCTTTGATATGGAATAATTTGAATAAAATATATAATATACCTTCATGGATTCGACCATCTCGGTGAGTTGTTCCACCTTGCTGTCGTTTTCCTGCTTGTGGGTCTCGAGCGTCTCCTGAAGCATGCGATCGCCATTTTGGATTCTGGATAGCTCCTGCATGGCCAGGACGAACCCATCCTTCATCTCCTGGACGAGCTCGTGGAGCTTTTTGTTCATAAACAGAGATAATATAAAGAAATTTTATCTTCGCAGGGCTTATGAAAGATGAGGATTGTTGTGTGCAAAAAAGAAGAAAATATTGAAGGAGCTTATTTGCATTAAGAGATGCAGAAGTTGTTGAGACTTCTACTATGACACGCTGTCGTGACAGCGCAGGATAAACAGGGCTATAATTATGTGAAATAACAAACTGACTTAATAAAATTGTAATAATTAGACCTACAGATTACTGTTACAGGTTAAAACTTTGATTGAGAGGTTGCCCTCTGAGTAGCTATAAAACTCATCACTAACATAATTATCAGCCACTTAAGATTTTGCTGTCAATTATATGAAATAATGCTTTTATCTTATCGCTTGTTTGTTTTTCCTTTCTCTGCAATTATACAGTGCTTCGGGGTGTTCCGCCCATGACTATTTTAGGAATGCATCAACCCAAGTATTTGTGACAAAATCCATTACTCAGAAAAATCAAATGAACAACAAAAACAATGTCAATTCAGATTGAGGCAATGCGTATGATGATTTTAAACGCGGTACAGAATTCCATTCGTACTCATATCAGGGATGCGTCGTCTTATGGCAAATTCAAGAAAGGCAATGTAAAAAAATGTAAAAATCTCATGACGGTAGGCGTGCACCTCATATATACAGAGTCCGAGCGCAACATTTTGTTACCCTTCGCTGCTGGCAGAGGAGACTGCACTTTCGGCAACCTGTCTCCGTTAGGACTGCATCACTTACTCGCTTCTCCAATCTCCCCCTCTCTCTATGTCTTTCTCTCTTATTCTTTTTGTTTTTCTTATTTCTATTTTCATGTCACATGGCGAGAACTGTCTCCCCCTTTCGTAATAGGTCGAGATGAGAAAGAAAAACACTGGCGGGCACGCTTCCCGCGGACAGCTCACTCTCTCGAAAATGAGACAACTCGTACAGTGTTGAACGCTTCTGGCGCTCAGGGTTATCCGACGGGTGGCGGGAAATTATTAGATTTTGGTTTATTTATGTTGCTCTCTCCGTGCCTTTTCACCCCTTTAGGGTGGAGCAGTGTTGCTATTGCCGATGAAAATATCTTCGCCAAAGATTTGATTGAAATTCGAGGCTAACCTTCATAACATGCTTACATTTTGAACAGTTTACATTTGACAGGAATAACACGACGGAATCGATTCAAATCCTGTTAAGGATTTATTCTTGGAGATTATTTTGCCTTTCCAAAGGAGATGCACGATTCTATGAAACAAACACACACACTTTTTTGATAACACAGAAAACACACACACATACAAACGCGCGCGCACACACACACGCACACAAACACACACATACATGTATCATAAATCAATCTCCCTCTCCAGACCTGTTCATATGTCATTTTCTGCTAAAGTTCGCAAGGATTTCCAATTATAACAAATGTTTCAAAGATAGCTGGTCATTTAAAGAACGATGGTTATGAAACAAAAGAGAAGCAAAGAAAACACACGCACACGCACAACACACACACACACACACACACACACACACACTCACTCACTCACAAGTAAAGAAACCCTGCAACGATGCAAGGGTATAGCCTGTATTTCACAGATAATAAATAATTGATTGACATGAATGCATACAGCGAGCTCATGCGTAACACGAAAAATCGCAGCGGTCCGTGTCGCAAACACTTGTTCAGGAGTGGACACTTAACTTCACTTGCCAGCGCTATATACATGGCATCAATTTCGCCCCTTTTAAACGGCGAGGATATGTTTGCACTGTCATTCCTTTCGTTCTTTTGTTTCATTCATACAGTAAGAGAATTCTTCTCCTCTTCTTGTTGTTGCCTTCAAGTCAATCCTTTTCTATTCTTGTTTTTTTCACTGTCATTTTCTGTCACTATTTTAGCACGCTGGCTGGTATTGACTCAGTTTACGTCGGTAAATGTGTACTTTTGTGATAACAAGTAGGGGGTAATGCCAACACGACAGGCGTGTAATATGCAGCCACACCAACAATTACGCGCGAATGATGCGAATGATGTCAATGGTGCACTTGGTTCTACTGGGCCATTGGGGGGAGGAGAAAAGTGGCATTCTTTGTTCAATGCTTTCATCCCATAATTATATTGAAACACTGCACCTACATTGTATCTGTTGAATCAATTTAAGCAATACTTCTGTATCTACAGGTGATTCTGGGATTGATACACATTTTGTCTTGTTTAAATTCAATTTAATTCAATTCCTGCTTTATTAAGAAAAACACCAAAAAGAGTGACTACCCTTGGTTAACATCAAAATTCTAAAAACAAACTGTGTGTACATAATATTAGCGAATATCACAATCAGTTTTTCCTAATATTATACACGGTACTCATTGGAGGGCATGCGTGATATAAAGACTGAATGTTTCGAAAAAAAAATCTTTCAACACATCAACCTGAAAATGTTTCATGTTTACACCCCCAGGCCACATTATGAAAATATATTTTAAAAAGATAGCAATAATGTTATCAGAACAAAAAAAATGGCAATTGTAAAATTCTTACTACAGAGAAAGAGCAATTACATAATGGAAATTGCACACATTCCCTCCAATACGTAATACATATCAAATTTGGGATATATACAATTCAAATCTTAAAACTAGTGAAAAGATTATTACAAAATAGATAACTATCATCATTAAGATACCAACAGTTAAATGTTATTACAATTATAGAGTGTGGTAATTAAGGCTTTGGGTTTGAAATGAAATTGTCAAGGGTTCGAATCCCGACGTATCGAGAGATGTTATGCCAACAATTTTCCTCCTTGAACCAGGCGCGTAAAAGAGTGCCTGACATTGTTCTTCTTCTTCTTCTTCTTCTGATTAAGTCTGCCTCCTTCAATAGACTGAAGATTCTTGCAGACTGGTGCTATTTACATTATAATACAATTTATTTACAGATATTTACAAGCACATAGAAAATATGACGAAAATAACTAGCCACTGTGATCAACCGTTAGACGGTTTCGAAATGATCCCACAGATGGCTCTGAAACAATTTCTGACGACAAAGAGCTCCAAAGAGGTTCTATAGAACCTCTTTGTTCAGCTCATACTAGCAGGCTGCCCCCTCTGTCAGAGCACTGTCAATGCTGTAGAGACTTCCCTGTGATTGCATTTATTTACGTTTGTTACTATCGTCATCATCGAATACGAGTAAAACTGTTTTATGGAGCATACCCATAAAATGCGGATTGTGGCTGCCGAATGGACGAACGCACACGCAAACGTATACGCACAAGATTCTGCACACTGACATCCCTACGCCCACATGCAGTGGTTTATTCGCGCTGTTCTTGAAAAACATAAACACTACGTATACTACGGGAAATGTCACCGAAGCCCCCGAGCACCTAACTAGACGGGTAGACCCTATATCTAATATAGAATGAATACAGAGAAAGGGAATTAAATTAGATTGAATCAAAATAAGGGAACTGACAGTGTTGCATGAACTGGAAGGTTGGTTTTTTGTTTTTTTGTTTTTCAGGCACAAAGTGGCTTAGGCGAAGCACTAAATACAATACACACACACAACCACACACACACACACATGTAGAGAGATAGCATAATTATATACATTTTATATATATGCCATATATATATCTCAATGTCATATGTAGATAGATAGAGAGATAGAACTAAACATTTATGAATAATTTATAAACATATAAATATATATATATATATATATACATGATATAATCATGATATTGTGTGTATATGTATATACATATAGAGACAGACAGACAGACAGAGACAGATTGATAATTTAGATAAGCAGAAAAGGGGGAATTTGAAGTATATCTGTTGGAGTTATCAATTTAGAATGTTAAGCTTGACGGAGGAAAATGACCTGATGATAATAAAACAGTACTCAAGGAGCAAACGTAATGATGTCCCTGTTTCCCCAACGACAGCGTCGCGTAACGATGCAGCTCACCTTTAATATACAAACTCTTTTCTTTTTTTCTTTCTTTTTTTACTACCTTTGTCAATTGACTCCTCTAAAATCAACTTACACGCCCGAGCGCGAGGCACTTAGGACCTACTTGTGCAAAGAGTTCGCCATGTCGGTATTCTAAGCACCCTTTGGAAGCTAAGCGAGTGCAAAGATTACAGGCATAGTATTGATTTATTCCAGCGTATAGTAACAGCATCCTAACGTTTACCCCACAAATAGATGCTTACCAATGTCTTAAAACTCTCGTGGATGCGACTCTCTTTAGCTCGATAAAACCGTTCTTGGAAGTGGAAAAAAAAGGAAGCATGAATGAAACTAACGGTGCACCTGCTGTGTCTTGGTGTACTGCCTCTTCAATGTAGCTTCTTGATTGGTGCTGATTCTTTCGGTCGAGAGAGAGAAAAAAAATGCCTCACAAGACACATAATATTTATCGAAGCTCAGCGCCTGTTAATGGTTTATCTCGCGACTGATTTGAGATTTATTTTATTGTTTCATTCTATTAAATTTTTGTGTGTGTGTCGGGGGGAGGGAATGAAGGAACATGATTTTGTGACGTGTGACGCTCGTAATCATTGTATGAGAGGGATTTATTGGTTTACTGTTGCTGGAAACTAAAAAAAAAATACATACAATAGTAAATGTATCCAAGTACTAATTTCAATATCGACGTAACATGGAATTCTAGCATTAATGCAAAACAAAAAGTGTGCACGCATGTCACAATACATTGGGCTCTCGCTTGATTTCCTTTCCGCGATTAAGCTTTGATTGAGGGCGTCAACATAGCAACAACAAAACCCACCTGGTTCAGTTTTGGGCATTGCCATAATTTTGGAGACTAGACGGGACAAGATGTATTGGAACATGAAAAACTCCTTATGCCCTATCATTCACAGATGTGATAGAATTCTTGTAAATTACACACACAAAAAACAACAACAACAACTGTCGATTATTACTGTACAAACGGGTGTCATTAATCTGATATGTCACTGTCAATTTCCGGAGCAGGCCTGACTGATAGATCG
The DNA here is from genome assembly GCF_040938485.1 of Diadema antillarum. Classification (NCBI taxonomy): domain Eukaryota; kingdom Metazoa; phylum Echinodermata; class Echinoidea; order Diadematoida; family Diadematidae; genus Diadema; species Diadema antillarum. The sequence continues at coordinate 365,331 of NW_027271619.1, forward strand.
CTATTCTTTCCGATCGCTGTTGTTGTTCATTCATGTCTTGCGGGTATAATGCCCTGAAATCATTGTCGTCACGAGATATACATATCCTCTGGACATGCTAAAATTGACCCGACCGCGCATTGGGGGACAATCATGTAGATGCAAAGGACTGCAATTATCTTATCGATTGCTGCTGTTGTTTCAGTATGGTTCGCGAGAACTGCGAATCGTGTGTCCTCGAAACAGTAAAGAGACCGTGAAAACAATGCAAATGTTCAATGACGGAACAGTTCTGAAGCCTAGATACAGAATGTGCAGTCTCTTTCTTTCTTTCTTTCTGTTTTGTCTTTTTGAGTCCAGTATAGTAAAAGCATTAATCCTTTGGGGCTTAAGTCAACTGATGAACCGAGAACGCATACAGAGGTGTTCAACCTCCGCTGCCTTACGACGCATTAGAAGCTACTTATCCGGTAAATCCCGGGAGAATGTTGGGTTCGATGAAACGTAGCGTAGCGATCCATTTGAAGGAAACGTGTTGGCATACATACAAAGAATGTGAGATATATAATACCTCTAGTTATAGATGTATTTTATTATCAGAACATACGACTGTTTCTTGAATGACTCTCCATGTCATTCAATTGTCTTTTCTTCTTTTGTTGTTGTTGCTTGTTCTGTTATGTTATGTTATGTTTCTGGCAAGCAAACTGTTGTAGTCTGGTACCTCTATACCTGGAGAAAGGTGAAACTGCTACAGGAAGATAAGTTTAGTATCACCTCATGCGCGCACACGTGACGACTACGAAAGAGGAAAGCTTTGACTCGCAACATAAAACCCGTTGCACCTCTTGGCTGCTCAAGAGTTAAAACCCGTTTTTTTTTTTTTTTTAATGAGACGGAAACGTGGATTACAGGGGAGAATAACGTTTTAATCGACGAACGAAGAATTCGAAGAATGATGACAGAATAGAATATTATCATTTGCCCGCGCTATATATAGACGCATCGACATAATCATCAATTTTTATACGCTTCCAAAACAAGAATCTCCTTGCCCCAGAATGGCGAGCCAGCAAACCAAACGCGCATTTCTGATTGCGAGATTCTTAGTGGTTGATACGGCAGAGCTTTCTTTGTTTGGTTCGTTGTACGATACTGAGTAGCCAGCAATCCAAAAACTCTTCCTTTTTAATGAAAGACCGGGAGTGGGGCATTTCATGAAGCATTTTGAAATTTGCTATCAGCCAATCAGATGCAAGAATTTCAGTAGCTTGTAACAGTTTGTCAGAAAAATATCTGACCAAGCTGCTTTATGAGATGCCCCCCTGACTTCAATCTCTGTGGTCTGTCGCCGAGTGCCTCATGAAATCATGAGGCATCTCATACTTCTTAAGACTTTTCGTTTACGTAGAACCACTGTCTAATGTTTGAAAGGGTGGTCTTTGTTTATTCCCCCAAAGATGACATCTAGTGAGTTACTGTTGTAGTTGATAAATACTTTACTGTCTATATTCAATAAAGTGTATTTCCACATATCCATTGGAGGTTATTATTACACGGTCATCGACAGGATTTGCTTTGCTTTGTGTGTTCGTTTGTCTGGTCGATATTTACGTATTGCTAGCCCATAGAACTCGACAACCATGTGATGTTTCATGAGATTGACCTTGACGGTGTTATCATCTGGAAAAATAGGTTCAAAGTTGCACCTTTAAAGGTGCAGAACAATGTCATTTTGTGAGCACCTTAACTGGTGCAACCTTGCACCTTCCAACCCATAAAGGTGCAACTTTGCACCCTTTGCACCCTTAAATGTGCAGATTAATGTCACACTAAAGGAGTACCTTCACTGGTGCAACATTATACCTTTAAAGGTACGCCCAGTGTGACATTGGTAAAGGTGCAAAGTTAAACATATTTTTCGAATAGAGTGGAGCTACTTTAGAGCAGAGCGCTTCGATTCAATTCAATTCAACTCCGTTAATTCGTCCAATGAAAAAAAAATACAGGAAATTCAGCGTGAGATTTTTACATAATGTAAATGATGGTGCTTACATAAAAAAAGAAAAATAAACGTCAAGAACACGAAATAGTACATCATAAATGAATACCTGTATAAAGGCATGACTAAAAAGTAATTGGCATAATGTTAAAATCTCCAAAAATCTTTCTCTGTTGCCTACACAACCGTTCCCAGTCCCAGCTCCCCCCCCCACCCGCGATAAACTGAAACAACCGCAACAAACTCGCCCTGAAAAAGCGACACAAAAAGCAAAATTTAGCGCCTGCGTAAACAATAACAGTAATTACATCATTTATATGATTTCCTCTTGAATTCCACAAATATTGAACATAATCATTATACAAATTATCTTAGATATATATTGATAATGAATGTAATAATATGTCAGTTGCCAGAATTTAAAAAAAATGAAACAAAGGGAAGATTGACAGAAGAGAAGAGGAAGGGACAGGTCAGAGGGAAGATGGCGCCTAAAAACAATTCCTAAACATAAACATCAATAAATATTATATCATGAGTCATGAAATTGTAAGATCCCAAGATCAAGTGATGACGGTGATAGTGATTATGAAGATGACGATGATAATGGCGGTGAAGCTGAAAATGAAGATTGTGATAATGTTGCTGTGAAGATAATGGTGGTGGTGATGATGATGATGATGATGATGAAGGTGATAACAATGGTGATATAAGGCATAAGGTCGTCGGTGCAGTTTTAGTCCAGTACTCTACATCAGTTCCAATTAACGGGTACTATTGAAATCTCTAATTGCAAATGACATGACATTTAGCTTTTGGCTTTTATATTGATATGTGCTCATCAAATCTACATATTTTACGACATACAAAAAAAAAACCCTGATGCATCACTCCTCAATCACGATAATTTTGCTAACGTTATGTGTAGCAAAGTCGGCGACTTAGGAGTTTCCAAATTGAGTTGTGGGCTCTTTACCTCACCTCTTTTGGAAAGAATACTTTCTGATAAAAGCTCCTCCTGATATGACTTTTACAAATCTTGCAACTTTTCTTTAAACGACGCAGACACACACACAGACACACATACAGACTCACACACGGACATACAAACATAATCCATTATGCACTGAGTCTGGTGAATGAATAGACATTAACACGTCTTAATGGACCGCGAGACTTTGTGGAGACATGTTATAGCGATGACAATTATATCGATTTCCGATGACAGAAGTCAAGAATAGTGACGCGATAAATGACCATTACTGTCTCTTCTTCTTCATGGATGTTTGTATTGTGTCATTCGACCAGTTGTAACTCCACAATCAACTTTGTTCTCTGAAAGGAGGTTCTCTGATCAACCAAGCATTCAAATCAACTCTCTTCTTCAGTCTTCACAGACCAACATTACTGTATTCATCAGAAAGAGTTATCGACGAAGTATTAAGCGAGTTGATTTGTTCGGACCTTTGAACAATGCCGTCCTGATACATTTTGGAAGGCTTTTTTTCTTTAGGTACCGCTTAAACCTACGAAACTTTATGACTACTATTATGCCAAGTGGCTGAGTGTGAAATATAAGGTAAGTTTCTATCGTGTTTCCAGCTCTCAACTTCCCGCTGGGCAGTTGCAGCGGTTAAGCAGCGGTTGCATGGAACATTACATTCCCTCTTCTCTTCTCTGAGCACCATATTCATAGGCATAACAGAGCGAAATGGGGGGAAACGTTTAAGGGAGATTAAAGACGGAGTTAAGGCATTTCTTATTTGTTTTCCGAGATCGATAGACTCTTTGTGACTCCACGGGGTATCCGTTTCTTCGCATTGTGGTCTCGAATTCAATAGCGCACTTGTGCAGAACCGGTCGGTAACGCCTCAATCGATACCAAAGATATAGATACATCTGTGTGTCTCGACCCCTTTGACATCGTACTTTTCTTTCACCCACCCCCTCCCAATCCATCCCAAAACCTGGGCGACCCAATTGATATCCGTCAAACCCCCATCACTTGCCAGACAGCCGATTGAGCTTTCTTATTTTCTCTCTTTTAGCTGCTCGCTCACCGTACTTAACTAAATCAAAGGGACCCCCAGGACTCTTCCGATTCAGCTAATCTTCGGAATGCATTCTTGAATATTAACTTTCAGTTACATAAAGAGTTTTCATCTGCATGTCACAGACACGGACGGGTGACAATATCGTCAAAAAGGAAACGGGGGGGGGGGGGGAAATAAACACACTAGAATATCTTTTTTTGCCAGTCTGTGCTGAATCCGCATCAATCAATCAATCGATCAGCATTCACCAAAGAATAATATAATTTGTTTAGTGATGAATGAGTATTACTGAAAAGGGATTGCTTGTCAGCAAAAAAAAAAAAAGTAGTGAAAATTTATGTGGTATATGGATTGTGATATATATTTGGCAAAATAATTCATCAGAGTGTAAGGATTATGAAATTGATGTAAAACATTGTTTACTTTTATTGCCTAATGTGTTTCCATCGATGAAGAATAACTTTTTAAAAAACAAAACAGGGCAAAATTTATTCTGTATCGAAACGCTTCAAGTAGTAACTATTCGTTATCTTGAGCGAAATGTTCACTTCGTCAAAGTAGAAATGCTTTACTTTGCTAAACGCTGAGCATCTCATCACCGAAGATTAGCTTTCGAAGTGAATTGTTTTAGAATATATAAATTTAGCAAAATAACGATAGTTCAATCATTCTTCTGCCTTGTGTTTATTGCAACCTCAAGTTTCGTCTGGATTAAAGAGAAAGACAGGGGGAGCACAAGTAATGTCCCGTTGACAAATAGATCTAACAATTTACATCATCATTTTTTCAGGCTAGTTGATATTCATCTATGCCTTACCCCGCCCCCTCCCCCCTCCATAAGAAAAAAATAAATAAAAACGCCTAAGAATCATTGGATTATGCTAATAAATGGTAGTTCTGATGGGATTTCGCTCGCTATCATTACGTTATTGTTGATTATGTGCCTCGTGTAATCAAAGGAATCATTATTACAAATGTTGCTAATTTTTGTGTCAATTCCCTTCTGGTGAGGGAGTTTGCCACATAACTACGCAGAAAAAACGTGCATAGTTCGTTTTTTTTTTTTGTATTTCTTTTTCCTTTGGCTCATATAGATAACTATACAAAACAAAAAACCCCTCGTACGTTCGATAGTAAAACTACGTTTATTCATTTATAAAAGCAAGATACACCGTGCATTCCCCATTTTACGATCACGTTAACTTGTTCCAGCGAAGTAAAAATTCAGGCTCCCATATTTTCATCTACATTAAAGTTTATAAAAAAAAAATTTCGATATAACAAAAGAAAATCGCTGGTTCCGGTGAATTCATTATAATGAGAGTGCATTGAACATAGAAGTTCATTCGATAAACACTTTTTTGTCGCGGCCAGAAAAAAAAAAAACCAAAACGATAATGGCGTGGACTGCCGCCGGTATGAATGATTAAAATAAGTTGTAATGCTGCCAGCCTTGACATTACTATATAACTTCTATGATAACTGCTCTCATGCAACCTTATGTTTATGAGGAATGTAGAAATACTAACATCTTCTTTAAAGAGATTGAACAGACAATGAAAAGAAGGAAACTTTTTAGAAACGTTTATATCTATCGGAACTCCCTTTCCCCTGTGAAACATTGCTTCAAACTTAATGCAGGTTGTGGTGGTTTTCGAGGTTTGTATGTTTGCTTGCTTTTTGGACGTAATTTTTTCTTTGATAATATTTCTGGTATAGTACGATGGAATTCAGATCAGTATAGGTGCGGGCAGTCGTGAGGTTAACGATTTGAGAACATTGCTTCTTCTTTTTTCGTACATGATCAGACTACAAGTCAATCTTTCTCAGTTGCGATCTTGCTCTGAAACGTTTTGTGTTTTCTTTGCTTTGTTTTGCTTTGTCTTTCTGTTTCGTTACTGCCAAGCAGACTTGCAATTTGGTATCTCCATGCCTTAGTGATTAAGGGTTCATCGTTCAACTGCAACTCTTCCCAAGGGACAGGAGTTCTATATTACCTCATGCGCGCACACGTGCACACCCGAATTCAACGGAAGAGGGAAGCTTTACACCCTCTACATAAAACGGCCTGCACCTCTTGGCTGCTCAAGAGTTTAAACCTGTTTTTCATGAGATCAAAAACGGGGATTCCTATACTATAATACTCGAAGTTGTTGTTGTTGTCGCGGCCTTATGTATTTCCTGTTTTATTTCGGCGTTGCTGGTTTGTCTATCTCCTCCCGAGCCGTCGGCTCCGGGCAGCTGCGACCGGTGCCGTCGGCCGCAGGAGAGTATCCTACATCGAATGGCGCGGGTTTCGTCCCCTCTCCGCCTCCGTGTCGACGTCGAGGACGAAAAAGAAAAATTAATTAGCAACATGCATAATGCATTTTTGTGCGTGACGAAAGAGCCCAGCGTTTCAATATTCACGGACCCTGCGCTGGCCTCCTGCTTTCTCGATCTTCCATCTTTTAGCTTGCAGAGACACTGGGAAATACTAAAGATGATGGTGCAGCGAAATCTCTGACATCTTCCGGCGGACGCGCACGCACACACACAATGTACCTCGCAGAACTCTACACACTCTACACTGTGTGTATAGTTCTGTGATGTACCTTTGCCTCCGCCTGTTACGTGTACTGAATGTATTGACGATGGTTATACGAATCTGTGTGTGCGTCATGATATGGACTGCAAGGGCATTTACGTACAGTTCGCCATTATTGGCGTCCCCAAATGAAAACAACGAACGTTGTTATGTAATTGTATTTTGCACAACTGCAGAATACTATATGCAGCTCAGGTACGTCATTTAGTTTGCTCGCCGTTTGCTCTCAAGTCCGATGTCATTGTACGCAGACTGTTTAACAGTTTAGGACGCGGCTAAATTATATTTGCCGATCGTACCCTTCCATATCAGATTACACGCGCAGCTGTGTCCATTCGTTTACTGCAGAGCTGCTGTAAGCATACATATTCATAAGATGAGCGGACGTAGAGGAAAACCTCGCTTTGCCGACCGCCTATTTTTAAAATTGCAAGTGGAAATAGAATGTGTGGTTCTATGGTCTATCAAACCAAGTTTTGGTGACAAAAAAAAGAGGGAGCAAATGAAGACGAATGCAGTGATGTATATATTCTTCGTTCTTCCATAACATGGGAAAAATATTAAAGAAAAAAAATACGAGGTCGTGAGACCCTACTCCCACGGGTGCCTATTAAACCTGATGACTATGATCTCCCCTCCCCAAATAATAACAATGATAATAATAATAATAATAATAATAATAATGATAATAATAATAATAGTAATAATAAGGATACTGATAATAATAATATAATAATAACTATAATAGGAGCAATAATTGTAGGCCTAATATTGATTATGATAATGTACAGTCTGAAGCAGATGTAGTTCTATATGATATATCAAGCCAAGTTTTGGTGATTAAAAACAAAAAGGAGGGAACAAAATTATGAAGACGAAAATATCTTATTTTTCTCTCATAACGTGGGGAAAAGAAACATGAAAAAAAAAACACAAAACAAACCGAGGCCTTGAGACCAGCCGTGGATTCCCGCGGGTGCCCGCGTGGATGCAAGAGCAGGGGGTAATCAAAGTCATAGTGTTAATATCTTCCCGTTTCGACGGGAACAACCTGTGGGCAGAACTTTCCGGGAATCTCATTTGCGTTTTTGGTAATTTTTCCCAGAATGTTTTTGTTTTTTGCCCTGCGGAGGTGGAAATGTGTGTGTGCGTGAGGGGGGAGTGGTGAGGGGCAACAAGACAACTGTTGGACTTCAACGGGTGCAAATAACCCCTCGAAACTCAAGTTCTATAATAAAAGCAAGTAGTGGCGGGAATGATCCCTACCAATGGACCGGATCGCCGGGCATATACTACAAAAATGTGGGTGGTCATTTAGAAGACAGCACAATTAACGAAAGAATGAGAAGACTTTTCTTTTTATTTCTTCAATAAAAATGTGCAAAATCGTATTATGAGAAAAAAAAAATAAATCCCCTCAGACCCGTGGATTTCCACGGGTGCTGCTAGTCCTATACTATAATACTCGAAGTTGTTGTTGTTGTCGCGGCCTTATGTATTTCCTGTTTTATTTCGGCGTTGCTGGTTTCTCTATCTCCTCCCGAGCCGTCGGCTCCGGGCAGTTGCGACCGGTGCCGTCGGCCGCAGGAGAGTATCCTACATCGAATGGCGTGGGTTTCGTCCCCTCTCCGCCTCCGTGTCGACGTCGAGGACGAAAAAGAAAAATTAATTAGCTACATGCATAATGCATTTTTGTGCGTGACGAAAGAGCCGAGCGTTTCAATATTCACAGAACCTGCGCTGGCCTCCTGCTTTCTCGATCTTCCATCTTTTAGCTTGCAGAGACACTGGGGGATACTAAAGATGATGGTGCAGCGAAATCTCTGACATCTTCCGGCGGACGCGCACGCACACACACACACAATGTACCTCGCAGAACTCTATACACACTCAACACTGTGTGTATATAGTTCTGTGATGTACCTTTGCCTCCGCCTGTTACGTGTACTGAATGTATTGACGATGGTTTCACGAATCTGTGTGTGCGTGACATGGACTACAAGGGCATTTACGTACAGTTCGCCATTATTGGCGTCCCCAAATGAAAACAACGAACGTTGGTTATGTAATTGTATTTTGCACAACTGCAGAATACTATATGCAGCTCAGGTACGTCATTTAGTTTGCTCGCCGTTTGCTCTCAAGTCCGGTGTCATTGTACGCAGACTGTTTAGGACGCGGCTAAATATATTTGCCGATCGTACCCTTACATATCAGATTACACGCGCAGCTGTGTCCATTCGTTTACTGCAGAGCTGCTGTAATCATACATATTCATAAGATGAGCGGACGTAGAGGAAAACCTCGCTTTGCCGACCGCCTATTTTTAAAATTGCAAGTGGAAATAGAATGTGTGGTTCTATGGTCTATCAAACCAAGTTTTGGTGACAAAAAAAGAGGGAGCAAATGAAGACGAATGCAGTGATGTATATATTCTTCTTTCTTCCATAACATGGGAAAAATATTAAAGAAAAAAAATACGAGGTCGTGAGAACCTACTCCCACGGGTGCCTATTAAACCTGATGACTATGATCTCCCCCTCCCCAAATAATAACAATGATGATAATAATAATAATAATAATAATAATGATAAGGATAATGATAATAATGATATAATAATAACAATTATAGGAGCAATAATTGTAGGCCTAATATTAATTATGATAATGTACAATCTGAAGCAGATGTAGTTCTATATTGATATGATATATCAAGCCAAGTTTTGGTGATTAAAAACAACAAGGAGGGAGCAAAATTATGAAGACGAAAATATCTTATTTTTCTCTCATAACGTGGGGAAAAGAAACATGAAAAAAAAACCACAAAACAAACCGAGGCCTTGAGACCAGCCGTGGATTCCCGCGGGTGCCCGCGTGGATCGATGCAAGAGCAGGGGGTAATCAAAGTCATAGTGTTAATATCTTCCCGTTTCAACGGGAACAACCTGTGGGCAGAACTTTCCGGGAATCTCATTTGCGTTTTTGGTAATTTTTCCCTGAATGTTTTTGTTTTTTGCCCTGCGGAGATGGAAATGTGTGTGTGCGTGAGGGGGGGGGGAGGGGTGAGGGGCAACAAGACAACTGTTGGACTTCAACGGGTGCAAATAACCCCTTAAAACTCAAGTTTTATAATAAAAGCAAGTAGTGGCGGGAATGATCCCTACCAATGGACCGGATCGCCTGGCATATACTACAAAAATGTATTATAAAATTTCTGGGAAGGGTGGTCATTTAGAAGACAGCACAATTAACGAAAGAATGAGAAGACTTTTCTTTTTATTTCTTCAATAAAAATGTGCAAAATCGTATTATGAGAAAAAAAAAATAAAACCCCTCAGACCCGTGGATTTCCACGGGTGCTGCTAGTATGGGGAAGAATAATATTCTAATCTCCGGACGGAGAATTTCGAGAATGATGACAAAAGGAACAGATTCAAATCAATTCAACACTACATCGACGCATCGACACACCACGTTTATGCCGCTTTCCCAGGGCCCTCCTTGCCCCGTTTATACGTGATGACGAGCCAGCAAATCAAACGGGCATCGGTGAATCCGCGATTTTCATTGGGTTGATAGTAGAGCTTTGTTTCTTACTGTATTTTTTATTTGTTTGTTTGTTTGTCTCATGCATGATGCTGAATAAACTACTGAATCGAGTGATAGTCGACTGATGCCGAGGAGATGAAAACAATTTGCCACCTCTATTCTCGTACAGCTATCACCAGTTTTTCTTTTTTGTTGATGTTTTGTTGATGTTTTGTTTTTTGGTTTTTTGGTTTGGTTTTTTTTTTTTTTTTTGCTTACACCAGTGCTTATGTATTAATGGTGGTTACATGAAATGAGGAAATTTTGGATCGGATCTTATATTTATTACTTTCCCATTGTTGTTGGTAGTTTGTTTTCTTTTTGTTTGTTTGTTTTTTCCACATAGAACAGAAGGCTTAGAATTACAACTGGCATGGTAGAGTTGAAAAAAGAACGGCAACTTTTGACAAAAGCTCATCCTAAATAGTGTCACATGTCCACGCTGTATCATCTTTTTATCTCTTTTTTTTTTCGTAAAGATCACGGTCAATAAAATCCTACATGGGCGTTAGAAACCAGTGTTGCTAGAGACGTAATCATATTTGACAAAAACTGACAATGCCTAATCCCACATATATATGTCTGACTAAATGCATGTTATTAAATGATGAAAGTGGCAGCTTACCTCGGCTATTTGCTCCTCCAAATTCTGGTGGCTTTCTGCGCCACCTTCATCTTCTCCTTTTCAAAAGACAAAATGACATGAAAACAAAATTAAAAGGTATAGCTTAATTTGCATCATGATAACTAGCCACTCACGGCCTGCCCTCAAACAAAAGCCTAATTCTCTATCTTTTTTCATATCATTCAAGTGTCAAGAGTTGATTGACTTTGTCTTTGACTTTTTCTAGAGCATTCCTTGGTCATTCTTGGTCAAATATTCCTTGACCTGATATCTAGAAGTTGATATGGTTGTTTTTTTTTATCGTTGTATCACTGGAGATTATTTTTTTGAACAGCATGATTACTGGGAAGGTTATTCATCACTTACAAATTAGAACTAACATTTTCATAACGATGTCTGCTTGTCCAGACGATACTTACTGGTCGATGTCGGTGCTTATGTGCTTATATCACTTCTTTATCGATAGTATGATAACCAGAACATTCCATCCTCATCAAATACAACAGTGTCACCTAAAATGGCTCTTTAAATCTATTCACACACATACATTCATCTACAAAAATTCTAAAAGAACTCGTTTGGGGCGAGCTCGTGTTTATACTATGCACCTTTTGGAATAACCTTGAAGAATAAGGCGCCCATATGATCTCTTCTTTGTCCTTTCGCACAATAGATGATGTCTGATTTGACTGATGGCATTTGATCAAACAGGGAAGAATATATGACACCGACAACGCAAACACTTCAATCATTTACTATTAGACAGCAACGTATTGGAATGAAGTCCTTGCTTTGAATACTGTATGACGGGAGTGAAAAATTACTGAATTTATGTGTTTTTCTTCTTATTTTGTTCGTTTCTTTTCTGTCTCCTTTCTACCCGAGGCTTTACCTTCCTGGGGGAGGTTCCCTGTCAATTCTTGTTGACTCGATGCCGCCATGTTGGAGAGTGGCCGTGTTGCCAATTTCACGTCATGCCTGCTATTGCTGCCTTCTGGTAGAGGACCGGCCTTATTGCACATCGGCGACAGCAGGGAGTCACATTCCGCATGTTGCAGAACGCATCAACTCATCAGTCACCTGCATGTGTTTGTGTGTATGTGTGTGTGTGTGTGTGTGTGTATGTGTGTGTATGTGTGTAACACCGAAACGGAAAGCAGGGAAGTTTGATGAGAAATCTACAAGAAAAAATAAATATAAAATGCATGCATCATTAACTTTTGTCTGCTATTATCCTACAGAGCAGAGAATTCGTAGCTTTGGTAGTCCGTCAATTGCTTTAACATAGTAGCTAGATTAAAAATCTGAGCAAACTTGAAAAAAAAATCAAAAGGCAGGATGAAATCGTCACGATCCAATCTCAGTCACAGTTCGGGATTTTTTAAAGTTATTTCTCGGTTTTCAGCCGGTTGTTGTACATAAATATACGTCCATACTTTGCTTCCAAAAAAAAAAGGAAACATAATTTCCCAACAAACAGAGGCTTGAAGTGTAGCAATGCTTCATAATGAATACCAACAAGAATTGGTAAGAGTGACAGTAATAACTCATTCCTTTCTTTCTACCAATACACGTGCAAAGGATGACACATTTATTTATTTGATACAGGTATAAAGGAGGAGACATTTTCACTCATTTCATACCGGGAAACAGACGAGCGCAACAATATAATCTAATTCAAAGTTTTGCATGCAGACCCGATGTCATATAAATTAATTATTAAGACAGAGACAGCGTAACCAACGATCAACGACCGTATTTAACAGTTTTGTAATGAAAATGCGATGTCAACTGGATGGATTATCATTTTCACGAAGAAAATGTCATGGCCTGCTCCGTTGTAGACGACCATGACGTGAATGCGACCCATGCGCGGCCAGCATCGACGTGCATTCCTCGTCATTTTCTAGTCCTTCCCCCACAGACAGACAAACAGACAGACACAGACAGACGCACACACAAACACACACACTATATTCTCATTTCGGAGAGGGACGTACATAGATCGTTTTCTTTCCTGCCCCGATTCGAGCAGCTGCAAATGAGATCTTGTAGCTTTTCCTTCTTCTCCTCAGGAGGTTTCATTAAAATCGCCAAGCGTTATTAGACTGTTTGCACTAGCCATTTTTTCTTTCTATTTGCGTGGGCATACATGCAGAGAAAGAGAGAGAAAAGCATCCTCCTTCAAAGCACGGCAGAATGGAAACAAATCAGAGCAATTTCCGTCGGGACAGGTCATGTATATCTATTGGCGTATCATCATTGACAGGTCATCTACATCTACTGGCGTTTATGAAATAGCCCGTAATCATAATTGACACAAAGTAGTAGAAATATGATTGACTACAGCGTGAGAAAGGAGGTATAAAGGGAGATAGAACATGGCAAAGGACAAACAAATTGATGCATTTGTATTCCCACCAGATGCGTTGCCTGAAATATTAGATGTTACTCATCCTATAACAAGTGTGTCTTCATAGCAACATAAAATATGTTGCTATGAAGACACAATTGTTATAAGGAGATTGTATAAATGAGTTATCAGGATATTAACATCTCCGATTATCAGATGGTTGACTGATATGACACCAAATGTCATTGCATGATACAAAAAGAAGTGAAAGATGACCTTAATCGGATGCTCTCAAGCCGAAGTCAAGGCAGGAAAAATGACACCACCACACACCTTTGCTTTCTCTCACTTGCTGACCCCAGGGAAGGCCCTCAACTTTCAGCTAAAATCCACTCCAGTCTGTATCCATACACTATTGAACTTGTCCTTATATTTCCTTGTGTGCGTCTATAATATCACAAGCTGGAAAGACCTCCAAGCAATCGTTAAGGTGGCATTAGAACTCTTGCAAGCTCCTACTTTGGAGAGCTGCTCCTCATTAAATGGGAAGTTGTAATCGGCCGGTACGCAGTGCTAACTTCAAGAACTTGTCGTGCTCGACAAAAGTGCTCATCACGCGGCGAGTGGGTACGATTGCTTGCCGGGGATGTGGTCGTATGGAAAGCTCGGATGGTTCACTGGCGAAGCACGTCCAATTCAAGTCGATAGGGACTTCAACTTGTTTAGTCGGCAACAAAAGTGTATTGGCGTGGCGCCTTTTGTCCCAGTGAATCAATGATTATTATTGTCGCACGAACGATGTCCAATATCAGGACTGGTGCTCGCAGTTACCAACCTTGTCAAACTACCGGAGTGACAGATTTGAATGTGTGGATTCACAGCAAAAGGAGGCAACTTAATGCTTGGTTTGAATTTGCGCATCACTCTATCTAGCACATTCATTTTAAGTAATAAACACCCGACATTCAGTCAGCCGACAACCGTCCTCGTAGCAGGGTGCGGCAAAAGCAGTACTGGGCAAAAGACCTATTTTTCGTCAATAATGTCCAGAAATCTGGAGCTCATCATCCTCTCAAGGTGTGACCAAACAAATCCCTAATGCCTCATAGTGTCCTAGTAAACCATGCTTCCATTCAAACATTGCAAACATCTGTTTGACGCCTTCCGATAAGGCTACATGCGACCGTGACGAGACGATGTTGCCCTAGGTATACAACACACAATATCTAATAAACGAATATACAGCGTCAATGTAAACTACATGTGTATGGCATCCCTCTGTAAACTTATTGATGATATTAAGCACTGCTCAAAATGAATATTTGGGTGTGTAACAGCTCTGTTCTATCGAGCGTAACAAAGATAAGAGATCAAAGGGCAATATGCCTTTATTAATAGAAAAGAATTCTAATTAAACGTGTCCTCTTAAGTCAAGTAAAATAGAATCGATTCCGACGCTAGTCACTTGTCAATCGGCCAACAATGCCAGACTACCCCTGACGAGTTATTTATAGAAAGTTTTAATCGTTTAAGTGGCAGATCGCTACATACCCGTGACTTCTATAACGCCCCAAATCCCTTCGCATCGACCCTCCCCATAGTAATAGAGGCTCACGTTTCAGAAACGTGCACTTGACTGAAAGTTTGACGAAAACGTTTTGCGTATATACAGCAAACGGGTTAAATCGCAATTATTTGAAGCAGGCAGCAGTGTCCTCTTGCGTTGAGCGTGAGCTCCGTTTTAACTATTGAAATCAATATCAAACTCGATCCTCACTGAAGTTGAATTCAGTATTGAAGTAAAGAGTAAATTTGTCCCATTAAGAGGTGTTTAGAGTATGCCTTGTCAAAGGACACCATCATACACCTATACAGGAAGATTAATATTCGACAGTTATCTGTTTAGTGATGAACACTATTGTATTTTCAACAAAAAAGGAATTTGACTTTTGTAAACAAGCAAGCAAACAAATAAAAACAATACAGAAACGGAGAAATCGGGCTTTTGACCCCCTGGTAGAAATCTTCCATGGGCATGACCTTGCCAGGAAAGTAACGTGAAGAAAGTATTTCTTGTTCTTGAATGGCCATTATACTCCCGCAAATAAAGCAAATTTTCTGAAGATTTGTTTTTAAATGGAGAAGAAACTTGTTAGGGGCTATAACATCAGTAGTTGCATTGACCTCATTCATGTTTCTATTTTTGAGTGTGTGTTTTTTATTCCGTATGTGAAAAATTAATTGTTCTTTTGTATAGTTATAGATAAATTGTAATCGTAAGTCGTTCAGTTACAGTGTACATACTGTTCGCAATCACTGTCACTTCAAAGGACAGGGGATTTCGGCAGTTAAAAGTTGCAGGTATGAGAGAGTTTTGCCTTTGAATATAAAAAGGAAATTACACAAATAATTCTGTGTCATTTCCTGCATGCCATGCCATTTTCATCGAAGTTGTAAGCAATGAGATATGAAAGCAAGTCAATACTTTTTCACCCTTATATTTGGATCTTACACTCATCGAATAAACATCACAGAGTGATTGTTGCTTGCATACCGTTTGTATCTTCGGCCTAATCTCCTTGTGCCGACAGACTGATAGATATTTGGTTTATATTCATTTAAGCTGGCATGTCCTTCATTTATATATGCCTTGCTTATAATCTGAGATGTGAAATAGTGAATTCCAAACCAGCATAGACATATCAATCTTTCAATGTCGATCACATTTTATATGATTATTCAAATGCAAGATACATTCCCCACTACGATATCAAAAAAGTCACCGACATTGTACAAATATATTTGGTGACACACCAATGAACTGATTCAAAGTAAAACTAAGTTATTAGTATCACTATGAAATTAAAGACCTGCAACTAATGAAAATAGGATGTGTGCGTGAATTATGGAAAGAGAGAAAGAGGGAACACAGATGAAGTCAAAGACTTTTCCTCGAAGATTTCTTTGAAACTATATCATGCTCAAGAGAACATTTTTCGGCATGTTGATCTTGTTAAAAGACCAAAGGGACTCTAAGAACAATCAATTCGACGTACCCTCCCCCCCCTTCCATCTTTCCTTACCCACCAACTCCTACACTAGTTTGGATATCAGGACTTTGAATCAAATATGGATTTATAGACGAAATAGAAATGTATATAAATCAACGCGTTACTAATAGCAAGGAACATCTCCATGGCAACCGACAAGCTTATGTTCAAGCTCATTTAACCTTCTTGGGAATGGCAAATGATGATACCATCGGTTTTCGTGTACGAAGCGGAAGATGACAGAAATAACGAAAGAAAAATGCGTATACACTTCTTATTTTACTTAAGGTGTTTTTGTAAATGCTGTAAAGTATGACACATTCGATGCCAAAGTTTGCAGAGCAAAAGCAAGTCATCATTATAGAAAGAGAGAGTGAAAGAGCAAAAAGAGAGGAAAGACGTAAGCCAGGTAGCAATGCAATGGACGGTGTACCCTCTACGCCTGATATTTTGTTCCACATATCAATTAAAAGCTACGTGCAGGGAGGCATATACCACGGAACATAGTAATTGCTCCAAGCCTTTTCTTACCAGATACCAGATGCCTGCGGTTTTGGAAAGAAGTGTCTCAGTTGAATTTTGTGGTTTGCTGCAATCTCCTAGATTTTCTCTGGCCGGCACACTTTTGACTTTTGAGCACACAATAGTAGTGCAAGTATATAGGGTAGAATAGAGTTGAGGAAGAGTAGAGCGGATCTAAAATTTGTATATCACACAAATTACGCGTGGTTTGAGAATGCTAAGCTTCATGGCGTCACTCGGTGGGAGCACTGGTCAATGCCTTCAAGATATTTGATCGCCCCGCCGAGGTAAACAAGCATGAATCTTAAATCAAATCCAGGATACATCGCTCTTGAATGCAGCCACAGCGTATCATAATCCCCTCCACACACACACACACACACACACACACACACACACACACACACACACACACACACACACACACACACACACACACACACAAACATCAAAGAAATAACGGTTTTTGAAAACCAAGTGCAACAACGAGATATATTGAAAACCATTCATTCTTTTGTGTGGACACCAACTTCAAAAAAGATCTTCAAATGAGCTTTGGTTTTTTCCCCTTCATTAATTTTGAAGATGTGTTTTCTAATTGTTCGCGATTTTAGGGTTTAATTCAGGCTTCACACAAAGTTGAATTCATGATGTTAAATCATAAAGGAGATGAGTTTGACAAAATGTTGTTGTTGCCTTTAGAGTAGGAATATGGATAAAACTTGATTGTTGTGACTACAGTGTAAACTGTGTAACTTGTGATTGACGCCCTTCCCTATGTGTGCTATGGGGGAAGGGGTCTTTCAGAGAGCTGTGCTCTCGACATTTTCAATTATGGCGGTTCTTTTCATGTATGGACAGTGTTTTTTTTTTCTCATGAAAAGCTCTTGTCACTTTTCGACTTTGATTTTTTCCTTTTTTCAACAACGACTGCTAATCATTTGTAAGTTTTGTGATTTTATGTGATTGTGAAACAATCAAACACATAATTTAGACAAAAAAACTTGAAGATGCGACAAATTGTCCAGCTCCATTTTTTTTAAATCTCGATAATTTGCCCTGCACAATGTGTGTGAATTGCACTCCAAGAAACCTTCCATTTTTTCATTCCACAATGCATTTCTCCACACCTGGGTCCCGTTTCATAAAACTTGTCCTCAGTGACAAGTTGTCATAGATGTGACAAGCTACTGAAATCCTCGCATCTGATTGGCTGAGAGCAAATTTGTTCATAGAAATGTGGCAGTTGTCACTGAGGACAAGTTTTATGAAAAGAGCCCCAGGTCCGCCCAAGTCACGCCCCGGCCATTGTTTGGGCATGCGCAGTCAGGAGATGCAATTCATCAGCAGTTGAGTGTGTTTGTGTGAGTTGTGTGAACGGGGACAAATAGATTCGATTTTCTCATCGCGATGCGAAAAAAAAGATATTTTTTTCCCTCTGTGTGAATATGCTCTTACTGTCCCCTTGACGTTGACTGCTATCAGCAGGGGTGAAAACGTAGGACTTCCATCTTGCCTTAAGCTTTGTGAGGATTCTGAATCATCAGTTTAAGCATCGATTGTCGTCTACGCCTTTATCCCATGCACTCAAGGCTTAGTTGACGTTAAGAATGTCATTGTCAATACAAACTATTACCGATAGCCTTTTTTTCTTGATTTTTTTTTCATGATTAACGAGGCAAAGCGCAAATCCAAAGTTTCGTTTCATTGGATTATTGAAAGCTCGCCCAACAACAACAACAACAACAACAACAACAACAACAACAACAACAACAACAACAACAACAACAACAAACAAGATCTTGAAAAAAAAAGTATTGTGAAAAGTTTGGGCACAACCAGTAAGAGTTCGGGATCATCGGACCGTGCCTCGATTCTGCTGTTCGATCCTACTGCCCACTTAGGGTTTGGTACGTAAGACGTCATTGTCAAGGCCAATTACCATTCTTGTTGTGTTTAATCATGAGTAACAAGGCATTGCCAAATTCCACAGCTTATTTCATTGCAGTGTAGAAGGCTTGCCACTTGTTCCAAAAAAAAAAATCAATCGAACAAGAACAAGAATATGAAATAACTTGTTGTGAAAAGTCACCGGGTGGAAATGTGGCATGACCTCTTACATTACAGTTGGTATAAGCATGCAGGTCTATTCGTGACACGACATACGATAAAAATACGCGTCTGTGTGCTAACTGTCAGTAGTCCCAAGGAAAGAGCAAAACGAAACCACAAAATAAAAAAAAAAACAGAAGGAAACAAAACAAAGCAAAGCCAAACAAAGTAAAGCGAATAAAAAATATTAACTCTAATACATTTTTAGGAAATAGCCTTGTGGGATATCTGGAAAAGGCTATCTGAAATGTTCTAGAGGCATTTTTTCTAGTAAAATTTAGGAACCGGGCTCATAAACCTAATTTGAATAATTATGCTGAATTCGAAAATTCCGTTCCAACGCGAATTTCATTGACCTTGACCATCTTATTCGCATAAACAAAATGATTGCACACTCAGAGACACATTTTCTAGCAAATCTGAAATCAAGCTGATAAATCTATCCGGTCTTTATAAATGAAGCAGAACATTATACAGTTTGATAGATAGATAGATAGATATTTTTGAGGTTTTCTACCGTTCGTATTTCTCATGTCAATAAAGAGCATCTGCACTCATGTTTGATTTTAAAGTTTTCTCCCCTGAAAATGCACATAGAACACACGATGTTGTATTCTTTTTTTTTCGATTCAGGATAAGAGACAAAAGTTACCCTTTTGAGTGAAAACATGATTATTCTAATACGTATTAAAATGATATGCAAGCTCTGTGATTAAAATGTGATATAGTTATTTTAGGCAATAGTGATTATGTGATTAAAACAATTTTGCTATAACTCTGAGGTGGGGGAAAACACCAAGAACAAAACAACATAATAGTACGGTCATCATGTGATCGGAAATACATCTTCCTTGTATATCATGTCCTCCACTTATTTTGCCATACCACTCTCATTAGATAACACACGGATGCACGCACTCACACACATTATTTTGCCAAGTGGTGGTAGGGTATGAGTGGGGTGGTACATAAGGAAGTCTTGCCATGTGATATACCGACTTTGGATTGTCTTATCTTGAATTGTTTACCACGGACCTTGTCCATTAGCAGTTAGAAGATGCCGTTAACATAGGGAGAGGGGAGTGCAATGATACTGCCTCAAATATTCTTTTTTTTCATTCAAATTATACTCAAATATGGACACATTTTTGATGTGCCAAATGCCTGATGTGCCAAATGCCATCCACATGCAAAATTCGGAAGAAGAAGTTATTGTCAATGAAGGCGTATAATCTAAAAGAACAGCGTATACTTTCTCGCACTCTCTCTATGTCTGTCTGTTACACGCACACATACACACATACACACACACACGCACAGACATACAGACAGACAGACAGAATTTTAACAAGGCAAGGAGAAACCGATAGAGAGCCGACGAAGTGAACTGAGCCTCAATACATGTAAACTCACGTCGAATTTCTCCATGTCATCCAGTGATCGTTTGCCGAGAAGGTCCGTTGGCCGCGAAACGGGTGCTTGTACCCTGTGAGTGGTCCTCCAGACCAGGAAAAGGCGAAAGAAGCTACCGACGAAATATTCCAATAGTTCAGTGATAGACTGTCCACAATCGGCTGAAACCTTAACAGGTTTTTTTTTTAAAGATTTGTATATATGTATATCAGGCCACTTTTATCTGATGGTTTATTAAAAAAGATGGAGAACTTGAAGTATCACAGTATTTCATCCAGTTGATGACGAGTGTCCACCGTGGAGAATTGTCAAGTTTTCGGCACGAAAGTAGTAGATCGCAACCTCCTGCATTGGTCATTAATTCCTTTGTGAAAAAAAAATGTTGTAAAGTTTGATCCTAGTTCGCAGCTATGTCAAACTTTCAAAAAGAAAAAAAAACTTATCGTTCTCAGACAGAGTCCCTGATGTGTCCTGTAAGGTGGTGTGTAATGTGACTCTCGTTGGGTATAGCTGCCCACTCTTGACCGCTGGACAGGCGGCAGGAACTGATGACGAGTCAGCCGTTTCCTTGGGTAGCCACAACCAACACTGAGGCTTTAAAGCAACGCAACAGCCAGAAAGGCGAGGACCACGGAGTATTCAATTGATGGCCCGGATTCGATCGGCGCGAAAGCACTTAACCATTCTCTGTTTACTTAATCCCAAAATGGGCAATACAATAGTCATGTTAAAGTGGACCGATCGCTTGACCAGACATACTAGCAGTTAGTCGGTTGGAGCCAGTGGCGTCGAACGCAGACCCTCCTCCTCTTCCCTTTGGATGATTTGAATCCAGATGATGGGGGAAGGATGGAATGTAGCGGTCCAAGGGAGCGAGAACAAAACATCGACTCTAAGACAAAGCCTCTTCCTCCCTATAGCTGCATACGTTTTCTTCACTGTATTCACCGTTTCCGCTAATCTACTATCACCCTTCATTTTTTACGATATTCCTGCTTTCTAGGATAACTGAACCTAGCCGATAGAAATGGGGCCTTGTCCCCCCCCCCCCCCAAAATGATCACAAAATTCATGGTGTCGACGATAGGATCTTCAATCCTCCCGTTGATAAGAAAGGCGTAGCCCCGTACTTTGGTACGAGAGTAGGCAGGTGATGTCTGATTTCCAGAATCCTGTCCACTTTTGTTTCCAAACCCACTCTGTTTTGATTTGTTTGTACGCTAAACTTATAATATAGATAAGCTGTAGGTTAATGAATTCAATTTTTGAAATGATTTAGAAAGACCTGAAATGAGTTAACCAGTTAACAACTTTGATGTCTATAGGCAGCAGACGCCTATTGATGGACTCTAAAAGGAGTTGTTGGATTACGAACTTTTGATATGACTAGATTGAACCCCTACACTTTTATGGAAATAAAGTGGCTTAACATTCTGATTGTGTCTTTACAAATAAATTTTCTCAGGCACAAGATCTTAAGACATCTATACACCCCTATGAACAAAAAAGCAAAAAAAAAATGAATATGAAATCATTTCCATGTGTCACTTGTGTGTTGTGACTATCTAGGTTGTCGTTATTTTTGTTGTTCTTATGTTTGTGGATTTTTTTTTTTCTAAATAAGAACTGTGTTTTACAGCGCCGGTCATAATGGTTATAATGTATATATGAATGCAATGAATACTCGGGGGGCCAAGCCATTGCTCGAAGCACGACAACTCCTTTGCATAATCACCTGTGCTGATGTTCCAATCGCTTTAAATGGTCCCCAATCCCCATGCCGTCGATAAAAATGAGCTTAACTGCCGGATCGATATTCTTAAAAGAAACCCTTGATTGAACGCTAAGAGTCCGCGCGGGATGATCATCATGAGTCTAACATTAGAACACAAGGCCCCTCTGAAGGGCAGGCGAACAGGAACAAAAAAAAAGAAAAAAAGACGACACGGGGTGTAAATGCTGAGAGGTATCTCGTCTAATGTAATAGCTGGGTCGATAAAAGTCCTCAGCCTGGTTTTCTTTTCTTTATCTCTCTCACATCTTCACTTTCTTTGTGCACTGTGCACAGTCAGTTTTCTGTCTTTCGAGCTCATAACGCCACCAAGGGTAATTATATATTAAAATGAGACACTCTCTAACCACCTGGAATAATCTCATTAGGAATGTTCCTCATTAAAACGTTCTTTCTTCACATGAGTTTTTGCTCTTCTTAAATCAGTCTTTCGCGTGAATCGCTCGACGCACCGTAAGCTCTGAGATATTTTGTTGAATACCATTTGGTGCAAAAAAGGGGGAAAATCCTTCGATTTTAGTGTAACATTGAACCATCGCCTCATAGCAGATCATCGTTGATACAACACTGTGAGGCTTGATCTATTCGAATTTCAATCACAACAAAGTGAAAAACGAATACAACATAGCAGATTGAATATCAGCGGGCGCTAAAGATGTTTAATGAGCAATATCACTCTATTTCCTTCTGAGAGTTTTAACTAATTCACAACTTTTCATATCATTCATTTCATTTATTCCTAAATTTCATTAAAAAACAAAAAACAAAGCTATAATGATAACATTACATTTGGTAACAGTATACATCTACAAGAAAAAAATACAATGGAGAAAAAGATTTTAAAAAAATTGAAAAAAAGAAGGAAATTCTAAGAGAGAAAATGGAGGAGCCAGCAGAGGTCACTGGCCTTTCTACGGTTGGATTCCCACTTTAGATTTTATGTACATTATCAGATATGCTTCAACGAGGGAAAGATAGACAAATAAACAGGCAAACTATGAGTGAAAATTCTTTTTAAAAAATACACATTGCAGACATCATATGAACGTTTGATTAAATTTCTGCAAAGACTTCAATTACAATTATTCAACAAATTAATGGTACAAAATAAACTGAAGCACTCTCTCGTGCTCATCAAAAGGGGCCCCGCAGTCCCGATTATCAAGTTGGTTAAAAAGCGTGGATTAATTTCCATCCCATATATCATATGTCGACATCCGAACTATAATGTGAGTATTTGCTTTGTCATATAAAATCTGGTTGATAATCACGATAATAGCGTACGTCAGATGAACCAATTCCTTGGGGGAAAAGGTAATGTTTTACAAATCATATTTCGCACGACAACTCCATTGCATAATCCATGTGTTGATGTTCCAATCTTATTGTTCCCAATTCCTATGCAGCCGATTAAAACAGAAATGAGCTGCATATTTTGGCTACAAAAATCATATTACGTAGATAATGCTATGATAATGTCCTCATCCAACCATAATATCAATGGATTTGCACTTTGTGTATATATTTGTGTATATCCGTGGGGGCGCTGTGGCATAGTGGATAAGACTCCCGACTCCCGATCGGAGGACCCGAGTTCGATTCCCGCCCAGTGCTTACGTCCTTGGACAAGATGTTTTTACCCACAATGTCCCTCTCGACCCAGGTGTATAAATGGGTACCTGGCAACGCTGAGGTAATAATAATGGCAGGGCCCTCTGGTAGAGCAGTGGCAACACTGAAGAGGCTACCCTGGATAAATAAGACATTATTATTATTATCATTATTATTAATATTATTATTATCATTTTGTGATCGACGCTGCTGATATGGTATCTTATTTTATGTATATGTATTCATGTTTCTTTGTTTTAAGCTGCTTTCGAAAACTTGTGAAAATAAGATTTAGGAATTGGAATGAAATGACATGAAATGGCCATGTATGTGTAAGACTTTATTACAGAGTGTCTGCATAAGACGATTCATCATCATCATCATCGTCATCATTATCGTCAACATCAATTACGCCACCATTAACACTCTCATTTTCTATCTACTGGCGCCCCATTGTTTTATTCTTGTTAATATGTTTGCATATACGAATCAAGTGTGGAGAGTCTGAATTACACTGTTCATCATCGTCATAATCATCACTACATGTGTACCACTATCATCAGCGTTTCCATCTACACAGTCTGTTGCAATATCCGATTCTTGTGAATGTGTTTGTGAATGTGAATGTGAATGAAAATGAATATCATTGTTAATTCAGAGTACTGAAAATTTTATTTCATGATTATGATTTAAAACATGTGCCATTCAGCCTTTGGCTGCCAGGCAATATGATTTTGATAAAATCTGTGTTCAATCAATCAATCAATCAATCAATCGATCGATCGATCGATCAATCAATCAATCAATCAATCAATTAATTCAATCAATCAATCAATCAATTAATGAAATTAAGGATTTTTATAGTAGATTGTATGCTAAATCAGATGTAGTTTTGAATTCAGATAATGTGTTTTTTTCTGAGGATTTGCCCAGGTTATCTGAGGAGTCCAAAGATTATTGTGAAGGGTTAATAGTAGAAAGGGAGTGTATACAGGTGTTGGAAAAAATGAAACTGAATAAATCACCAGGGAATGATGGGTTAACGGTTGAATTTTATAGAATATTTTGGCCGGTTATCGGACAATTAGTAGTAGAAGCTTTAAATGAAGCGTATCATAATGGGGAACTATCGGCTTCCCAAAGACAAGCAATGATTATTTTAATTGCAAAAGAAGGTAAAGATGTTTTGCAGATTAAGAATTATAGACCTATTTCTTTATTAAATGTGGATTATAAAATTCTTTCTAAAGTTTTAACAATGAGAATTACAGAGGTTTTAGAGGAAATTATAATGGAAGATCAATTGGGGTTTTTGAAAGGTAGATATATAGGTGAAGCAATACGTATTATTGATGACATGATTTTCCATACTTCCCACTTTAAGTTACCAGGTTATTTGGTTGCAATTGATTTCGAAAAAGCCTTTGATTCCGTTGCTCACAGTTTTTTACAACAGGCCCTGTTATATTTTGGTTTTGGACCTGTATTCCGAAAATGGATTTCTACTCTTTATAATAATGCTCTTAGCTGTGTTTTTAACGGGGGTAAATCGACAGGGTATTTTAAGATAGAAAAGGGGGTTCGACAAGGGGATCCACTGTCACCATATCTGTTTATTTCATGTATCGAAGTTTTAGCGCATTCGATAATAAAAGACAAGGAGATTTCAGGGTTATGTTTTGGATGGAATGAAGTTAGACAAGTGCTTTATGCGGATGATATTACATTTTTGGTACAAGATTTTGAGTCAATCAAGAGGATTGAATTTATTTTTGATTGTTTTCAACGGGTCTCTGGACTTAAACTTAATAAAGATAAGATAAAAGTGTTAGAATTGGGAAGTAGTAAAGATAGTACTTATGATTTTTCTTTTGGACAAAAAGTGACGGAGTTAAAGATTTTAGGGGTATACTTTACTTTGGATCCAGAGGTGAAAGAAAAATTGAATTATAAAGAAATACTTAGTAAAATAAAGAAATTATTAATATGGTGGAAGCAACGAGATTTGACATTAGTTGGTAAAATTCAGTTATTGAAGACTTTTATTTATTCTAAATTGATATATGTGGGGTCTCTAACTCCTTTGCCAGAATGGGTATATAAAGAATTGGATTTGGTTGTTTGGGAATTTATTTGGCAAGGGAAACCAAAAATTAAAAAAAACTGTGTTGGTATTAGATTATGAACACGGGGGAGTAAAATTTATGCATTTTTCATCATTGATAGACGCTCAAAGAGTAATGTGGGTTAAAAGGTTATTTTATGGTAAACAAGAAATGAAATGGAAACAATATTTTCAGTTTGTTACTAAACATATTGGAGGTAAATTTATATTTTGTTGCAACTACTTTATTTATCTTTTGAATTTGTCTATACCGGAATTTTACAGAGATCTGTTGAAAACATGGGTGAAAACAAGGGATTTCAGGGGTAATTATAATCAAATAAGGAAGGAAGTTTTGTTTAATAATAAAATGATTCGCATTGAGGGAAAATGCAGTTTTGATGAAAAATTGTTTTTGAAAAAATGTTTTAGATTGGAACATATAATGGATAGGAATGGTAAATTATTTTCGGTTGAATATTTTTATAATAAAGGATTTAATTATTTGAATATTTTGAGTATTCGAAAGATATATGAAGCGCTTCCAGTTGGTTGGAAAAGGAATACAGAGAACACAGAGGTAGAGAAGAATACAAATGTAGATGAAATGACTTTTATAAGAAATGGGAAGGAAATTCCTCTGGAAAAGGTTACCTCTAAAGACATTTATGTTGAATTAGTGAAGAAAGTAAGTGATGATTCTTCGGTGATAGAAAAAATGAGAAATTTATATTTTTGTGATTTTTTTAATAGAGATATAAAATGTATATTTAGTAGGATAAGAAGTAGCACTTTGAGTTCTGCTCTGAGGGATTTTCAATATAGATTATTGCATGGAATAGTGTACACAAATTATCAATTATTTCAGTTTAAGTTCGTAAATGATAATTTATGTTCTTTTTGTCATAAAGAGGAAGAGACGTATAAACATATATTTTATACATGTGATTTTGCTAGGAAAGTTTGGGGAAAATGTAGTACTTTCTTTGAATATGTTGATTTGCAACAGTTGAGTTGGGAAGAGATCTTTTTTTGGTATAGAGCTACCAGATAAAGGAAAAGCTCAGTTAGTTAACCATGTTATAATTTTGGTGAAGAAATTGCTTTTTTTAGGAAGGAAAAATAAGACACCCCCAACGGAATTTTACATTAAAAGGTCTATAGAGCAGGATAGGTTAGAAGAAGAAAAATTAGCAGTTATACGTAATACGTTGTCAATACATTTACAAAAGTGGGAAAACTGGAAAAAGAATTGAGAATTTGCTTTGCGTTTATTTAACAGAGATATGGTCTGCCGTACATCCACCAGGAAATGCCTTTTCCACGCACTCGTATTAAATGTTATAATGTAAGTCAGGACACACAGGTTTCAGTTGCTTTTGAGGTTTTGTTGTGATGGGGGTTTTGGAAGGGGAAGGGGGGATGGGGTGGGGTAGTAAGAGGGAGAATGGACGGGGGTATTGAGTAGTGGGGGGGGGGGGTGGCGACTGGCGAGGGGGGTTGTTTTGTTTTGTTTTTTAACAAAAAACTTCAATCAATGGATATTGATATTTTAGGTTGGATTGTATGAAAGCTGAAAAGAAATTATTTTTGGGGCAAGTGATTCAGTTAATAGAATTTATTATGTAATGAAAGAAAAAAATTGTTAAGAGATTGAGGAATTAATAATGTAAAACTAGAAAAGAAGAGATGTTTATTGTGAAAAAAATGTACCAAAGTGTATCAAAACATGTTAAATCAATGTTAAGTTTTGATATCAGTTTTGCATCCATTGATGAAAAGGACTATAAAATTGGTCCGGAGATTTCTGTATCAATTTATTTGTATATTATGTTTCCATTGATGAAGAATAAAATATTCTTTAAAACAAAAAAAAATCAATCAAAAAAGAAAATTAATCATCATCGTAATCTTCCAAACTGCCATCATCAGCATCTCCGTCCCTACAGACTCTCCTATCGTTTATATTTGTTTTGCCCTCATTTATCCTTACAGTTCGCATTTCCCGTAATTTCTATTTTCGTCAACCTCCAATCTACTCTTATCTTAATTATCTCTTGTTTCCTGTTTTTATCTTCTTTTTCAAAGAAGGTATCGTGTGATTCAACTCCTTGACACTTCTTAGTCCTCTTTACTTCACATTTCTTCTTTTTCCTCATTTTATTTTTCCTTTCCTCTTTTATCCTGCACCTTGTTGTTCTTTTGTTTTCTCATTCACCATCATCCCTTCTTTTTATTTTTCGGTTCTTTCACTTTTATTGCTGTTACTTCTTGTTTCCAGAACGGTTTAGAGTTTCCTCATTGGTAGGTGATCTCTGAGTGTTTCAGAAGCCCTGGTTTCTTATCTCGATCTTTAGATACAGACTCTCCTGCACACGAGATGTACATGACCACACGTGCTGAACCATGACGTGGGCAAATACAATTGTTCCCTTTAGAGATCTTCACTGCTTCTTAATCCTTCGATCTTTTAATAGTTCGGGGGAACTCAGAAATCCCCTAATTACCCCACATTGTTCCAGAAGTCTTTGTTGTCAAATAATATGGTTAATGCGGCAGGGAACGAGAGGTTTTTGAACTTGACAATGCTCAAATGAAATCAATGTGTGAATCGGATTAACAGGTTTCTATAGCATACCTTAAGCATTGGCTGTTTGGCTAATTTGAGGATTGTTCCTGCAGAGATGTATGAATTTGTGGAATTCGGGGGAAACGAAAGGCCCAGTTCATGAGATATATTGTAAAGGGAAATCAATGTGAGGGAATTCAGGCTTTCTTGGTTGCGGTTGCTCGAAAAAAGAAACTTTGGGAAAAGCCTTGAACAAAAGAAAATAAAAGTTTCAAAAACTTCAACCGCAAGATGCCCACCAAAGAAGATGAAGAAAAGAGATCGCTAATTTGAATCTGTGACGCGCTGTACTCTCTCTAAAAAACACATAAACTTGTAGAGACAAAAGAAGCAAAACACACACACACACACACACACACACACACACACACACACACACACACACACACACACACACACACACACACACACAGACAACTGGGCAGAATGACGTTGAGATGTGGCAGGAAGGTGAAGGATCTACCGAAACTGATCGATGTTATAAGTTGCTAAAAATAACCACAAAACATTCTGGCACCCTCGTACCCGACTACACGAGGACGTCGATTTACCTATATATAGGCCTATTACGAGTGCAAACACGCACTCAAATGCAATACACATACATGGAGACCGACAGACGAGCACACAAGCACAGACGAAGCAGAAAGCAGATAGTGAATACATATAGAAATAAGAGTTCAAAAAAGTAAGGACAAATCACACAAGGATAGAAGTGGGGAAGACGTCGAGGAAAAGAAGATATATTGAGCAAATAGTACTGACAATAGTGCTTTATTATATATTTCACCAGCGTCGTTGTCATATTCACCCAGAAGTTTCGTTGCTAACTGGCATAGTCGCGAACTTTCACACAAATTAACGTCGTTGCTACGCAAACGGGCAATCGATGAAGCTGACTTGATACGATTCAAAAGTGGGCATGGAGAAGAAATAGTACAAAATAGCTTCATATTTTTTTTTTCTCCAAAAGATAACTGCGTTACTGATTGTTCGCGGCAATTCGACATTTGAGTGATCAATATTGCAGCTCTTCAGGAAATTAAAGTGTATTAAATGGGGCAAAATTTTACTTCGGTTATTTATGGTTGCAAACTAAAAGTTCGATCCTTTAGAAAGGCTAAATCGTCCGCAAACCAAGCGGACTTAATTTCCTGCGATCGATTTTCTTCCCTCTAGCTCATTACCGTGGAACTCTCACGATATATGATACGCTGATTGTCTCCTTTACAGCAACACTTCAAGCACACTGGTCTCACGTGGATCGCATTTATAAGCAAAATATGAATAATGACATGGTCGAGCAAAATGACTACGAATCGGGCAAACTGACTGCAATTACACAATCGGGCAAAACATCCGAAGTAAGATTTTCAGACAATATACGTGGATTTCATATTGTGTCAAAATTGACGACTGCATGTGGTATGTGGACAACTCAGCCCTGGCCGTGGATATTATATCCTCTTTAGCCCTTTTTTACACTTGTGTTTCTTAACCCCGTACTTTCTCTGACCCAGGACTATCGTTAGTCCCGTACCATTTTTTTTTCCAGCTTTTTACACTCGCCAATTAGTCCCGTACTAAGCTCTTGTCCGGGGCTAAGGAGAAAATTGACCTTTTTACACTCGTATTTCTTAGTCCGGTACTTTCCAAACCACATGAATATTCATGATTACGCTGTGCACTGTACACGTACACGCACGCACCGGCAGCACTTGATTACCTCGTTTCTGATTGGTCAGTGGGGGTCTGACTTCGTCTCCGTTGCTTAGCCCCGGATTATTTTTTCGTTCTGTTTACACTCACTTGCTTGGCACCGCAATTGCGGTGCTAACCCTACTATTTTGCAGGGTCAGATAGTACGGGATTATCGGTGGGGCTAGCCCACTTTGGCAAAAACGAGTGTAAACAGAAAGTGGGCTAAGAATAGTCCCGTACCAACGGTGGGGCTAAGGGGGGGGGGGGGGGCCTTAGCAAAAAAATTTACAAGTGTAAAAAGCCCTTTTGTATCACTTGATCTAGATGCATAAATGGTTACCTGGTAATGCTGAGAAAAGGGGAAAGGTATTATCGCCTTTGAGAGGAATGTTGCAGAAGGTTTTCATGAAGGAAACAAGAACATGTTCTCATCTTTATCATTTTTACAACCAGCTGTTCATGATTACGTTACAGGCAATGGAAGGATTCTTATATTATTCCATCAGATTACGCCATGCTTACCAGAGCTGTTTCTAGGTCGGGCAGACCTCCTGAACCTTTGCTAAGGAGGCAAACACGGGATTTTGAATTTACTAAGAAAACCGGTGTACATGGCCCTGTGCAATGAAACTCAAAGACAAGACGTTTTCAAGTCTTGCCGAAAAGTTTTCAGATATTCTGGGCATTCCGGTGAAAAGCAAGCAAGCAAGCAAGCAAAAAAAAATAAATAAATAAAAAATACATAACTAGGCTCACTGGAACAATTTAAGATGAGAACGTAGAGTATTTATCTCTGTTCGCTGTCTTTAGTACGGTGTATGATGTAATTTTCCACAAGAATCTCGGAATGTATCAAGAAGGGACTGTACAGTAGTGGTTGAGGTGGGGATTCACGTTTTGAACATTCCTAAGTGAGATAATGAGAAACCTCGTATGAAATATGAAAGAGCATGTAATTTTAAGAAGGATTCAACGTTTATTTGATGAAAATTGGTTTTCAAATGGCTGAGATATCCAAAAAAAAAGTGATAATAATAAAAGGCGACAGGGCACGCCTTTTATTAGGATCTCTTTGTTTCACCTTGTTTTGGGATGTCTCAGCCATTTCAAAACCGATTTTCATCAAACAAACTTTTGATACCCCTTAGAATTGCATGCTCTTTGACATCTCATAGAGTGGTATCTGAATATCTCACAAAATGTTAAAAGCTAAATCCTCACCTCAACCAGAACTGTCACGCCCTAGTGCATGTCACCGCTCTTGAGTACCACTTACAGGCAACGTGAAATCCACTATACGTCTTACCCTGCAAAAACCAGGTTTATAATGATTCTAACACCAACACAGAATTGAAAAAGAGTAACACCCTTGGTGGGATGTCATTAACTGTGAATAACACCAGAGGTGTTGATTTCCTTTTCCAATCCCAAATTGGTGAAAACACTTTAGCACCGGTCAATTTTTATTCAAGCAGACAAGACAGAGGGGGTAAAGTAACCTACACTTTGTTGTAGGAGCCTTCGTGTTGAACGAGGTGTGAACTTGCTGCATCCAAGTGCGCATGCGTTAGGTGAATAACGAGCGACACGAGCGGGCAGTCCGTCTCTCATGGCTTATGACTGCATACACAAAGAAGTTCCTTACGATTTTTATGTGTAAGACTATATATACGGGCATAATTTTGTACAGTTAAAAAGAATTTAGAAATGCTATCAAGACAAAACCAAAGAGAGACTTCAGGTGCTATTGTGGGTTTGCTCAATAAGATTACGTATTCGTGTCAATTAGAGGAAGTTATTGAGGATGAGGCAAAAATATTTACACATTCTTGGTGAGTATCGCAAAAAAAAAAACAACAACAACAATAAACTATCATCTAGATTAAGACATGCTTGCGTACACATTTTTTCCAGATATGATTTATGATGTAATAAAACAATTTTTTATGAATCTCGAATTTTTATGCAAGGCAGAGGTATGCGAGATTTCCAATTATTCATTGTCTTACCAAAATATTAAAAAGACCGAAATCTCCTATATTATACAGTAGGTATTAGACTTTAAACTCATTTGCATAATTCTAAACATATGCATGTCATCTTTCAACCTATATTTCAGAAAGTTAAGTGTTCACATTGTCAAAATAGTATTCATTGCAAACTAACGGTAAAATGGTCGTTTGCACAAATATAAAATATTAAAAAAAATCAGGCCAATGCATTTACCAGCTCGTCCATATCTTTTGCAGAATCATTAATACAAATTATTTTGTAATTTCACAGTTTTCAGATACATTGTGCATGTTTTCTTTGATCTTGGAACAAGATAATATCGAGTCTGTCCTATTTAAATCAAGGTGGTTACTCCGGCTATTACCGTACATACGGACATGAACAGATTCTGTAGTTTAATCTATTATTCCTCTCTAATCGCTTTCAGACTCGTTCGCTCCTATTTTTCTATTCACTGTACCATATTGGTCTCTGCGGCAACTTCAAAGGTTCCAGTCTTCGCAATAGATCCTGTTGCGCCAGTATCATCATTAGTCCAGCCAGTGCATTCTGCATCGTACATGCTAATCAATTCGCATTTTGTGTCAGTTTTTTTTTTCTTTTTCAGTTTTGATGTGTTCTTCTGTTCATCCATCACATTTTACGACTTATCGATCGGACGAGTCACATTACTTATGTATGCGCCGAACAAGCTCGTGCATCGCTCTTGTCGTTTGTTTGAGTTTTCCTTTTGTCATGATTCGGATGTTGAAAAGTGTCACACCCACAAAAAAAGGGAAAACAGACGCCAAGCAGCTTGCCTCGGTGGAGTGAAAGTATTATCGTCAAAATGCTTATGGGATTAGGGCTAGCAGATCATTGGTGTGTGACGACAGAACATAGTAATCATGTTTTGTTCCCGCCTTTTTTCTTCAGAACGCATGAAGAAGTTGATGCTGTCGGCATTAAACGGAAAAGCTTTGGCACATTATGTGACACGTGAGGGAAAGGATACATTAGTGGTACAAAAGTCTACTAATGTCTCCGATAAGCTTTCTGTAGCTTATTCAGTCTGAAAATTCGTGATGTTAGGTGTCCTGTTTGAAGTTAAAGTGTTACTACTGCCGACTGAATTTAAGGACCGCATTTAAGTTATCTCGACCTACATAATAATGATGGGTTTTTAAATTGATCGCTAACTTGCTTTTGCTACAAATAGAAACATGGAAACACTAACACAAACATTCTTGTACATGATATATTTATATACATCCATACATGCATACATAATATATACATGCAAACATCTTCTTTTTTTAGAATACTAAATATCAATACAGTGATATGACCACCTGTATGGCCACCACTAATGTCAAACTTTGAATATACATCTCCGGCGTCTTTATGTTGTTTCCAATTTCAAGGGCGTGTTGCTCGCCATTTCTCTCATTGCTCGTTGGGTCTGTTAGTCACATCTAATTCTGTTATTTCTACGCTGTCATCATAATTTGCATAACTGTGTTATACGTTTGCATTTCTGTGACTGGAAATGACTGTGTAAATAGGCCTATACATCTTACAGCCACTCATGCCAAAACATCGCGAAGGGGAGCTTATATTGATACATACATTCATAAAACTGCCGCGGCGGCGCGCCGGTGACCGTCTCCATCCAGTCCTCCGTGGGATATGCACTCTGCGATGAACCACAAAATGACTGACAATACGAATACTATGAATTCAATTCAGTTTACAATTCTAATTCCTTTTCGTATTGCTCAATGAAAAATACACGAAATGCATTAAATGTCGCAGATGCCGACTTAGAATGGTGACGCGCTGGCTAGGATCTAACAGAGCTCTGAACGCGACCAAAAATTTACTAAGGTGCTTTAAATCAGCGCTTCTTCATTTTTTTTTAAATAAACCAGAGGTCCTCTTTGGCCAGAGCAAAGTTGTTTGAGGCCCATTAATAAGTGTAGATCGAAAACATTTTTTTTTTTAAATCATTATTTCGGGAAGACGTGACGCTCCACCTGTGAAGGGTTTGCTGCCCACTGGTTGAGAAGCGCTGTCTTAAATGAAATCCATATACAGTAGTTTAGATCTTGTGATTATGTGCTATAAGTTCATAAGTAGACGTACTATACGTTGTCATCATGCTTCCATCATAAATATCATTGGGGATTATGTTGGCCTGATTGGCGGTACATAAGCAATGTATCACTAACGTTTACTCATTCGAAATTTGCATAATCCAGGGACTAGATTTAAACTATCTTTGTGAATTCCAGCCCCAGTAGTGTTTTAGTCAGCACTCCACGGTGTGATCTGTCGTAGACTTGGTAGTAAGAGGTTGTGATTCCTGATTCCTGATTATATCACTGCTTTACGTTGCTTTGGTATTTTGTGTGGCATGTTAAAGAACCCCGATGATACTCAGGAATTTGTTTCAACGTAAGCTGATTCTGTCTTTATAAAAAAAGAATGAATAAAATTGAATTTATTCCGTATTCTTGCAGTGGTAGCTTATAATGGCAGCGGATATCTCTATCGAAAGTAATACGTAATTATTTTTTTTTTCTGTCTCCTCGCGGGTATGGCTATCTCGCCCCCATGGTTAGTCCCTCTGTCTAACAAGCCCATCATAATAATGAATCTACCCCTACAAGCAATGCTTCTATGTAGATTCCTCGTATTTCACATGTTTAATTGTCTTAAATGCTGTACTTGACAATTCATCCATGCTTTTGTATTGTTATGTCTTTGGTTTATATATTTGTTGAAATGTGGAATATGGAACAACAAAAAAAATGTTAACAGGATATCTTAAATACGACATGCATTTTCCTTGTTGGTTGACCTGCGAAGTGGTATGGTGACAGAAACCTAGTCTTCTTATCCCATGTCCAAAAGAAAAACAAAACCAACAAAGCTTTGTGTTGTATACCAGGTCATATTCCTATAGAGTGACTCAGTTGTGAAAAAAAGAAACCCACAATGGAATGACCTCTAAAGTGAACATTGTCACCCAACATTTCACCGAAATTCTAAAGCTTACAGGAGCCCCCAATGTGAAGTGTTATAGTTGAAGACGATTATACCTCCAACATTGCAACAAAGTGACTACAGACAGATGGACAGACAGACAGACACACACACACATACATTTAAGCAAGCAAGAAATACAAATTATATTTCTGTAATGTTTAAGTGAAATACTTTGCAACAAGAAAGAAAAACAAAGATGCAAAGTGATAATAGAGCCTATAGACTTACCATGAACATCGACAGTTTTTTTTTTTTTTTACTGTTTTGTAATCTTGAAATCTCTTTTACCATCGGGTTAGTATTATGAACCAAGTTTCAAACGAAATAAAATCCAATTAAAAATAAAAAACAAAACAAAACAAAACAAAACTCAACGAAGGCTGGTCTATATATAAGGCATTATATTTTAAGGTGATAAGAATAGACAAATAAGTTTAAATCTCATCACATTTTCATCAAACTCACCCTTATAAAACCCGATGTCTATTAGTGTTTTCTCTCAGAAGGTAATTTGACTGTATGTTTTAGTTTGCTTCTTTTCATTTATTCTGTTTCTCAAGTCAAAATAAAGTGGAATTAGATTGTTGTGAAGACTTACACAAAACACAAGTAAATCATAAAGGAACAAAAGAAAAGTACAATCACATGTAAAACTATTGCACGATTATCATAAGATATCCATTGATTCAACAAGGAAGTATGGGACCGTCAGCATAAGCATGGTTTGACTGGGCTGACAGCCTCATTGGGAATTGAGCTCAGGTTTACCTCTAACAAAAGGTATATATATATTTTTTTGCAATATTATTAGGCTTCTTAGTGGTAAAAAGATATAGGGTAGTGTTGTTCTACTAGAGTTTGAGTTTAGTCTGTTTCGACGCGGTCATTCTCTTCAGCCAAGTGCTGTCTGTCAGTGAATCCGAGAACCGATAGAGATAAAATAAGGCAAGAAAAAAAAACACATTTTATACATTGAAGGCAAAACAAAAAGGAAAGCATAATCATACTAATGGTACAAATGATTGAAATACGATATATTAATTAGGAGGTATCAACCTGTGGTACGAAATGTATTTTCTTCAGTAGATTTTAGAAAATGCACAACTTTTTGTCAAATTGATAATGTGACCTGAAACTATTTGGTAAAACAGGAGGATTTATGATATATAGGCCTACATTTTTTTTTTGAAATAGAAAATTTTGAAATTGGAGGAAACGTGAGCATGTCACCTCACATCTGGAAAATGTGTAAAAAAATTGAGTGATTTTGGCCATAAATATTTGTAGCAAAATACACACTTGCCACTAACATGACTAATTGACACACATGCACACACACAAACCTATACATATGCACGCAACTTCAGATATACAAGAACACACAGAATTGAAAGTAGTTTTGATTATCATACGATACGTATTTTTTATAGTTTTATTTGCAACTATATCCCATGGCCTCGATAGATTTACATATTGTTCAAATTTCATGTTCGTGGCCATTTCACGAATCGTCCCGATATAGATTGTATTCAACGCGGACAGGGGTAACAGCCAATCTGCTATGAGCATGTCGGCCGTTGATATGGCAACAGCCATGATTACATCATGAAACATTTACGGTCTCTGTATATGCAGCGGGGAAAAAGATGCACCACGATGCGCACAACAATGTACATTAAATGATTGCAAAAAAGGTCTATTATAATATCCAAATTTACCTTCGATATGAAAAACATGCACCCGAGTTTTTGAGACCACAGCCGATCAGGTAGTCACCTAAACCGAGACACGCACAAACATGAACACAAACAAACACTACTATAGTATTACTGCTGCTATAAATACTCCTACCGACCTGTATACTACAACACCATGATAGACAATGCAATTCTAAATTTCTTCTTCCCCCTTATGTTTTTTTTAAAGGCAAGCTATAAGAGTCTCAAGACTAACCCATGGCTTATGTCAGGTATGCTTATTAGCATGCAGGAGAGCAACGAATTGTCGCCAATGTAGTACCGTCCTCCAGGTCCAGCACACGGTCTTGAGCTCGAGTTTCCGCGGTCTGATGCCACTTGTTCTTTGGAATTCTCCTCTCTTCTCTTACATCTTCTCTATTTAGGGCTACGATAGCATTCGTTGAAAAGGAATCTCACATCATGTTCAATTTGGCTCTAATATAGGCCTACATGTATTAAAGGGGATGGCTAGTAACTGATCAGTGGGAATCAGTGGGAATGCTGAGGGATGATTGTTCCAATTCTTGTGGGATTCATTTAAGAGTACATTATATATCTCTTGTTGTGTGAAAATTATTTGCTTCAGAACGGTCTCATGTTCAAGTAATGTGCAGTTTAATGCCCTGTCACTGTACAGGCATGCTAACCTGGAAACATTAAACTGCACATAACTTGAATATGAGATCATTCTGGAGCAAATAATTTCCACACAACAGTAGATACATAATGTACTATTAAATGAATCCCACAAGGATTGGAACAATCATCCCCCAGCATTCCCACTGATTCCCACTGATCAGTTACTAGCCATCCCCTTTAAGGTTGAGGATAATAAAACGTACAGAATGGTATACATGATAATCGAACTCAAACATAATTTGAGAGTAATGTTCAAGATTGTACACGTTTCAACCTAATTATGATACCAATATACCTTTTTCTAATACCCATTAGAATAATTGGTTTTTCTATATCTTGGTACCATTACTGCCGCCTGACTGACATCCACCTGTCACTGCATTCGTCATAAATCCTGTTGATGCTCTGGGCGTGCTTCGATACCGGAAAAAACAAGACAGACAGTGTTCTCCAATAGACTATTTTCAGGGAAGACATACTGCTTTATATGTTTGTTTGTTCTGTTAAAATGTCCTCTCTGGATTATTTCAAGGACACGCCCATTAGCGACAGACGCGCATAGGTTTCTTGATTGATCTGGACACGCCTCTTATTGCAATCTCTCGGACATTTAAAGATATCGCCACACCCCCAAAAATGTCAC
The DNA here is from genome assembly GCF_040938485.1 of Diadema antillarum. Taxonomy (NCBI): domain Eukaryota; kingdom Metazoa; phylum Echinodermata; class Echinoidea; order Diadematoida; family Diadematidae; genus Diadema; species Diadema antillarum. The sequence goes on from NW_027271619.1 coordinate 403,517, forward strand.
TTGAATGGTCATGTAGAATTTCAATGCTCTAGCTGCTCGTCACAACCATAGAGCCAAACACAATTGCGTTAATAAGATGATGGAGCGTTCGAGGCAGTACCTGGTTGGGATGAATACAGGTTCCTGAATACTTCATAGCACTGATGTATTGTTCTGGTGGAGTGTATTAATATTTCATGAAACGCGCGCTCGGCAGCGTTAGAAAAAAAAAAGCTATTAAGGGGTTTCTGATCGATTACAGTAATGTACTTTAGGTAGCAATCATATCACTGTTTGTATTGACAAAATTAAGGGAAGACAATGTGTAATCATTTCACAATGTCTTCGTGTTACGTTGCTTATTTCTGGTGTGAATCGGAGTCACGTCTTGACTGAGAATTGGAGCAATCGATAAAAATGAAAAGAAATGGGTGTACATATGTATATATATATATATATATATATATATATATATATATAGTAACTATAACAATACACACGTACATTCACACACACACACACACAGTATATATATATATATATATATATATATATATATATGCATAATTACATTCCTTTTTTAAAATTTAGTTTTACCTGAATTACACAATTTCCTCGCCTTGCGTCACACGAGTTTTGATCTGTTTTCGTAAATGTCGTTATCTCTCGGGTCTCGAGATTGTATGTTTCCTGTTAAATTCATGCACGAACGCAAACAGACAGGCAGAGAGACAGACAGACAGACAGACACACACACACAAACGCCCAAACACACATTCCCACTATATACTGTATTAATACTTTCAAAAGTCGACTCACTTCTTGATGCATTTTCATCATTATTGGTATATAAAGTAGTGCACGTACATATTCAGAGTGATGTTGAGATGGTCATCGTGGTGTAAACTTGAACCCAACTTCACTGAACGGACATTGAATTTACATTAACCTTGACGGAATACATGATAAATAAAATTGATATTGAATGGATTTGTCTTTGAATAGTCGGTGGCGTGAGATGAGTTCTTAGTACTTTGGAAGCATCCCAACAATCTGAAGAAAATAATAGAAAAATTATCATAAAATATATGACACATAGATATTCTCTTTGTCAAAACTATGATAAGGGTGTCATTAAATTGACATAATATATCACTTGCCACGAATTTTACTTTTCTTAAATTGTCATAAATTTATCTAAGCATTTTACACAAGTTTCCAGTTACTTTTTGTTTCGTTACTACGTATTTTTATCTAAATCTATCAAAGTAATTATTTTACAACAATCTGTTTTTTTCTTTCACTGCATAGATATGTTTGAGGATTTTATTTTCAAACACTCCGTTTTATATCTAAACATATTCTGATTTGGTCATTGTTATATCTAATTGCCTTTAAGATTTTTCTGTTATCGGTTGTTCTTTTTTCTCTCCCTCATTTTACTGTATGTGTTTCCACCCGCATGTCTGTATAATTCGTTTTGTACGTGTCCATAAATATTGTACTCATTGTATGTGGACCCCATGGAAGAATAGCGTTGCCATTGTTGGCAACGCTGAATATGGGCAATCCACCCGTTTTTTATTTTTATACGGAAATAAATACCATACCATACCATACCATAAAGCAATACAAGTCAATATGTATTTGCATAACATAGTTCCTTTAAGGTGAATGAAATATTACGTGGTAATGTACGTTTGTCCGCCTTAGTATGAGTTACATTAGTGACCACGGAATAAGAAAAGTAGAAATGTTCGTGTTTTTTTTTAATCCAAATAAGAGTATAAACGAACGATTTCGTACACACATTTCCAAGCGTGACTATCGTTTGTTTCTTCCTATATATAGAAAAGAATTTTCCCCAGAAATATTCGATCATTTTCCAAAGCATTTCAGAGCATACATTTCAGTGGTCGTGTGTGTCTGAGTTAAATCCCATGAGAATATTCAGGGAAGTGAGACTCACCTCCCAGGAATATTTCACTACATTTTGTTTTATTTTGTTTCAGTTTTATCTTGAATTTTGTCAAGAATTCTAAATAAACATTATAATGACTCAAGTAGCATACTCAGAATAACTCCAAGGAAAAATACAACGAAAACACGGGGGTTTTAGGAAAAGTACAATCTAGTGATGTATTTCATGATACACAAGCGTATACAAGTCATTTTGTATGCTATTTACATTCGCAAAATGACGACATAATACAATGGATAGATTGGGTGAAGGAAGAAGACATAAAGTAAACGCTTTATCGACTTCTTCCGAACTCAAACCTAGCGAACACCGGCTCAACAGTTTGCCGACTTCATCTAAATTTACCACCACTATACACCGGAATAAAGTTAACAGGACATTCATGGAAGTAATTGCGCGTAACATCGGCTTGCATTCACCCTGACATTGAGAAAATTAACAAAAACGCAAAACAAAAATCAGAGAATTCCGAGAGAACTTGAGTAAAACACACTCTAACACTTCTTGTACTATAAATCCTTCAGCTAATTTATGCCGTTGTCGTAGTTCTATCATAATAAACTGCGCAAAAAACATTTACTTTCCTCAAATATATCAATATCCATACTTAGTTCGTTCCTATACCAGACGTGAAAGAGAGAGCGAACTCCACTTTAAAAGGCTTTGAAGCTTTGAAATATCTTTCACCTAACACAGAATTAACGGACACCATAAGCAGATGTGTCGGAAACCATTAAACTTCTCATTTTCCTTTTCTTCTGACGTTTCTGACATTATCATACGATTGATATCTAGTCTGTTGTTTAAATGCTTTGAATTCTTGATCTTCTTGTGTTATCATTACTATCAAAACATTACACTAAAAAAAAGTGTATTTACTGGTGAAAGCTGTTATGGTTAAGGGACGTCAGAGAGAACGAATCGTTGCATTGCAGCGTGATTGTACAAATTACATGACATTACATGATATTAGGGTCTTACAGATAAATGGCTATCCCAAGTGCACCTTGTTTCTGTCCCCAATGCTCTATGAGAGTCAAGGCTGAGAAATACACCTTCCCAAGCCGGAATGACGCTTATAATGTCAACAGATTTTAAGAGAGGGAGAGAGAGAAAAACAACAACAACAACAACAAGAACGAGTTATTGTCGTCCTTACAAAGTAAATGTAGCCATTTCTGTAGGAAAGACTCTCCCTCTATGAAACACACTTTTTTTTTTTTACATGAAGAAATAAAACTGCTGATAGTAGAATTCACACTGCCTAAGATATCCACAATCCGTGTCAATCGTATTCTGTAATGGAGTGGAACAGAACCGCCCATCGATTCACGATATACAAGGTATGGCATGATTCTCGTTCAATTCGTTATGTGATCTACAGAATCGTAGAGCTCACATGACATTGTTTAACGCAGAAAAATCGTGGTCGGCATGCATAATTGGAAAGAAAACTCAGTCTCTATACCTCCAGCTACAAATAGTGACGCAACGCGTGCGTGGACAGCAGCATAGATTACCACTTTTACAAGCACGCAATACAGCACCCAATAAAACAAAACGTTACCTAACGTTACGGACCTCCTTCCATAGCCAGTCTTTATACACAGTATCACGTGTACATACCAATAATATCTAAGTAGGTTGTCATTGCGTGTAATTCTGATGGGGGAAAATCGCACGATTTCGACTTTTCCCTCTTAATTATTCATGATGCTTGTGATGTAGATACGTGACCATATTATAGAAATGTTCTTACACTCAATTTGTAGTCTTGAGGTTTTCATAGATCTTAACTTGAAATCACGGCGATATCTTGAATACTCGTGCTTCGCTTCATTTATTGGAGTTGTGATTTCTTGATTCTACGCACGCACAACGAAAACACGGCGTAGTTTAAGTTGAGGTTTTGGTCATATCTTGTTACATAAACTAGATTGTAAGGACCTAATGTTCAAAAGGTGTAGAGCGTGTTATTCCGTTACATTGACATACAATGTATCATCATAATTTTGGCTCTCTCTCTCTCTTCACTATCATCAAAGTGTGCAATGATTAATAACGGATCGCATCTTTATGTTCGGAATCATGAACTTTGTTGGAGCATTACAACATGGCGGAATTCTTGAAGTTATCAGACTTACAAACTGTTTTATTTTTATATTCTTCTTTTTATACTGATAAAAATTAATTTAAAAAAAAATGATAACAAGATAGCCTGTCTACGGTTTTCAAAATCAAACCAAGAAACGACAAAATGCAAATGGATATTCAGATATGGAACTCCCTACACGGTTTATACAATAGCACATGAGGTTTTTCATTTCGTGTTTTTTTTTTTTCATTTGATTTCATTCTCATTTACATCATTTATGTGAGCAATGAGTTAATCTTATAAGCTGAAATGATCACGTAAAAGAAAACATTTCTTTCTTCTGGTGTGTGTGTGTGTGTGTGTGTGTGTGTGTGTGTGTGTTTTCGCACAAGTTGTGGTTTGATTTCGAGTTGAATTGAAACTGATCGAGGAGTCATGAGGGCGCTGTTGCATGCACCCGCGCTCTATGCAGGCGTCACACTGTCCCGAAAGTAAGCTAAGATGGACAACACGATAAAGGAAATTATAAAAGGGAATGTCGGGTCATTCTTAAGGGCATCTTAAACCATCGTATCACCTCCGGTGGAGTTCCTCAGGCTCCTGCAACAACTTCATTCATGAGCGGCGGCAAAATCTTCATGTAACCATTCTGGTTCCTTCAGGTGACATTCGGGTAAACTTCTTGATCCATACATGAAGATTTACATCTTCGTGTGGCCTTAATGTGTGGTTCGGGTAAACCATCTCGTAACATTCTGTTGGCATCGTACTTACTTCGGTTCAACTTCGCGCGCAAATGGAAAATTCCATATTCGTATTGCCATCTTGTGTCAATTTCGGGACATTGTGACGCCACCCTATATAGGCATCTGCTATGATTTGATTGTTCGCATGAAACCGATTTGTAATATATTATGCAGAAGACAAGGTATCAATCTCAGTTTGTCTGTTGACGCGGCCGTTGCTCCTGGATAGTTCAACCTACTACCTATACGGTTCCTTCAAAGACAAAGTTTTCCTGCTAAAGATAGCTGCGGAAACTTGCATGTGATGACGTGCAACAGACAGTCGACAGACTGCTGTGTGAAGTGATCTAGGACTAAATCTTGATCTACTTAAGATCGATCATTACGATCGGTCAAGTCCAACATGCATGCGCGCATCAAACTCACACTATGTACAGTGCATCGTTTACGACTATTAAACCTGTGCAGAGAGAGCGCACGCAGTGCACGCACACGATCTTCTTTGATTGGCAGTCAACATGGTTTACGTCGTCGGTCTTCGTAATAAAGATAACGGTCATCTTCAAGTTAGAGCCTGCTTCAAGTTACGCAACAGCGCCCTCTTAAATCCCAGGCTCATGTCTCTTTAAACCAGCTACAAGCGTTTGTGCTTACAACTTCACGCCTTGTTGTTTTTGAAAATCAAATGGTTTTGAATATCATGTGTCCTGCTGAGAGGGGAAATCATTATGAATTTTTGCATTACTCTTTACAGGCAGAAAGCTTTGTTGGTAAAACTTGTTGGAAATAGTTACATTTATACAACTGTAATTATCGTAAATAATAACAATAATAATAAGATACTCATAGTTGTACCCTGATATTGCACTGATAGCCTTAATTCAGTTGCTTAAAATGAGCCACGCTTAAACTCACCAGTAATTTCGTTAGTAGACAAAAACATAACACAACAAAATTGCAAAAAGAACAAAGTGCAAAAAACAACAACAACAAGATATTTTAAAAAATCGAACATTTTCTACAGGTGCGTCGTTGCTAAAAGAAGGATTATAATCATAATAATTGACACAACTAGCAAAAACAACATTGTTTCAAGCTTTTAGTTTCTCGTTTTCGAGCTTTATCAGGCAAAAAGTCTTTACACCGAAATCATCTTCGAAAATGAAAGAAATAATGCTTTGCCGACAAGCTCGCGGGTGTAATCCCTTTTAGGAAAAGCAACAGACATAAGACGAAATCATGTCCTGTCCTATATATTCTGTTTTGGAATGTACCGTACGCATTGCTCAACGTTAATGAGCGATTACATGCAGTTATGATCAGAACCGTCAAAATCGCTACATTTCAGAAACATCACTGACTTCATGTCATAAAATATCTGTACAAAAATATCTATTACAATGTACCTTCCTTCTACAAAGCTGCATTTTTATTCTATTTCTCAATAAACAAATATTATCGTAAAGATGACGTCTGGAATATATTGTTTTATTTAATAATTCAATTCAATTCAATTCAAGTCAATACTTTGCCAAGGTACACGTCATGCTAACAAACATTATGCATGTTTTGTGTTTGTGAAGTTTGCACAGTAGTCTATGAAAAATACAAGTTTCCAACAAACTGGCTCATTAATGGAATGTAGAAAACGACTTTTTTCTTTTTAAATTCATAATCACAATTCACGTACAAAATTACAATAAATCATCACTTCTCATTTACTATAAGTACGCTGTCGAGACTATTACCAGGCATAGGAATAGAGCATGAAATGCCAATTGCATTATAGACCAGTGCTATATTTTTGAGCGGTCATCAATCATAATATCTCTCTACGCCATAATCAATCTATACACGAATGAGAAAGTTTCATTTTGCAAAGTAGTTATTTTACGAAATGTTCATTCGTAGTTTCGAGCAGGTTAAGGACTTGCATCTTACCAGATGAACTGTGATTTCAACCTTTAATCTTAAACCACACGCAATTTCTTCAGTTAACTGATATCACATAGATGGACTCCATATGTTTATCGTAAGGGGGAAAAAGAAGGCAATTCAAAATTAACGGGTAAACAACATCATACAGTGTTCAATTTTGCCAGGCAGTAGCCCCAATAAAATCAAGGCATGTATAAAGTTATACGACGTCAGGCCCACTCTCACTGAATTGGGAAACATCAGATTAAGATGTCGTTAAGATATTTTCATGGTATTGTTTTTCTTTTACATGTCTATGAATAATATTCTTTCGACATTGATGTCACATGAGTAAAAACGTAACTGAATTAAAGAGAAAAAATAGAAAGCAACAACAAAAACTGACTTTCACAGTGTGACTTTCAACATAATTGATCCAGCAATCGCCACAATTTGTCCAAATCTGGTTAGTTGATAGGTTGAATACAATTTCGTCTTCTTTGATACATTTTCATCTTGAAGAAGACTTCAGTAACAAACAAAAAAAGATTAGTGACGAAGAAAATAACTTTAGCATAGAAGCAAGACAGCAATACTCATTTAAACAAACGTTGTACACCATTTTCAACTTGACTATCATAAGTACCGAATAGTGGACGCTTACGTTTAACTCTTTCCGTACCATTGTGTCAAACCTAATGTGCACAAATAATATTTCACACACACACCTATATGGGCGGGGATTAATGTGTTTCGCAGAGGGTTAATAAAGTCACCGAAAAGGATGTTGGTTTGCGACTATAATGTTGTGTGCTAATAAGCAAAGGTGATAGTTTCATCGCCTCATGATTTTCCCAATAGTTTGCGCACAAACATTTCATAAATAACATAATATGAATCTTTAGATATCAATGAACAGCTTACTTCAGTCAATAATGTAGCAACCACACCCATTTCCCCCTTTAAATCTCGTCATTGCTAAGTAAATGTTATTGACACAGAGTACAGAAATTTGACGCAGGGGATTTTTCCTACCTGAAATAATTTCGAAAGGGGGAATTTGGTGAAGATTTGTGTGCAATATTACATGACCTCATCTTTATAAGTTGAATGTAATGCATGGTATAAGGTGAGTTTGTGTGCTGCTAATGGTACTGTTTCTTGACAAGTGACAATATGAATTCCATCACCTTGCATGGTATCTTTACGTTTGATGTGATGAAACCCTAACCAGTCTATTTGTTAGATGTCAGTCTGGGGTTGTTTTTTGTTTTTTGTTTTTTTTTTCTTTTTAAGCCAAATTCTGAACATGGTGTGGAATCGTATTCTGTGGTTTGAAGTTCTCTAATCCAAAAGTTCGCTATAATCCAAATACGAAGCAAGATTCGTGGTTGTTGTTTTTTTTTAAACACACCATTCCCTATACGTAAACATTCGTTAATCCGAAAATGGCGTATAAGGTTCCTCATTTCTTAGCCTCGTTTAGCCGAAAATGAAATAAGGTTCCTTATTCCTAAAGTTCATTTGGCCGAAATTTAAATAAATTCTGTTATTCCGAAGGTTCATCAATCAGCTGTTAATCCAAGAATGAAATAAGGTGTGTGAATCCGGAAATGATGAGAAGGTTAGTACTAACGACCCTTAGGAACTGCAAGCCTGATTACGATTTCGGAATAACGAACTTTCGGAATAGCGAACCTTTTTCATTTTCGGATTCCGAATCTTTGGAATAACGAACTTCAATTCTACTCTGTAGGCCAGCTCAGCTTGGAATATCATTATGCGTTGTCGCATGTATAAATCTAAAATCTTAGCTTGCTTTCGTATGGCAGCAATATTACAATCAGATTAACCTCGAGTTTGAAGAGAAGGATAAAAAAATCACTGTATAGCAGTTTGTTAACTTATTATGAATTCTTTCATTTTCGGAGAATTGATTTTTTTCCCTATGTTTTTCAGAGAAATGATACCGGGGAAGGATTTTGTTTGTTTGTTTTTTGGGGTTTTTTTATACCTGGAACTTGCAGAGCAGCTTGGTATCTGAGATGAGACAAAGATAATGCGATTCATGAGTTCTCTGCTGTTAAATATATGAATGATTCTGCGCAACCCTTTTTACATTCTATTAATAATTCATCCTTGCTGAATTTTGTTATAGCGTTTGTTTGTTTTTCTTTCAAGACACAATATTATACGCGTGGGGAAAAATGTTCAATTTTGGCATTGAAATCGGTTTGACATTTAGTTTGCACCAACAATCGTAGCTCGCATGTACACGAAAATTGATAGCACCTTTTCCAAATAGAAAAGAATATCCAGCGATTTAGCAATGTTTAGTCAGTATGGGCGACCTGACCTACGGTATATACAGAGAACTAAATTATGCTCTCAATACCACTTCAAACAAACGAAGTGTGCGAGCCAGACAAAAAGTGACACGCCTTTTTTGGGACTATTACAAAGCAGTAGTGTTTCATATTTATGGGAAAGGTTATGCAGTAATTTTGTCTCAGACTTTTTTGTCGATTTTCAAAGAGTTGGACTTCAAAAAGTTTCCTTTTAGGCTTGAATATGACGTTAAGTCGTCGGAGTGGGAGTCCATTTAGTCGAAAGCCAGACTACTTCTCATCCAGAAGGGCTCAAGTAAGATGAAGATCGAAAGGTGGAGTCCTGGCTCAAGTCCACAGATAATATTCACATGTGGAGCCTCTTAATACGTGTTGCATTATTTTGTCATTTAACCCGTTGAGGACGAGTCCCGAGTATACTCGGGCAGGTGTCTATGGGAAATGCGTGTTGTAGCAAAATCAAACCGTCCTCAACGGGTTAAAAAACATCAATCAATGAATTGTCATTGCATAGCAGTCATCACGTCGAGCTCCCTTCGCTGTAGGAGCGGAGTCTTTTCAGCCGTGACAAACAAAGAATTGCTCATGCATCGTGAATATGATTTGTATAATATCACCGTGTATTCCCTGTGATTGCTTTGGCCTGAAAACTGCGACGTCGCGTTACCGAGGCAACCTCAGTTGTCAATAAACACACGGTAACCCGCGTAATAACCCGGACGGCAATTAGACAGTCTACAGACGAACGACGGGCCCTGTGATGAATTTTCGTGAGTGAGAGCCATTGACAGCAGCAAATATCAAATCCATTAATCTCCCTGTCGTTCATGTATGACCTCGTGTCGATAGGCCTACTCGGTGATACACGTTGACGCGCGTGATGAATGGCAAATGTGATTCATTCAATAGTACGTTCTGCGCGTTTGACAGCGCGCCACCGACATCCATGTTTTTCAGCAAACATCATACATGTCGGCAGCCTGTGCTTTCTGACAGAGGGATCCCTTCTACTCATAGCATCACACAAGGAGTCTTCATGCAAGCTGGTGATGTGACTCGACCTTATGTTTAGTCACTACGAATCAGGTCACAACTTTGTCGCACATCCACGAATACCGTACAGCGATTGGCTACAAGTTACGTTCACGTGGTTTCTTCCTTGGATTTCGTCACGGCCATCTAGAGAATGGCATGGTAGTAGCGTCTGTACGATCGAGGGAAACAAAGAGAACGAGATTGTGCTGCCTTCGCATCTTCTTGCGAATGTCGTTATTCTCGTTTTCAATAATGTCCCGGTTCGAAAGAAGAATGACGCGTGTACAAAAATAGCTTATATTTACAATACATGGCTCGCTGCCTACCCGACGGCCGCTGCTATGTTCCCTCCATCCCCGAAACCACGTGATCCAAGACAAATTTGGTGAACTGGATGTAAATGGCTTCGATCTTTTCGTTGTACCTGTCTTCTAGAGCTTCTTTAACGGATGCCAGGAAGGGCTTCTCGAATTTCTGTATGAAAGCAATGCGAAAGAAAAAACAACAACATAAAGATTAAGTACAATGCGAAGAGAAAAGAAAATGTGCAGGAGAAAGATTTCGCATCCATTCATTGATTCTTTTATTTCAATCATCCTAAAAAGAAAAAAAAGGAAGATACATTGACATAAATATAGTTAAGTTGTAGATATTGATTGTTTTTCCCCAACACCAACAATAATGAAGTTATACGTGGCTAAGACATGAAAGAAAACATGAATCATTACATTCCAGACGATTTCCATTACTACTTCACAGCATGTAGTACATAAATCGACAGCTCCATGTATAGATTTTTGGAATTTATTGTGGTCCTTGAGCAGAGAAACAATACTTTGAAAAATCTTAAACAAATTACACTAAACAGTGTTGATGACACAGGAGCCTCACATATTTCAGAAATGAAGCAGTGTAATTCCATTACAATACCACTTGCTTGACAAGTTCATCTGTGTAGAATGTATGCATGCCATCTTCTTTTGTTCTGCTTCCTTGAGACCCAACTCCTGCATTTTTAAGTTGAGGCTGCATGTCATCATCCTTGTTCATTGCAATTTGTTGTAAATTTTGAAAACATTCTTATTCCTTAACCCGATCACTATAAATTCTGAAACCCTGTAGGCCCTACTCGGTATAAGTAATCAATAGTTGTTTAACTGTAAAAGTCTGAAAATCATCCGAAGGTCTCCTTTAATCGAAAGTTTCAATTTGAAAGTATCGGGAATGGAAACGAACGTACGTACTGTACACTTATGTTTCAGTGAAGAGAGACATACCGCGTAGCTCACACTTAGGGATGATTACATGTAGCAACTATGTCACTTAACTCTGTCATTGTCAAAAACAATTTTTTTTTCTGCATATCCTAAAGAGATGTCGATGATATCTAAAAGTGTTGATCCTCTATACGGGTTAATTCGCGTTGTACAGGTTGCACACATATATTAAAAGGACTATGTAATGAAAAAAAGGAGACTTGTGTGGATTTATGATATCCTCATTATTACTTATGTGGCGAAGAATATAAATTCAATCCACATATCTTAAAATATTCTTTTTTTCTACTATTTTTCTTTAGACTACTTGGATACACCAAGAAAAAGCCTTCCAAACCAAGATTCTGCTCGTAACCATTATTTTGTCAATCACTGAAAAAGTACTAGAATGATTAACAAAGACATTAAACCTTCCCCAAGACCTAGAATAACTTCCATGTTTCCCTGCAATGTCTTTTGTCAGTCATTTTATTATGAAAACATGATGCAAGTTATTCTTGTTCGCATTTACACCGCATATGTCATTTTTATAGAGGAAAACATCAAATGACAGCATCTTTTGTCTGGTGTGTTTCTGGCGCCAACCGAAGGGTAACTCTCCATGCTCTGCTCCGGGGAGGAGAACCGAAAGAAAAAGATGCCTGGTGGCGCTTTCTTCGGGTCTCCGGGAAACGTATAATCGATTCAGACAGAAGCCAGATGTTTAATTTCCTCCCTACCACTGCTCGCCGTATGTGTATTTGATTCGAACGATCGAATCCAATACGCAGCGCGGTCATATAACAAAGTTTTATATCGATGGTATTTCATAAAACCGCGCGAGATTGAGGTTGCGTTGTTGCTAAGGGAACGTAAAAACTCTGTGGTCTTCCGATTTAAACCGATGTAGACTCTGGAGCGAGATTTGCTGGAGTGTTGGACGTATCAGGTGGGACTAGTGATGCGTAGGCTAAAAATGCACGTTTCCTTATCATTACTTCTCACCTCATTTTTGTTGTGTTTCTTTGTCTTCCGATGCCTGTAACGAATCATACCTTTCTGGATATCATCATGATGAAATTCGGGGCATATAATACTGAACCAGCCATGAAAATCAATAGATCAATATAATGCCATAATGCGGAAACACATTTCATGCGACTTGTAATGATTTGGTCAAACAACAGAAACGAACCTGAGATGATTTCGATGTCAATGCATTGCCATTTGCCGATGGACACGGCATAGGCGATTAACTCCCCCACATCAATCATCCTCAACTCCCATGGCTGGATAGAATATAGACTATTCTCATTTACAAAGAAGCCCATTTTAAATTGTCAATTGACCTCGATTTCCACTTCAAGGATTAATCGATGAGTCCTGTGTAATCAAATCGCGAATTAGTTTCACCAAGCGATGCAGGTAAAAAAAAAGGAAAATAGGGGAAAGAAGGAGGATAGACAAGGTAAATAACTTATTTGGAACTCGATGCCACGCTCGTTTTACTATACTCTCACCAGATACCAGCAAATTATACTGTCAAGTGGGATTTCGGAGGAATATGTTTTGGCGGATTTACGTACGACCCTGCGGTGCCCAAAAGCGGCATGTACGTTATTTTTCTTAATGCATTCTTCTTGACCTCTTTTACACTATACATCTGCTGGAATTTTGGCGGCCGACAATAGATATAAATGTCTATGCATATTGATTGATCGACAATGAACAAACATGACTTTAAGAAACACTGAAAAACTTAACTTTACACAACATTCTGTTCATTCAATTACAAATAGTATTAGAAAGAAAAGTGAACATGATATCACGTTTGTTGTGGCTGCTATGTATAGGCCTATACGCAACACAGCAAGAAATTGATGCTCTGCCAGTTATCTCCAAATTTTCACAAAATTGACAAAATTAAAGAAGGCGGGCTTGAGGAGATGAAACATGAGTCGCTCGAATTACACAACTTAGTTTAACGTTGACAAATCGATGTGAAAAATCGGTTTTAATTGATTGCAACTGTAAAACACGCCGCCCTGCCGCATTGTATTACATGATTACGAATCTATGATAACGATCCCACACCTGCTGTGTGAGCTGATGCATGACTGGTTAGCGCGTTGCTTTTACAAAGATGGCCATTTGATTTTGACTGTACACCCAGTCAGGTTAATGCAAAGATATTTTTCTCCTCCTCCTCATAAGCTCTTTGGGTGAATGTGAGCGTTTTGGTCGTAGTGATTCGAGGGGGTCGGGATGGGATGTGTTGGTGAGAATGACTTAAAAAACACACAATCAACTCTTTTTCTTTTCTTTTTTTTGGTGGAGGGGGGGGGGGGGGTTGGAATGGGTCGGGAGATAGGATCTAAAGGCAAATGATGAGCTATGTAATATTATCAAGTGTGCACTATACTCAACTGCTGGCTTCTAAATGGCATTGCCTACAACTATCATTGCCTCCTATTATCAAGAAGAATCTCAAAAAGTGAAGGTATGGGTAAGTGATTATTTGAGGGTAAAAATTTGCATATTTTCCTTTTCTTTTCAACATTTTTAATGGATGAAAAATAAGATATTTTTGAAGTCGGCAAAAAAAAAAAGACCGACCAAAAAGCTGGTAAAACTGCCGAATATTGAAGGGATCCAAATAGGATCCTGAAAATCACTCGTAACGCAATGACACGTACCGTTGAAACAGACATTCTCCCATCAGTAATGTAAGAAAAATCAAGGGTAGAATCTTGAGTTGCTGCATCCGCTTCATCCATCTGTCACCCCGGGCACTTGATATTTTAGTGATCATGACATGACGAACCAATGACTAATGGAACACGAGGCGAGGTCGTTTGAGAATGAGTACTATGAGCTAGGTGAGGTATAGACACGATGCTTCGCTATGACCATGGGACAACAATTGCAATTCATTCGGAATTTCGAGTCAACCACGACATGATTCAATTTCATCACGACCAGTATGGCATTCTATTTATTATGCTTTTATATCTATTACAGTTGACCTCAGTGCTCACCTTGACTTTACATGAATTAATGAATATATGAATGAATTAATAAAATGGACCAAGAGCAGAAAGAGGTCGAGGATGGTCATGCAGTCAGTCCGCAGTAGAACCCCGCGAGGTACAATTCAGAAACTCGTCCGTCACGTCATTAGATTTAAAGAGGAAGTCCTCCCCAAAAATAAAAAGCTCTTAACGAAAGAGAGATTAAAAAAAAATACCTCCACAACGTTCCGAAAAATGACAAAAAAAAAAATCGGGAAAGAAATAAGGAAGCTATGACATTTAGAAATGTCATACTTGATGACGTCATGCCCTCACAATTTTTCATGTATGTTATATATAAAATTCAGGTTTTTTTATTTTTAGCTAATAGGGGTAAAAGCACATTCCCATACCATGATAAATTAAAGTTAACATTTTTTCCTTTTTTGTATATTCTGAGTGGTTTTTAAGGCAAGTTTTATGTGTCTACGGCTGAAATATGAGATTTTTGTCATTTCTTTACATGGAATGAATAAGAAATTGTGAGTGCATGTCAACTTGCTGATTAGAATATTCATAACGACTGGTCAAGGAAGTGTTTTCCGTAAAATTTTGCCATTTAAAGATGTAATCGAACTTCCTTAACTCTTATCCGATTTTGATCATTTTTGTACTGTTCTGCACGGGATATTTTTTCTTTTTCTTTTAAAAAATGGATGGAATTTTGAAGTGGATTTCTTCTTTAAGGAGATTCTGCGAGATTTCACGAGAGATATGCAAAGGGTCAACACAACCAGCTGATGTGTTGTGCATGTTCTAAAGTCATCCGTCGACGACAGGCAAAGTGGTTGGGAGAAATGCATCCCCTGGTCTTCGTCTTTATTTGTGGCCTCATGTTTCACTGATTAGTCATAATCAAAAAATCAGGTAGTGTAATCTCGTGATCTCATTGATTATGTCAAATTCTGACCTAAAAACAGCAACAACAACAACAGTATCTTCGTAGCGTTTTCATATAGCCCATATAAACGTTATGAGCAAAGACTACAGCATAATGTGTACAGTTAAAATAGTACTAATGATAATATGATAGTAGAATAATAAATAGTAGAACAATAATAGAAGACGTGATAATGATAATAATGATGATAATGATACTACTGCTACTACTAATGATACTAATAATAATAAGAAGAATAATGAAA
The DNA here is from genome assembly GCF_040938485.1 of Diadema antillarum. Taxonomy (NCBI): domain Eukaryota; kingdom Metazoa; phylum Echinodermata; class Echinoidea; order Diadematoida; family Diadematidae; genus Diadema; species Diadema antillarum. Next base: position 419,090 of record NW_027271619.1, read on the forward strand.
ATGATAATAATAACATCTATAATAATATCCAAGGTAGCCACATTTCAGCGTTGACACTGATCTACCAAGATAGCCCTGCCATTATTATTACCTTAGCGTTGCCAGGTACCCACTTATACACCTAGGACAAGGAGGAAGAGTAAAAACAGCTTGTCGAAGGACGCAAGCATCGGACTGGACTCGAACTCGGATTGTCAGAATGAAAGTCAGAAAGTCTTATCCACTATGCCATGAAAAGTACCTCGTATCAATTCGACGAATTGGGAAATAGGTTATGTGAAAAGCTCATCGATTGAATACTTAGACCTATCAATGCGTTTTGCATTCACCAAATGGTCTAACATGTACCATCTTAGTATTGATAGTTCATTGTCTAAAGCTAACAGTCATAATGGTAATAACGAAAACAATAAAAGAAATTATTACTCTTTTTGTTATTCAAAGTTCAATGTTTCTGGATATTTCTACCGCAAACTCATAATAATCGTTAAAAAATATTGAAGATGATAAGCTAAACACTATAAATGCCAACATATGAGCCTCTAACATATCTGAATCTTAATTTATCTCTAGTTATTTACGTGGACGAGCTGTAGGTTTCCGGATGATTGCATGTTTTGTTGAGGACTTATTTGTACTAATGCATCGAAAAGCATGAAATCTTTTAGATGAAAAGAATGATGCTCGAAAGGAAAATGGTTTCCTTTGACCATGGCAATACCTGTAGAGTGGAATAGTGGGTTGATGTAATTTCTCACTTTTTTATTTAATAAAGTTAAAAGGGAAATGCACGTAAAATGAACGTAAAATTACATGTATAATTCATGGATTTATGCCCTTACTGGGGAAGAGACCAAAATAAGCCCCCCCCCCAAAAAAAAAAAAAAAAAAAAATCCCCAAACTGTCCGATGTTTTTTACTATACAAAGAAGACAGTCATATTTGGATGAATTTTCATTATTCATGAAGACATTTGTTGTAAATATACCGTTGAACGCTGACAATAGGCATGGTATAGGGAAATATCGGCGTTTTTGCCTCGACTTCGTATTAATAGTTTGGGGCAGATGCAAAAGCTATACCGCACGCCAGCAGCCCACAGGATAGTACAGCGACGTTCCCAGCAGCTCTACACTCAAAAGGCGGAAACAATTCCCAAGGCTGACGGCAACAGACCGTTGCGTCCGCAAACCAGCTCTCATCTAACTGGCTCACTGATAAAGAAAAAAAAATCTTTTATAAATGGTGTTTGGTAGGTTGCCCAGGGCAACCATCGCCTATTAAGGAATTACCTAACTCGATGTCAGTTATTTTGCTTCGATGTGGGATCTACTCGTCATTCACTCTGTCTTCCAGCCCTGATTCGATAATCCGCAGTGGCATCAATACGAATATAGCTTCTAGATATGAAGTTTTTCAAAAACAGCAGATTTAGATGTTGCTGGAGCACGAGTGCTTGCCGGAGAGTCGGGTAGAGGATATGAAATAATTGTCGAGTGAATGCGGAATAAGAACAATTGTGGGCGTCATTTCCGGCCAGTTGATTTTTTTCCCCTTTAAATTTCATATTGCCATAACAAGCAGGAGAGGTGTTAAAGCGGAAAATTAAAGGACAGACCGGTGTGTATATGTCTGTTTGCTTGTTTTATTTCAGCACATATTAAAAAACATTAACACAATAATTATATGATACAAACTTGATACTGTATATAAACATACTCATGAACGGTCTGAACTTACGACTCATATTTTCAGTGGACGAATTTTGAGATACTTTTACAGACATTATCTGACGGAGAAAAAGTATAGCCCTATAGAAGAAAATGTAGGAGATCGTTATCAAAGAAACCTTAACTTTAATACAAATTAAATTTACTTCTGCACTTGTGTGTGTTTGAATGTAAAGTTGGGTGGTAGACTTGTTTTGCAGACTAATGGTAGTAGGGTTTAAAACAACAGAATCTGTGTTTATTTTTTCATTTTTTGATAGGAAGAAAGATCAAATAGATTTAGCATAAAGAATTTTCAAATCAATTAACAAATTGGCGGACATGTTCTGAACTTTTCAAATCAAAGATTGGGATTTTGATTATAAATACAGAACCAATGCAAAAAAAAAAAAGAAACCCAACAATTTATGAAATAATCTATCAGCCATAATTATACCAGACTCTGAAATCGTAATAAAAGGCAAAGAAAAACAATCTCTTTAAGAAATTAAACCACTAAAAAAAGCAAGTGGTAAAGTGATATATAGAATATCACAATATCATGATTCAATGTGCCGACATCGTTTTTGCCATTCCTCTCAAATGGGGTGATTGATGTTGATTTGTTCAGAGAGAAAGCAATAAAGACGTATGAAATTAATTAGAGGAAAGAGAGAAGCAAGAGAGAAATTAGTGTCATCATCTTTTTCATCATCTGTCCATCATAACGCAAGCACAGGGCAAACTAATAACCGCATTTCGTCCAGCGAAACAAGCGCATGACACAGCTTGGTGCACCTGCCGTCTATATACTTGCGAGGGGAAATAAAAAAGAATATCGCCGCATCCGTTCAGGAACGTTGCCAGGGGCAACCGTCGGAGCAACGACTTCCTCCCGCGAAATCCTCAGGATGAGACTCGACAACATCAACAAGATCGATAAAGACTGTAAATGCTTTGCCCAATAACCCGTCAGCGGTCGGTGTTCATAATCATGATTGTATTATGCAAGATAAGTGTGTCAAATTCAGTCACAATAATTTGCTTTTCAGTCAGATCATGCTGCTGCTGCTGATGTTTTGATGAAAAACAACGCTGTGATGATAACCATAAAAATGATGATGTCAATAATGATATTAATCATAAGTAATTATTATCAAATACGGTAAAACGACGGCATTATTGAGGACTTTTTTTTTTCGAGACATCTTTTGACATCGTTGTATGATGTGATGTAGTGTGATGCAGTAACGAAGACTACATCCTTGAGCCACAGGCAGGCACGAGTTTCACAGATCATTAGCAGATGTAAAATATCACCCTGATTGGAAGTCACTATCAAATCAATGCGTGAATGCAGATATTCTTTACCATGCGGTTTAGTACATTATTTTGTTAAAGATTTAATTACCTGGTATTTATTTTCTTTTTAGGGGTAATATACCTCGAGAGAGGGATATCTTATTTTTTCATTTGTTCCATTTTCCATCCGAGAAGATCGCGGGATAGCCCACGTTCATCCAGCTACACTAGTTGGTCTTCCATGGGGTCCAACTGGATATAAGGCGGGGCCATTTCATCGGGTTATTAACCTTGCTCTTTGAATGGATGAAGCGGGATCTTTATTTTCGTGCATGAGTTGTGACTCTCTCACACACGGGATATTCATTCTACGTCCTTTCCGTGTGACAGAGTGCTTTGCCTCTTGTTAAAGAGAGAGAGAGTCGGTATGATTACACACAACATTAAGACTCGGGAATCGAACCTGGTCGTATGGACTGGGAGGCAGACCGAATGAGCTTATCATACAGTAAAAATAACCATTACCGAGGTTTTGTTTGTTTGTTTTTCATCCGTGGATATGACAGATCCATAGTTACCACATGCAGAGCAACAATTATAAGCAGAAATGTGCTCCTGTTATCAACATTTGGTAAGTTTAACAGCAGAAATGTGCAGTTGATTGCACGTTTGTTTACTATAATAGTAAACCACTATAAGGTATGACCGATGTAAAATTTACAGTCATCAGATTTTGCAAGTTTTCCCAGAAACACAACTTTGCCGAACAGGCAAAGTAAATTCGAACAACAACAAACAAAAAATATCACAGTGACGCACGTACTGTCCTTGCATTGTTACATTTTTTTATAATTGTTTTGTTCTTGCGACGTTGAGCTTTTAGGCTGCTATCTCCCTCTAAACCTTGAGGGTACAGTACATGAGGAGAGCTAGCTGCTGAAACTGTTTAAAGATACATGCGAAAAGTCATTAGCGGAGCGAAGTTTTTCCACGGTCTTTTATTTCTTGGCAAACAAAATGCTCGCGGTATACTTAATGCCATAATGCAAGTCTGCCATTCTAATGGATGGGATATTTACATGTCGAAACGTCCGGTGTTGGGTTTATGTTTGTGCAATCTTTCGTTGACTCATTCAATTTTGTATCATGGTCTTACTAATGAGTATAAAAAGCTTCACGTAACAAAAAAAATCACTACATTAAATTACATACACAGAATTTTATTCCCACATAGCATTTTGAAGTGATAATCTTGGGTAGATGTTAACATTTACACCTTATATTTTTAGCCACTGTAGAACGGAAATGTGAGACTAAATACGATAGCGTGGGAAAGTTCGAATTAGCCGGAAACTTTATCTACAAGAAAGAAACCCTACAAAAATAGAAACTTATCAAACCTTATACGAAAAATAGACATTGATTAAAAGTCTTCCTGCGATGTTTCGTCGGAGTGATAAATTGGGTAGATGTTAACATTGACACCGTATATTTTTAGCAACTGTAGAACGGAAATGCGAGACTAAATACGATAGCATGGGAAAATTCGAATCAGCCGGAAACTTTATTTTTATGAAAGAAACCCTACAAAAATAGAAACTGATCTAACCTTATACGAAAAATCGACATTAGTTACGTTCAGACGACAAGCCTTTAACCTCGAGGTTAAGCTCGTAGTTAGGGACCGTGTAGACGCACTCGTAGTTAGCTAACATCGAGGTTAGCTCAATGTTAAGAGCCACGAGATATCTCAGGGTTAGTGCTCTAACCACGAGCCGCGGGGATCCCCACTCGTAGTTAAGCACCGTGTGGACACAAAAATCAACGAACTCAAAGGGGCAGGAGTTTAACCTCGAGGTTAAGCTTCGTCGTGTGGACGCACGTCGAAGTTAGGGGGCAAGCGCTTAACCTCGAGGTTAGGGCTTGTCGTCTGAACGTAACTATTGATTAAAAGTCTTCCTGCGGTGTTTCGTCGGACTGCCCGAAAGGAGAAAGTTGTAACTATTGGTATGGTAGGAGTATTATGGTAATTGAGAATTTCTGATAACGCATAAAAGGACAAACAACAACAAACAGACCAGGAAGGTCTGTCCCCTATAGCGGGTAGTGTATAGTTACTTGTCATTTCCTGAATGTTTATGGATAGTAATGATAATAATAATAATGATAATAATAATGATAATAATAATAATGATAATAATGAAGTACATTTATAATGCGCCTTATCTACATCATTACTGATACTTTCGGCGCATGAGAACCTGTAAAATTCAACACATGCTGTGTACACATAAACACCTAATATAGTACAACCCTTCAAATCCAGTCCATAGGCCTATCCAATATTACTTATTAAGAATTAACCAAAATATTCAATTCAATTCAATTTCAATTCAATTCAATTCATTTATTTTCATACTTCTCATTTATGAACATTACAACAGAAACCAGACAAGTTCTTTTACCTTGTGAACAATGTGCAGAAAACAAACAATATACATGGTGATAACACAGTAATTACATGTAATGATAACTGGTCAAAATCGAAATCGAAATGGGGTTGATCAAAGAGAAGTATGACGGGACCTACATGAAAGCTAGCTTGTTTGGCTGTAAGCCCCGAGTAATCAGTGTTTGTGAAAAAGAAACGGAGAACGGATAGAAGATAAGACCAGAATGATGATGTAAGGTTGCCAAATTTTATGTAATAAAAAAAAAAGAAGAAGAAGAAGAAGAAAAACAAACAAACTATACATTAATATGAACTTACTGTGACCGAGCCATCATTATTATACAGCCTACTTTGGTATATATACTATGAACTATTGTTGCATTAAAACTTTCACCAGGATATGATCAGTAAGACACAAAAAGTAACATGTACAACTATTAAGCCATTTGGTGCCTGCCGTCAAGCTCTGCATAGAAGGTTAGAGAGGGGTAGAGGGAAAGAGGAAGAGAGGGAAACGAAGTAGAATGTGGAATTGCTAATGATGAATTCAGAGAGCCCGATGGCAAGATCCTAAATGGAATCTGCAACGTGTTGACAAAATATTTGATTGGACAATAACATACCACAGTATTACATAAGACATTACGACTGTTCAGTGTCTGCAAAATATGCACTCAATAAAAACTCTTTTAATTTACGTTTAAAGGAATATAAGGACGAGCAGCTTGTTATTTCGGGGGAGAGGTCATTCCAGTATCTAGGGCCCGTATACATTATCGTTTTTTTTTAGCGAAAATTGTTCGAGTACGTGGAAGGTGAAATGCGTCACTTTGGCGGGTAGGATAATTATGAATCAAATAGTTTTTTCTGAACATGCTAGTAAAAACACCCGGTAACTCGTTGGCAGAAAATTTGTACATAAATATGCCGACGTTGTAACTGAACAGATCTGATCAATATAAAAGAATTTGAAACAAAAAGCTAGCTAAGGCAATATCACACATACTTGTATTAATGAAATAGGTTTCCTGAGACGCTAGCTGAATCTCGGAGTAGATGTATCATATGCAACATACACTATTTTATATTTTGCAGAAAACAAAGCAATATACCATTTCATAAACAATCACCATTTTGCACACCATATAACAAAAAATTAAAAAGGTTTCAATGCAACATTGTTTTATTAGCATTAATGCGAGTAAGATTTCTCATTCTCGGGGGCATTTCTACTGGATAAGATGCCAACGATGTTTGAGAGTTTAGTCATAAGATTCATACCTCAGTCAGAAAAAGGGGAAAGGAAAACAGAGTCCCCAAACCCGTCTCCGTCCGGCGCTTGGTGAGGATAAAATTGTCCTTGAACAAAATGATGACCCTGTTACTTTCTTGAAAAAGGAAAAAAAATGTAGAAAAAGTCCTTCCGGAAATGTGTCAAATCAGCTTCATGGAGAAAGTTGGGTAGTGACGATCCCTATATAGTGATAACATTTGCATCCCTTTCTTGCATCCCTTTCCAAGAATTGAAATTACTGACCATAAGAATATTCTCCATATATTTCATATTTTGTTATTCTCTATATATTTCAAGTCTAGTTGCTCCTGACTCAAGTGACACAGTGATACTTGTGGAGAGGGTTGCTTCGATGAGGCAGCAGCTATTTCGGCATCAGAGGGTGAAACTTTGGGCTTCTTGATTATTATTATTATTATTATTATTATTATTATTATTATACATATATATATATATATATATATATATATATATATATGTCCCTGTCTTTTTATACAATTACAAAATTATGCTATACGTATTCATATATATAATCATATTTATATTTAAATGATGCTCTAAATTGTGTTGTGATTCTGATTAAGCCACAACTGACTATGTACAAAAGTTAAAAAAACAAAGTCCCTATATAGGTTTAACTCTATGAAGAAAAAAAATTATGGAATATTATGCAGATGAGAGATATACTTATTCTGTATCAGGTATTCTCAACAAGTTCGGTTTAAAGTGGCAGTCACTCCAATATTTGTTTGTGTAAATGTTTACGAGAGAAATGTTAAGAAAAACAAAGAGATTATGGTTGAATATTTTGAGTTTGTTGACATGGGGATAATAAAATAGTCCATGGAGGGCTAAAAAGTTGGGAAAAAGATTTATGTTTATGTACACACACACATATATATATATATATATATATATATATATATATGTATATATATATATATATATATATATATATGTGTGTGTGTGTGTGTGTGTGTGTGTGTGTGCATATAGAGATACACTTGTATATATTATACATTACATATTATGATAATGCAAATAACTATGAACAAAAAATATAATGGATAATTGAAGTTTAGGCAATTTTAGACGTATACGGTGCACACGTCCATTAGACTAACACCCTTGAAAGTGATGGTGTATGAACCAGGCGCAAAAGAATCATTCAAATCCTTAAAAAACAAACAACAAATAAAACAGAACAAAAACAAAAACCTGCCCGAACGCCAGAGATATAGATGGCATCGTGTTAATGTGTATTTCGTTCTCCCCATTAAATGCACGACACAGCTGCGCGGCAGAGGCAATTTCCGACTCTTCATCGTGTTTTCAAGGACGTCGTCATGGAAACGGGATGAATCAAGAGTTGACAACAACAACAACAACAATAGCAGCACCAGCGACAACAGCGTGCTCACGCGAGATGGATGAATATCATGGAATTCTCAACTACTGAGTGTTTGCCTGTCCGGGGGGCTGAACGTGGAGCACGGCGTGAAATCACGGCGTTCAAGGCACTGACTACGAAGGTCAAATCTGACATCAGAGCTGCTTCATCGTGCGACGGTGAATGTGCCGTGCTATTGGCCCTTCATGATAATTACGCGGGAAGAAGGAACACGTGCCTGTACGCCCTTCTTGGGAGAGAATATTTCATAATACGCGGTGTAGTTATATTGGACGAGTTGAGAAGTAAACCCCATCAGTGTGTGGAAACCTAGCGGAAGTTTGTCTCTTCATTCATGAATGTCGGTCAACCCCATTCTTATTTCATTTTTGCACACGGAGAGGAACAAAAGGAGGGACAAAGACGAAAAATTAATAACTGCATCGTTCATTTTGTCATATGCTTGTGCACCTGCTTACTAATTCGAAAAAATCTTGTTTCGCGAATTCATATGATACCTTAAAATAACCCTTTTTAAAATTGACATCCGACTTTGATAATTTTGTATATTATGTATTGTGATATATATATATATATATATATATATTGATTCACAGACAACGTGGCAACGTTGTTCAAAGGAAATATTACGAAGTTTGATTGACGCAATCTTGAAGTTATATAACGTCTTCTTTACAATTACAGAGCAATCAAAATAGCAACGTTGACAAGCTACTGATATAGTTCCAAGAGAAGTTTTCAAAAATAAGACCGATATAGTGCGTGCTTTTTGTTTTTCTTTGTGAAGTAATTCAAATAAATGATAACGGGAAAAATGTTCGTAATATTGTTTTCCTCTGCGCCTGACCCCGAATTAGATATCATAATTTTTTTCCCAACGCAGCTTCAAATAAATACAGATCTTCTATATAAATCTGTAAATCATTGCGGTAATCATTCGAATTCAATACTTTATTTTGTCATTTAGTCGTATTTCTATAAATTCCCACAATTTGATATCTTCAGCCGTTACCCATTATTGCGTTATAGTTCTTACAGATGAGTACTAGGTAATTTATTTTATTCCACGGCGTTAAAAAGAACTATCAAAGGTCTCGGGGAAGCTGACTATGTACAATGTATCCTTCAGATATATAGTGTAGATAAAAGAAACCGTGCAGTGAAAATGGATGTTGACTGGTATAATACCTTGATCATCAATTTTGTGGCCAGTAGAATATATGAACATATGCCATATGTAGATAACTTGGATACACCCCATCAAAAAATCTAGAGCCAATATTCTACCAGTGCCATCATTTTTCAATCATTGCTAAGGTATGCTATCATGATTTTAAAAAAGACAGCGGAATGAATCTTCGCCTGTATAATCATAGACCGAACATAACTTGCATGTTTCTCCACTCTGTCTTCTGTTAATCATGATTAGTAACGTGGAAACATGAAAGTTATGTTCAGTCTGGGGAACGGTTGAACATCCCAATATCTTTTGTTAATCATATTAGTTCTCTGGCAAGGATTGAGGGATGACGTCACTGGCAGAATCTTGGTTTGGAAGGTTTTTTTCTGTGGGCGTGTCAAAGTAGTCTAACGAAAAATAGCAGGCAAATTATTATGAAATATATATGATACATAGGCCTACTTGGATATTCATTTGACCACTTCAGTGATGTTGAGGGTACTATGAATCAACACATATCAACATCATTGTATTTCAGGCCCGTAGCCAGGGGGGGTGCGTACGCACCCCCCCCCCCAAATTCTGAAAGGTCCACTTTTTCATAATAACGGTTTTTAGCAATTCTCAAGATAACAATCCAAATAAATATAAAGACACATTATATGCTACGTAAATGTGGAAGAGTACGTTTAACAATGTTAAAAATAATTGTACGAAACCCTTTTGTTCGTGAACCATCGGATCGTCCCCATGCACACAAACACAAATGTTACGTATCAATTTGTGCGAGCTATTACATATTGAAAACTTTCGGTCATCTGCGAAGCCGCGCTTCCGCGCGAACGCTACAACACGTAAAACGGGTCAAAAATCGACGCATTTTTCCACAAAATCTGCCATAACTTTTAAACTGTTTAAGAAGCAAACTTGGGGCGCCCGGATTCTGAAAGTGGACACTTTAGGGATTATTTATGTGTATATATCTTTATTGTAACATTTGTAGCAGTGACGCAAATTAGATCAGAAAAGTACCTTATGAGTAGAATTGTCTATGGCGAACAGTCCAAATTTGACGAATTTGAGCATATTTTGCCGTCTTGCAATTCTTCCAGACGGGATATCTCGAGAACGGAAGATCGCACAAACTTGGGGCGCACGGTTTGAGAAAGTAGAGGTTCTGCCCATTTTTGTGACATAAGAATCTTTTCCATTGGTTGAGCAGTCCTGACGCAAATTTGCAGTAAAGCTAGACTACCCATTCACAATTGCTGTCATAGGGAACGTGTACAATCCATACAGAACTATCACGTGACGAGACTACCAACGAAAATTTGAGCCGTTGACCTTCACTGTCTGCCGTTGTTAGCAGTGTGAATTCCTGTGATTTCAAGCTTTTGTTTCTCGCCAAATATCATTTTCAACGCAATATCCAGATACAGTTGTATGTGAGACATTATCTAGATACGTAGCAGCCTTATTGACAACATAACTGTTAAGTTTGGGAGCAAAAACGACCAAATGCATTCCACATTCCATCTCATTTTTCGATGATGGCTGTAGTCGGACTGGTGCATTTCCTTCGGAGCTGGTAATAATGTAAGTAGTTGCAACGGTCACCTTGCCACCTGCTGTCTGCAATCGGGCGCTTATATACTTCTTCCAATGGCTAACGGATGTTTAATTTTTGAATTTCACTGACCTCCAAATTTCACAAAGAAAACCTTCTTAGCATGATGGTTAATATGACATTTGACTGATATTGGAGATGTTTGCGAATCGGATCTACTACCTTTAATATTATTAAATCTAAAATGATTATTTGAAAGTTCGGAAATGCTGGAAATATCCTACCACAAGGAGGCAAAATATAAATGGTTCACATTTACAATTCATTTTGTTTTAAAAATTTTCTTATTTATTTTCGTTTTTGACAAACTCGCATACCAACGGCTGATATACTGTATAGTAAAGTGAATGTTTCATCTTCCAAACAGCATCCAATGGGATGGAAAACTCCAACTGAAAGGTGGACACCGTGACCATACTCGCTAAAGAAAACGCGTAATAGGGGTCGTTTTTTCTCACGGATTAGATGGAAAGTGTGATGTACGAGCGTATATAATCAAAGGGTATCAAAAAGGCCGAAATTTGGGAAAATGGTATATTGCTCAATCATGATGAAGTACTTCTTTAGGGTGCAGGAAACATTTAAGGAATACTTGTTTTTAAGGCCCGAAAAAATCATATGATTATTACTCGTTTAGGGGCCATTTTGAAAGTCCATGTATGAGCATGGTGTCCACCTTTTAATTGTCGCTACCCCTCCCGGGACAGTATCAAAGGACCGTTTTGTTAATTAACGCAATCCCCCCTTCCTTTAAAAATCCTGGCTTCAGGCCTGCTAACGCGGGTATACAATAGAAAAAATAAAAGTTAAAACAACACCAGGAAAATCACTATTTTCAATTTTGTGGCGCGCTACGCGCGCAGAGTCTCGAACACAATTAAACTTTGCAACTTCCTGGCAAAATGAGTTTTTACTATTTCCTAGATGAAATACCGTAACGCGATTGCATGCAACAGACAAAAATACAAATTTCCTCGAGAGTTTAAAACGTCATTAAAACAGTCAAAATTCACAATTTGCGGCGCGCTTCGCGCGCAAATTCTTATACAACTTTTGTAGTTCGGTCGTCCAAAGAATATATATATATATATATATATAATTGTGTGTGTGTGTGTGTGTGTGTGTGTGTGTGTCATCATTGGTATTGGTACCGAAGGTCCGTTTTTTTAGTGACCGCACCCCCCCTTGAAAAATCCTGGCTACGGGCCTGTATTTGGTGAGCGTTGAAGCCCCAAGACACTATCTATTTGTGTGTTGTTGTTGTTGTTGTTTTTGCATTTTCATTGACAGACATAAATTATAGCAAACTCAGTCAAATGTTAGTAGTATTGGAAATCAACATCAACTCAGGAATAACTTTTTTTTATCATATTAACAAAATTCAAAAGAGAAATGTCAATCAAGTCTTTCCCCCACCCACAATGACAAAGAGAATATATATGGCATATAATTTAATTCACTCAACCACTGCCACTTACCGAGCCACGTTGAATTTCGATAGCCGTATTTGTATCTTACATGTATGTATTGTGCGTGCATCTATATATCCATTTATCTATCAATTCATCTCTCCCCTTTTCTGAGAAATTTCAGAGGACCCTTTCCAGGAAAAGGGTCCCAAAAAACTGCGCGCAATTCATCAACCAGCTCTTCTCATTACAGACACCGAATAGCATTGCCAATTAAGGGGGAAGAGTGGATTGTTCTTTGATCTTAGTTAATGTTATTCTCCCCCATGAAGGCCTTGGTAGCTTTGCCAACTCCCTCTTTTTGGTGATGTGATATTTATATAGTGATTATGTAGAGGATCGGAGGTCTGTGGGTGTATGTTACACAGGGCAATATCTTAGTCATTGGTCATCGTTGGTTTATATACAATTTATTTTTAAGTATCACTCATTCGTTTCCTTTTTGGAAGGGGTGTTTGTCAATTCAATATCATATGCACGTATTGTCTAATTCGTACATGTCTTGATTGGCAAGAGTAATGGTCAACGCATGGTTTGGGTGTGCGCGCGCGCGCGCGCGTGTGTGTGTGTATGTTTGTCTTGCTAAGTAAATCCGCATCCATTCATATAACATGTCTTTCTGCAGGCTACTGTATTATAGATATTAATTCAGTGGTGAGACACTAAAATTTGTACTTGTCGCGTGCATAAATTGGCGCGAGCTCTGTTGGTAGTGCCGCTACTCGGTATTAAGCAGTCTGACATGTTTGACGGGATTTAAAACCAGACTAGCTCCTTCTTTTTCTCCCAATCTCTATAAAATAATACAAATCAAAACCAGTGATATTGCTTACGGAGAGAGAGAGAAAAAAATGCAAACTCGATGCTCACCTTTAAAGAACAGTAACAAAGAGACAGTTCAAACACAAAACCCTTTACCCTTATATTACATCGGATACTCGGGACGTCAATTAAATCGGTTCTTTCTTTATTGTTGCCGGTGACAGAGAACTTCTTAAAGTGACTACAAGTCATCATCACAATATTATTGCTTGCAAACAATCGCAAAGTGATAGCGGATATTTTCATGTAATGCTTTTAATTTCTGAAGGATTACGTATGATGACACTTAATGGCATGAGGGTAATGATCGTTGTTAAGAAGGTTAGTCAATTCGAAAATGAATTGAGATTCGCTATTCTGAAGGTTCGTAATTGTGAAACACACAAATTATCTATACCTGGATGTTCGTTTATCCAAAAATGAAAAAAGATTCGCTATTCCACAGTTTCGTTAATCCGAAAATGAAAAAAAAAAAGGCTCGTTAATGCGAAATGAAACGAAGATGCGTACTAACGAACCTTCGGAATAACGAATCTTCCGAATAACGGACCTTTGGAATAACGAATCTTCCGAATAACGAACCCTTGGAATAACGAATCTTCGGAATAACGAATAGTAACCAAAATGGGAATGCCTATTGAGGGTTTGTCTTTTACTTCTTTTCTCTCTTTTTTTTTTTGGGGGGGGGATGGAGGGGAATATGATTATATTTTTCAGTCTTTTAAAGCTCAAAAGTTCTTCTTTTGTTTTGTTGCCATGTTAATGCTTCGTTGTGACCATGAATCCAACGTGTATGACGGCGGAGAACGTATTCATAATTCAGTTCAGCCCTTATAATACTTTGACAAAGAATAGAGGGTTATCACACTTTTTAAAGCTTCGTCTAATAGAGCAATACATGTTGAGCGACGTCACCGGAAAATCATCAGTGGGCTCACGGAGTGATTATTACAAACCGTTAACAGCCCCGAGATCGTAATCTGGTGATAAAATGCTATCTCTTTCTCATAAATGTCCGAGTGCTATAACACATTTATGGCTCTTATTCCCTAATGCATCGATCAGCAGCAGCTATGATGAATCGGGTGACAAGGGTGATGGCAAAACCTATCGCTAACACGAACAAGATACTTTGTCACTGCAGCTAGTCTTGTACGAGACCATCGGAGTATTTATTCTATGGCACGTCGATTGTTTAAGTTACTCAAAATGACTACCACGCCCACTTGGGAGGGAAAACACGTTCTTCCTTGGGATTCCCTCTATCAAAGTAACAAAATTTATTACAATTTGCTTTCTTGATGGGATTATACGTCTGTTACATAATTATTACAAAATATTTGAATTGCTTTCCCATTTTCCCCCAGGTATTGAAAATGACGATGATGCTACTTGTACGCAGAAGTGACTGTTCAAGATTTCGTGTCCACTCGAGTTAACGTCCGCAATTCAAGCTTCCATGATGCTAACCTGCTTAAAGGTTGTTCCATCAAGAGCGAGGTTTCATGTCTGTTTTTAATCAAAGCATAGGGCATTCGATCGTCAGTATTAAACACAAGGTACTTCCATTGCTCCTTTATCTCTTCGCTTTCATTACAAAGAGCTAATGACATCTGCCTGGAAAACGGTGCATCAGCGAAGTGTTGAAGTCAACGACCTTTCAAAGGATTGAATTCGATCTTGAAGCAGCGTCATCTCCCGACATCATCCAATATGCCACTACTTTTTGAGAGGAAAGAATTTTCGACAGTAGTATGATCCATCAGCCGCCCGAGGTCAGTTGATGACGATTTCCTCTTTTATGTGAAGATTCTGAACTGTTTTTGATTTGATGAAGACATTTTTCTCCATTTTCTTTCTTTTTGTTTGATTTTTTTTTTTTTTGGGGGGGGGGGGGGGAAGCCGGCAGCGCAAGTTCCGAAGCAACTTTATTTGAAGACAGTCTGCTAAAATTTAATGTGTTTGTCCGGATTGCGACGCAGGCGGCAGGCTCACAATGATTATTTAACATTTTGCACATCTTCGCTCCACATGAGTCGAAACATTCAAATCGATTAGCACGACAGGATCGGACTATAGAAACTGATCTCTTATCCAGAAATGAACCTTTTGTTGTTGTTGTTGTTGTTGTTGTTGGGTTTTTTGTTGTTGTTTTTTTATTTCTGGTTGTTATTGATCGGAAGAAAAACATTTCCTTTTTCATAAGTCGCATAGCATAATTGGAAATCACAGAAACAAACATTCTTGACAACAGTCAATGACAGAATTGGGAACAAAAGACGTCTGATTTTTTTTTTTTTTTACTGTACAATACAACGTGCGTTAACATCGACACAATTTACAAATTCCTACAGAACAAAAAGCGAGGGAAGATAAAGAAATAGTCTTTAACGCATAACAATATGGTATCCATGTTCAAACAAAGAATGAATTTGCGTAGGCTACCAGGTAGCCAGAATGGTCTGTCAAATCGGGGTAGAATCCATTCATTTGTTTTGTATTGCACGTTTAAATAATCTGTTTCTGTTAATCTTGCCAAAATACCAGGCCTGTCACTGTCAGGTGGATGTGCTGGCGAGCAGCATTTACTATAGGATAACATGAATAATCATTGCACCGCAGATACTTATCTCAGTGAATTTAAAAGCCATCACGCCTAGTGGTACAAATCACCTTTTTCCTGCTCATGCGCATGGAAGTGGAACTCCAAACTGGTCTTAATGTCCATGGGCCAAGACCCGAAAAATGGGTTGTTGGTACCACCTGAGGTGGCAAAGCCTTTTTGGTGACATTTTGTTTGTCGGACATAGATATGCTTATATATCAAGCTATGATGGCATTTCCAAATGAGTAGCTTAGTCATAATTAGTGAATGTTTAACCAATTTGGTCTCGTTTTTATATCCCTATACTTCTGAATCGAAACTAACCGCTATACAAAGAAGAGCACTGCCTTCACAGAACTAAGAGTTCTGTGACTGCCTTCTGTATGTCCACAGGTGTTCTGTTGTAAACGTGGTGAGCTTAGTCTTTATTCAAGGCAGCGAAGGGAATATCCAAAGGGTTATGATGTCCACAGCTGTCACGCGGTGCGCTTAGTCTTTATCTAGAACAATGTACCGTTATCGTATCTAAAGTTCCTTATAAAAGGGATTATCTATACTGTTTTTATACTACCCTCTCAACAAATACATCAGTTTTAAACAAAAATCACTCTGTTCATTTACAATATTATTTATCATAATGTATTGTAGTGTACCGTACATTGTTTTTGCATTATCTTTCATTGTTGGATAAAGCGACATTGGCGTGGTATTAGTGTTTTCACCGTAGCGTTTTCACCGGAAAATGATAAATAATTTAAAAATACGGTAAAATTCACGAGGAATAGCTTTTGTTGTTGTTGCTGTTTTTAGATAAAGGGATATACACTGTATCATAAGCTTTGGATATTCCCTTCGCCGTCTTGAATAAAGACAAAGCGCTGTGGACATCATTACCTTTGGATATTCCCTTTGCTGCCTTGAATAAGGACTAAGCGCACAGCGTTTACAACAGAACACCTGTGAACATACAGAAGACAGTGCTCTTCTTTGTATAGCGGTTGGTCTCGATTCAGAAGTATAGGGATAAAACAACGAGACCAAATTGGTTAAAAATTCATTTATTATGACTAAGCTACTCATTTGGAAATGCTATCATAGCTTGATAAGCATATCTATGCCCGGCAAACAAAATGACACCAAAAAGGTTTTGCCACCTCAGGTGGTACCAATATCTGGCCTGGCCCATGGACTATTAAATGTGTGAGAGAGTCACAACCCACTCACATAAAAGATCCCGCTTCATTCTTTCATCGCAATGCAGGGCGCATAGCCCGGTGAAGTGGTCCGCCTCAAAACTGGACCCCATGGAAGACCAGCTAGTGCAGCTGAACATGGGCTATACACGAGCCATCTTGTCAGATGAAAAATGACAACAAGGATACAAACACATAGGGGGGAAACCAGGTAATCATAAGACCAAACAATCTCTAAACGTGCGGATGGCATTCTCTTCATTACGGTCTTCCTCGGTTGAAAGGGTCAAAAGAAAAAGTCAGCTGACTTAACACGCTACGTCATGTATGGTATCATGAATGCAACGATAGATATTAGTAATCTAAAAATGTCAAAACATACTGAAATAAGATTGTCCATTAACACACCTGATACTAAAGCCGCGGTACTGTTTTTTTTTTCTTTTAGAAGTACGAAACTGTCATCACTGTCATGACATAACGTACTAAGTAAATCCTATAC
This sequence comes from Diadema antillarum, assembly GCF_040938485.1. Taxonomy (NCBI): domain Eukaryota; kingdom Metazoa; phylum Echinodermata; class Echinoidea; order Diadematoida; family Diadematidae; genus Diadema; species Diadema antillarum. The sequence continues at coordinate 436,656 of NW_027271619.1, forward strand.
AGACAGCCCTATATTGACTGATGTATTAAAATCAGCTCCGATGGTCATAATTATGTGAATGACATTCCGCTCTCTAACTTTTGTTCGGGATCGACATGCTTAATTCAGGCTTCCACCGCATCGCCGTCGATGGAGCACGCACATTTATTTTAATGCATTCGCTCGAAGATGGAGTGTCCTTACACAGCAAGTGAGAAACATCACAATACAATGTACTTATTATGAGTTCCTCACTCTCCTGATTTATTCATCAGATCAGAGGTACATCGCGCTGAATATCATCATCGTCCTTCTCCTTTCTCAACTAGTCAAAAAAAACGAGAAATATGCAGATTGGCAGACAGACAGACAAATAGTCAAACACACACGCACACACAAACGCATAGACGCACGCATGCACGGAAAATGCGGTAGATGAATGCCCTCCTCGCTAGCGGCCTCTTTCTAGTGATTGAGAAGCCTATCTGAAACAGGTGTCCCTACTGGTTTATGCGCGAATGTTAGATGAAAAGTGAAATTTTACTTTCTCATCAAAACGTCACGTTTATCGCGAAGGAAAGATTTGCACCGTATTTGCAATGAAACGGTTTTTTATATAAACACAAAACATTTTACCACCAGGGAAAGTAGCTCGTTGTTGAGGAGAACAGAAAGAAAAAACTAATAATTTCATCTTACCATCATTGTGTCAGCTTCTATCATGGAATGCTTCTTCCCTGTCTTCTTCAGCAGCGATATCGCCGAGTCGACATCATTCAGCTTCTCGATCACCTCGTCGAAGACATTCAGAACCATGACGGCCTGGTTCTCGAAGGCCATGTCGTTTCGCAGCTGCTGTTCCGTCTTACCCTTGAAGGACGGGAAGAGGTCCTGTATGCTCGGGTCTTCCTTGTACAGTCTAACCAGAAATAATGATGAAAACAAATGAAAGTAAAGTTAAATAGATAGAAAATAGTCATTATGATATCACTCATTGATAAATCCTTTTTAGTGATTGGTCTATAAAGCGTCGTGTGACCAAACAATAAGGTGATATATTGCTGTGATGTTAATGATGACAATGTTGAAAATAACGACGATATAACAACGAAATGATTGACGAGGGAAAAAAGGTCCCATACCATGACGTCATTCGTGATATAGTGCACTATAGCATGCCATCGATCGATTTTCTTTTTTAACAGATGGCATGTTTACATTTCTATCGGTATCCGCTTATGTTTATAGTCACATGTGAAATCCTGGGTCCTTCTGTAACAAAAACATCATTACTTTCGTCGGGGATGCTCCCCTCAAAAAGTAGGTTCCTTCCATGTTATCAGTATATTTTTCTCATACATTTACGTGTTTGCGTGGATACATAATCATGTGTACATTTGTGTGTGTCTGTGTGTTAAATAATCTAGCACACATGTATGTAGAATTCTTATATCACTTTCCCGTTGTGTGCCTCTGCCATATTGATAATGATGAATTTTTGTACTCGGTGTAGCTCGACATTCTTGATTGTTACCCGTGGCAAGTCGCCCTTGGTGAGCCCCCAACGGTCGGTGTCGCACCATGCTTGATTCCTCTCATTACAAGATGAACATGCATGATGCCTTCTGCATATTGCAGCTTCTTCGCGCTTAGTATGATGAACAGGATGATACGATCAAGAGGCTTTGAGGAATAGAATTCCCTTATGAATTTGCACTTCGTATACAAAATTGTAATGAACTACATGTATATGGATCACTTTCTTACAGCGCAGAATATATGCGCCGTCGAAACTGTATAGTGCTTGTAAAGACGGCGCGCCGCGGCGTTGGGATAATAAGCTATGCATTTTTGCGGTAAAGTAGACCTCCGGATGATTTCCAAACTTTTACATATGAATAACTATAAATTAGTTATACTGGATGCAGAGTTTCAGAATCTATGGCGACTGGGATGAGCAATAACAATGTTGCAAAATTTATAACAAATCACAATGAACAAGGATGATGACATGGCAGCCTCATTATAAGAATGCCCGAGTCGGATCATAATCATACCTCAGTCAGCGCACTGGTCTTAATGTCACAGCAGTCAAGTTTAAATATGCTATCAAGATTTCTTATTCCTAATTTTCGTATGGGGTCCATGACAGAAAGAAGTTTATGATTACCATAACCTGAATCTGCATGACGTGTAGTTACTATGGAATCAGTCAAGGACCGATCGGTAGTGACTCTGGTTGTTACCGCGGCAACTGCAATTATTGCAACTTACACCACTGGCAAAGCTGTCTGGGCAATAGACCAGACCACTGATCTCAGCGCGGATGATGGTTAATTGTCTATGCCTTTCACGTTTATGCCTAGGGATCTTTGGTATTGTCTACTGTGATCTCTACTTCATTGCTATTGTGGATTTTCTTCTCCCCCCACCCCCCCCCCCTCCTTTCTCTCTCTTTGGCCAACATGTCCTGTCGATCTCGGGTAGATCTGACGATCTCGTCGGTTTTGACGTCATACATGAGACTGCCTGCCTCGCTCGCACGTTCTTGGATACATAAATGCAAGTACAATAAGTCATCCAAGGTAAATTTCTTCATTCTAAAGGACTTAATGAAAAGAAAGACATAGACAGAGACTGAGCCATGTGCAGAGGAAAAAACTAAATCCTCCTTCGCAAACGTCCCTGAACAATCATGCTTTGTTTCATCTGTTTTTTTTTTTAATCGCGTCATCAAAGTTATAAATGTCATGACAGCGTGTAGTGGGGAGTTGCATGATTGTGTGGGGAATTATTATTTTTGTCCGCTCGACTGTCACACAAGGCTTTGCTGTGCTCTACTGCACTGAAGATCGTAAGCTCGAGCTTCTTTCATTGTATAATACACGCTGAACGTTTCTCCTTTTTTTAGACACCCATGCGCATGCGTTTCTTGAGCACCGTGACATTTTCGTTATCCGCTGCAGCCTAGTGGTTGTGTCGCGGTCTAGCAAGATGGAAGCAATGGGTTCAAGTCTTACTGGAAAGACATTTCCAACCTGCGATATCAACAGACGGCAACATATTAGTATCAATATTCTTTCTCTCTCACAAAAAGTACATGAGAAAGAAACAGAAACCCGTGTGTATTTTGAATTCATTTGTTATTATGTTACTTTCATGTTTTTCCTCGTTTTTTTTTTCATTTGAGATAATGACTTACCTTTTTATGTTTTCTTTTCTGCATTTGAGATGATGACTTACCGTCGATAAATTTTGATTAATGAGCAAGTCATTAAATTGAGGTAGCTTGTACCAAAAAAGAAAAATAGACTGATAAAGTAATCTCTTCAAGATTCCCATCTATATAGGCTGACTCACAATCATCTGGTGTGGAAGATTCTCTCTCTCCCTTTTTTTTTAATCTAACGCAGCAATTAGTCGATCGTTTCATTTCATACTGAATTGCCAGCAGGCATTATTGAAAACATACACACGCGTGTACACACACACACACACACACACACACGCACACACACACACACTCACATTAATATCCCCGCTGTCTGCTTTTTGACTTCTCCACAGTTGAATACTAGGAGAACTAATCTATTTTGACAAAATCTGCTCGTTACTCTTGGTGCGGGGGGAAATACATCTAAATAGCTGCCCTGCCATCCATCAACCTTTTGCCCGACATGTCTTGGCTAAATATTGCTACGCACGTTGATTGCATCCATTAGCGAATCTCCACGATTGTCTCGGTCTATTATGTTAAAGCCTGCACGCGTTTTTTTTTTCCTGTTTGCAATCTTAAAGGCATCGGCCATCTTGCGTAAACCGAACTAAAATAATGATGATTAATCAAAAATTCTATCAAGGGAGAGATGGCGGTGTTTTCCCTTTGAAAGCTTGCACGAATTTTTATGTCAATCCCGCTTTGGATGGGGGCAGCGAAGTAAAGGAGAGTATTTGTTTAAGTCTTATGTAGTTACAGATTGTAAGGATTCTGCTCTTTCCTTCATTCAGGATTGCGATGTCATGTTATGGACAATAATGCATGCTGCCTCGGGTTTCTGTTCAAGTCTCATAGAATCAATCACATCTGCATGCTATTGACTGTGAATGCAAATACAAGTATTTGTAGGTTGCCGCCGACGGATGTGACGGAGCTAACGGGCCGTCATCACCTGTGCTACACTGTGAATCTCTCGTTTGATAACAGAATCCGCGACTCCAATGTTTGCGACTGAGATAATTTTTTTTTTTTCACCGAATGGATAAGAAGAAAAATGACTTTAAGAAAGGTCTGAGTACAGAAAAAAAAATAGACCCAACGCGTGACAACTCTTGGCAAACTTGGTAAACACAACGCTCGCCCCTGAACGACAACTCCATTATAAATGATTACAGCAACGGGAATTTAAACAAAGTAATGTTTTCTTCTCGGCCGTTTAACGCACGATGTCTTCGTTGAGTGCATTAGTGTAGGCAGGAAGCCCGGGCAAATAAAATCAGAACGGGTCAGGACAAAATTGGTGTGCACACAAATCTCACTAAATGCATTAGCAAAAGAAAAAACTGGCGAGAGAGAAAAAACAAAACAAAAAACAATGATAATGAATTCATCGCATAAGAATCTGAAGCTGTTTGAGTGAAAGATACATGTCTTGTGTTTTGACTCGTGAAATTAAACCAAACCAAATTTGCCGATAACACATGTCTTTCCAAACAGAGATACGTCAATGGCAAAGAGACAAAAAGAAGAGAAGAAAAACACACAAACTGGCATTATTTTCTTGTCAGCCACCAAAATCTTTCACAAATCAACTTTTATGATTGTTAAAAACAACATCTTGCCCGCCGGGTTCCCGTTTATTTTTCCTCTACAAAGGAAACAAATTAATCTCGTGAGGAACGGAAGACTCTTCGGTTATAATGTCAAGCCCTAAGGTAGTAACCGTTATTAATATATCGCTTCTCCTGGCTCCTCGCTGTTTAATGCATTTTCTCAGAAAAACCACTATATTTCTATATGGTTTGCTGCCGAGTATTTTCATCAGAATTTGAATATTCTGTGATGGCGTTTCATACAAAAAATTCTTTCATTGTTCATTTCAACTGTTTGTTTCAGTTGCAAAATTTCATGAAACCTCTGTCTTGCCAATTTTATTTGATGATTCTTAAACTGGCAACCGAAATAAAAGATTAGAGATCTTTTTTGTTCTTCTTATCCTTCTTGGGGATATTTCTTTCTTTCTATCCTTTTGCACAATAAATGCATTAAACAGTGTCATCTAATTTCTCAGATTTAAAGGTATTGTTTACCATTAATTGGGAGTAGTGATTTAAAGAATATTCGAATTATCACATTTGATGCATATGTGTAAGTCAGTTGTATCACAAAACATCCTACCATATGAAAATGTTTCAATAAAGCCTAAAATATAAGGAGATATCACTATTTTCTCAATAAACCATAACTGTTTATGGTTTATTCTAGAAACAATTTTATCACAACTATTGTTCACATTTTGTATATTTAACAAAAGTAACATTTATTTTACTGATTCAAACTTTAACATTGGTTGCTTCTATCCTAAATTCACATTTTAGAACTATTTTGGAGCACTAAAGCAGGGTTTTTGTTTCATCTGTAAAAGGTAAATTATGCCTTTAAGATGTGCAGAGAAATTTAAAATTGTCAATTTATATTTTAAGGATGTTAGAATATAGAGTCTGCAGCAAATTTCTCTAAGGACTAGCTGATTTAGATCCAGCGGAAATTTTCCATCGTCACTTCTTTTCACGATCAAATTACTCAATTCAATTCATTTATTTTCATTCTTTCTTTTCCAACAGAACATAACACAGAATAAACGAGGAATTATATCATAAGCATATATACATTCGTCTGTGCGAAGGAATGATAGTTAACAAATGAAGATATACATGTATAGCGGCAAAATGAAAAGTTACGTTTAGAGAAAAAAATAATTGAGAGGTCCACTAAAAAGCGTGCTTGTATATTGTGAACCATTCAAATGATTCTTATAATTACAATTCAAATGCTCAGCACAAAAATAATCTAAGACAGGACCGAACTCATTTATTTGCATTCCTTGGTATCTTTAGTAAGCAATATTTACCTCTGGGAGATTTGATTTGATTTGATTTCTTAATTTTTCACAAAGGAAACATGACGTTTCAAAAAACTTCCTGAAATAATTACACATCGGAGTGAAATATATACACCAATCATACAGTATGTATAAATTGTAGTAATATCCATGTACACGAACAAGTGGAAAATCATTAAACATGCAATCACAAATGTAATGACAAAGTGGTGGAAAAGAAATGACGCGTGTTACGTCATATTTTGCCACCAGCTTTTGGTAATTTCTTATTCAGTTTTTTTTCTTATATTGATTTATGATGTCGGCATGTTCAAAACAAAAATGCCACAACATGTGCTCATTTGCACACTATGGCGTGAATATCCTATTATCCGGATCAAATTTACGAAATTCCGAGAAAAAGAAATCCTCTTGGCTCTTGCGTCGGTGTAACTGTATGACACGTGATGGGATTGGAGAAATTTGTCTGCATGGCGATGTACTTTTGCAGCCGGCAAAGTGAATCGTTCGGAAGCCAAAGCGGCGGTATAATGGTGATCCACCGCGGTACATGGACCAACTCAATCACTTTTCGAGTGCTTGGGAGTGTAGTTTCCTGCCTTTCAAGATGTCCAATCCTTTTTTAGGTACTCTCATATCCCTCTCAATTCTTTTTCCCCTTCGTCCATTTCCCGTCCTTCTTCTGCTACCATTACTTTTTTTTTCTTCTACCTCTGTTTTCCTTCTCGGGTATCTAAACTCCTTATCTATCCATCTCGGTTGCCATGGTTACGTTCTAGCATGGTTCCTTGAGTAGTCCTTTTCTTGGCCATGCTTTTAGCCTTGTTTGATGGATGTTACACCAAACATTGTCAAGCTAATGGGTATAAGTTTGTTCAAACGTCTTAATGGGAATACACAAGGACATCACTTTACAAAAGTATTATATGATCTCATCTTCACGTAACGAATTTAATTTCCTCTCGATTTTTTAGAATGGGGGGGGGGGGAATTGCATACACTTAGTACTACTGTAAAGTTATATACACATGATATAATGTCTTTTATTGATTATTTGAAAATGATCTCACAGTTGTATGATATAACAGTACGTGTTACCTCGTGTATGAACGTATACACATACACAAACATACAATGATGTAATCATACATGTATGTACAATTATATACATTATATGCATTCTCTCCATGTGCATTCGTATTTCTTATGTTAGTCAGTATGTGTACGTATTCGGGAGATGTATAGATTTTGTGTGCGTGTTTTTGAGGTGGTCAAAGTTGATCCAAAAGTCAAAAAAAAAATCCATAACATAATTTGCCGCTATCTATATATAAAATACCAATTGTCATCCGAGTACTCGCATGCCCGCAGCGCGCGCGAAAAGCGATCATTAAATTCAATAATAGATAGACCACCCCAACACAGTACTGGTTGACGCCGTCGATACTCAGCGAGGCGAGGTAAAAGAGCATTCTGCCCGTGCGCTGATCATGAACTGAGCCTACGATCCTGCAAACAATCCCGAGTTTCCGTTTTTCCCATTTTTTATCAACATGGTTATATAGAGGCAATAAGCGAGACTGCAATTTGGACTGCAAAGCAATAACACTGACGTGTCAGGCTATTTTCTTACAAGGACAATGCTATGAACTCTACAATGTTAATGGCGCTGCTTTCACTCTCAACTCCTTTTCTCAACTTAGCCCCCTCCTTGCCCTACCCCTTTACTATTACACATTCCCACTTTGTGTGTGTGTGTGTGTGTGTGTGTGTAACTATTAACGAGTTCTCTTTAATATCGTTGGTGCAAGCATTAATGGTTGTAGTGAACATTTCATAGAAGTTTTGTTTTCACACGTCTTCATCATCTGCATTCATTCATTCATTTTCTATTATACTCTGTTATTATCAATTCTACCATCGTTACTATACTCTGATATTGATAGTACTATCATCCTGAAAAAAGACTGAAACACCTCCCAATGCGTTTTTCATTATGAAAGATGAAATTTGTAACTGCAGCATGATGCATGATTTTCTTTACTCTGACATGACCGTTCGCGCAAGCTGTTGACTTTCTCCCTATACGAATCAGCGAAAACAAGCATGATACAAACATGCAAACGACTGAAGAGACATCTTCCTTTCTATATATAGAACCAAGGAGCTGCAGCTCGAAAGGAAATAACTTACAATATGAAAAGAAATTCAGAACCAAATCTGAGATGAAGTGCCTTGAGGTTACGTGTGATCAGCGTTCCAAGAAAACGTATTTGATCTTTTTTTTTTTTTTGCCATTCCATCTTCTGCTTGGGACTGAAGAGCAAAAATGAAGAAGATCAAAGTTGTGAACTACACTGAACGATCTCACTAAAAGTACGGCTAGCCATTTCGTTCCCATTTTTGCTATATAATAACAGAATTTTAGTCCCCTTTGCCTCAAACCTACAAAGATCAATATGTCACGGTCTATTATCAGCATTCGTCAAGCATAAAATCATGATATTCTCCCATCCAAACGTGCATGGAGATACAGTATTTGGAGGAGGACTTGGGTTTATGCGATCAAACACTCGATGCCATGGCAACGTTGGAAACTAAATATTGAATCTATCAACATGATTGAAACGCTTGGGTTGCCTACGTGGTGTTTTATTGAGCAGCAATTCTGTGTACTTTTTTTTTCTTACATCGTCTGATTACAGCCGTCCGCTTTGTAATGTTGAATCCGCATGACCCTTCAACCAGATTATATGGCTTTACATGGTTGTCAAAATCACAAGATATCTCCTAGGTTGCAACTATCTCCCATTGCAATGAACCTTGCATTTAGTCAGTAATAAGTTGACATTGCTCGGGACAAAGTAGTGTATTTACCTCATTGATCACTGTTGATCAGCACAGAAATAGATGAAGACAACCATTACGAAACAACAACGTTAACAACGAAAACGTCGTACTTGCTACATCGGGCACACTCTTCATAAAGTAAAAATTACATAGGAAAGAGAGCGAATGCAATCACGTGATTTGAATAGGACTACGATGGGAAACGACAAGACATGGAGGGAAATGGAAAAATAAAAAGAGCGGTTATAAGAACGAAGGCGATACGACTGTAGTACATGACATGACGCGTTGCCCAGCGTCGGGCACGTCTATGGGGGGACAGACATTGGAAGGGCGAATTGTGAAGAGCCGTGCTAATCAACACAAGTGCCTGCTTCTGGCAATGAATAATGGCAAATTCCTCCTTTTTTTCCCCTCCCGTCGATTTACAGTTACCCTTTCCAACTGTGCACATTTTTTTTTTTTTTTTTATAAGGGGGAAGGGGAATTAAGAGCATGTTCGATTGCCCAGCAATTACATGCACAAAAGTGAGTTTTTTAACCAACGCTGTTCGGCAATGTTTTTTTTTTATTGTTTGTTTGTTTGTGTGTGTGTGTGTGTGTGTGTGTGTGTGTGTGTGTGTGTGTGTGTGTGTGTGTGTGTGTGTGTGTGTGTAAACTGAACCACATACAAGCTGCCTCCTACTTGCTTCATACGTTTGGACCGGTTGATTTGATGGTTTCTTATGATAAAACTTTTCAGAAGCATGAGGTTGTTACAACAGATCCCACAACTAAAAATTGTTTTGATACGAAGTGGCGTGCAAAAACAACTGCCTGTAATTCTATTGCTGCAATAGATGTGCATGGACCCCCAAACAACTATGGGAACAAGAGCTGTATAGGTGTACTTTTCTTAATCCCCTCTGTGTTCTGGCAGGCGATGAGAGGAAAATACGTATCTTTTGGTCATTAGAGCTATTACCAGCCCCTCTCCCTCCCCCTCCCATTTTTCGTCTGGAAAAGTATGAGCAAGTCACGTGACACGTGAGTAAAAAAAAAAATCAAAACAAAACAAAAACACAAAAGGTCGCATGTTTGACCCAGAATGAATACTCTACAGCGCTACACAGAGATATGAACATTAATCAATTTGGTTGATTTCAGATGTTCCAAATATCATGCTATTGTTATTGTGTGTAAGTTATTTGTAAATCATGTGTAAGTTTTATTTACTGGACGTCCCAGTCAAGCTTTTCATAGCCTATGGCAATCCACAGAAAATGTATATGGCATATTCCATGTACAAACTATGGGCATGTTATTTGTGTATGATGTATGTATATGTATTTTGTGAATAAATCAAATCGAATCAAATCAAATCAAATCAATCATTATCCGACGAGGAAGAGGGGATCCAGTTAGTCTACATCTTATGTAGATTACTGCTGCGTATATTGTGCTCATCGTCACATAAGCAAGGAATCTCTACCTTTGACAGGGAATGAGGTATGTTTGTCTTTCACACTTTGACAATGCAATATATTGGACCACCATCATAACAATTAATTTCATGAAGTACATATGAAATATATATATATATATATATATATATATATATATATACATACATATGAAATATATATATATATATATATATATATACATATATACATATGAAATATATATATATATATATATATATACATATATATATATATATATATATATATATATATATATATATATATATATATATATATAGAAGAAGTCTTCACATGACATATCACGGCAATTGCTTTGCAGTCGTTATTTCTCATATTATTTCAATAATCATAACGTGTTCCAACTTTCTACATTGCAAACCTGACAGATTTGAAAACACAGACATGAAAGCACTTGATGTACACACATCACGTCAGAGAATTTTGATATATTTTGTGAATTCCGTACTACGTAGCCTTGCATCATATCTTTGTTCATGATTAAATTTTTCTTCCTATAGCTAGTCTACATAAGATGTACATTACTGCTGCATAGTTTTCTCATAGGGGATAATGCCTGATATGTGCCTGGTACCCTTGTATCATTGTATGTAAATGATATTATTAATGTGTGATTTAAGTTGAAATTGATTCCTTTTGCTGATGATACCAGTGTGTTTATGTCTTTTAAAGATACTACTAATATGCAATATAAATTTGTTTTAGAGTTTGATAAATTGGTAGATTGGTTTTCTATCAATAAATTGGTTTTGAATTATAAGAAGACAAATTTTATGGTTTTTACAAATCGACATGTGAATACAGATAATACTGAAATTAAAGTTGGAAGTTATAATATTACAAGGGTTTCTTCCGTAAAGTTTTTAGGAATCATTATTGACGACAATATCTTGGACTGTTCACATTGGTGTTATTTGCGATAAGATCGCAAAGTGTTTGGGTGTCTTGAATAGGATGAAAAAGTTTCGACAAGAAATTCTATTAATTGTATATAATTCTTTAATTTTACCACATTTAAATTATTGTTTACCTGCTTCGGGAAATTCATGTGAGAAAAATATGAACAGGCTTTTTAAACTCAAAAAAATAAAAGGGCTGTCAGAATTATTTGTCATTCACCTTATCGTGCACATACAAAACCTTTGTTTTTAAAGTTGAAGTGTCTTAATATTTATGATATATATAAATTTCAAGTTGTAATTTTGATGTATTCTTGCCAAAATAATTTATTACCAAAGTCTCTTCTGGAGTGTTTTAAACTGAATAAAAGTGTTCACAGTTATAATACAAGAAATGTAAATAATTTTCATTTGCCACAAATTAGAACATCTGTGTATAAGAGATCTGTATTTTTCTCAGGACCGCGTATTTGGAATCATTTGTCAGAAATTATTCAAAAGAGTCAAGGTTTAAATTGTTTAAAAAGGAGATATAAACAATATTAATTTTGTTGAATAATGTGTAATAATTTTCATAGGAAATTATATCATTTATGTAATGGGAATGTTGTTTCTGAGTATGATCAGGTATTCTGTACATTGTAATTCCATACAGGTGTAGTGTTATGTGATTACTGCGTGTGAGTGTGTGAGTGTATGTGTGTGTGTGTGTGTGTGTGTGTGTGTGTGTTCTGTTTAGTGTATAATTGTTATGATTATCTCAGGGTCTCAGCTTTTATAAGGCCTCGGCCTTTTTGCTGATTCGTTACACTTGCATAATTTCTCCTTTTTTGTACAAGTGTCATGATCTTTGTATTGTCTTATTTTGTGATGTATCTTTGTATGTTTTATGCCAAGTGTTGAATAAAAGAACTTGAACTTGATCTTGAACTTGTATAGTCCAAATGAGATACAAGGATCCGAAACGCAGCTAAACGTACGTACTACATCCATACACACAAACAAGAACACACAAATTTGCCAAGACTTCGAGTTGTAGCTGTGGCTTAATGGCAACAAAATATTCAGAACACGCACTATTTTGATTAATTCCACCGGACGAAAATCTAATTTGATGAAGTAATCCTGTCTGATAAAATAGATAAAAATTTAAATTGTTTTTCTTTCTATCCTTTTTTCTTTGGTTTATAAAAGCTTAAGTTAGCATTTTTTTCCCTCGAAAATTTTCAGATTACTCAATTCGCAGATAACTCTCCGGCGCAGCGACGTTAATGTTGGTAGGATTACCAAGGGTTTGGCAATATGCAGGGAGCCGTCAACCTGGTATAGAATAGATGCTGTTCATCTATAATGTAATTACTTGCCGGGGTACCCGGGGAAAACCATCCTTTCTAATACGTCACCCATATCATAATGTGGAACGTTGCATAAGTCGCGCGCATAGTATATAGCTTTTACAGATCATGTAGTCGGAGCTTACGTGTAAGCAGGCCGAGGTTTGGGGAGCCGAGGTGGCCAGCAGCTGTGAGAGGTAAAACAAGACGAGGAAGAGGGGGACCATCCTGATGTTGATCGAGGGATCCGGGGGTTGTGGGAAATTCGGAGGAGAGACTACGAGACAGAATGAGAAAAGACGGAAACCAAATCGAGTTGTTCGAGCGCTTGAAGGGGAAAATAAAGATGGGGACATGATAAGATTTCTTGCTGAGAGAACAGGATGAGGAAGAGGAGGAGGAGGAGGAGGTATTAGTGCGTGTTGGCTGGGTATGGGGTGGATGATAGAGTGGGTCCCTGAATTAGAAATAGATAGAGCGCATCAGTGCAGAGATGAGAGGGTTCATCCTTTACCTATCATCGGAATGAGGCTCGCCAAGGGCTGTGACGATCAAATCTGTCCCCACTCTTCAACGTCGTGTAGATGATGGTATTATAATTAATGATGGTGACTACAATGACGACGACGATGAGGATGATGATGACGATGGCAAGAATTAGAAGCCACTTTGTAGACGAGGAAGAGGAGAGGAGAAGAGAAGGGACATGCACTGGACTCCGGGATGGATGGATGGAAGGAACGCTTGATGGAGATTAGGGACTTTTGGCCGGAGGTCATGGAGGAGGCAGCAACTTGTCAATCAAGTGGGCTGGATGATGGGAAAGGAGGAAAATAAGCGCTCCTCCGCTGTAGTATCTGTTACATAAAAGTGATGATGGTGGTGTTGATGATAACGACGATGATGATGATGGTGATGATGACGACGATAATAATGGTGACGGTGATGATGATGACGATGATGATGGTGATGATGATGACAATGATAATAATGGTGAGGGTGATGATGACGATGATGATGACGATGATGATGGTGATGTTGATGACGGTGATGATGATGACGATGATGATGTTGATGATGATGATGGTGACTGATAATTGTATACACAAACATACACATACACAGACAAACACATTCGCCATCGCACGCACATTCGCTCACACACACATCCATTATGCGCATGCGCACACCTGTCGTCTGCACTCATATCTTGTTTACCACCGGCACATCGGTGATGTGTATGGGGAATTTGTCTTCAAATGATATAGGCCATACAGAATGCCGTCGGCGAATTGTACTCTATCTCCGACACCTCCATCATGAAACGCGGCTTGTCAGCTTGACCTCCTTTTACGGAAACTAAATAATGCACAAAATTTCACTCCCTTGGGAAAGACGCCGCTAGGATGGCAAACGGGGATGGAATTCTGTTGTAATTTCCCCAGTACCCCAAGTTTCTTTTTTTCTGTCTCTCTTTTTTTTTTTTTTTTTTGGAATGCGGTTGGACAGCATGTTGAGAAATAAATGCAAAAAGGACACAGCGACACACACGCACGAGTTCACGCCGCGCTCTCCAAAAGACGAATACATTTACATATAGGAATCGCAAAGACCGGAACAACAGAATGCATTGTTGAAAAGTATGAAAAATAAGTCTAGTGAAAACGATCTTATCCAATATTACCGAAAACGAGAGTGCTTGTTATTTTCGGGTGTTACTTGTATTTCCATGTCCGTTTTGTATAGTCTTCCTTGATATCATTTTCAAACGTTTGATTAGATTGAGTCTAATTTCAGCATTCAAGTGTAAACTAATCTCACTTAATTTTAGCTTTAGAAAAAAAAAGTCTGCTATGCAAGGTGAAAGTTTGCCTTGGTTGTTGCAAGAAGAAAAAACAGGCTTCAACCTATGTTTTGTTCCAAATGTATTTCAATAAATTTGAGTTGTTTTGCAATTTTAACCATGGTATAAGGACCTTTCCCATGCTCCATTTGAACATACATTTGTAATGACATGCTTTTTAGTAAGGACTCACGTAACTTCCCCAAATTTATCCAAATGTTATTATCTTTGGAGCTTAAATTTCATGAGTTCAGCTTAACTTTCCTTTCTTTGTTTATTATTTGCAAATTTAAAAACAAGTAAAATCAGCTGGAAAGTCTTTTTGCTTTATACCTCATATCAATTGACTCAACTTTAATCCTTTCTTTGCCAGCGACTTTGGACAGTGTGTATAGCACTATGGGGTTTTGTGCCAATAACTGGTACCCAAAGCATGCAAAGGCTTAACCATTCGACAAAGGATGATTATGAACGCTTGTGTAACGGAAAATTGTGACAAACATTATAGTAGTCATTTCTTGATTGGTCGTGTTTTCAAGGAAGACTGATAAAATCGTCCGGGCGAGGATCTTACCGTACGATTTCTCCCTCGGGGCCAATTAGACATCCATCATTATAATATGCGTGGTGCTCTTCATCATAATCAATTATGGTAGCTGCTAAAGCTCCTCATAGCATGCTCAACATGGCCGTGTATTCTTCTCGAAAACAGACATCCTGACGACTGCACATGTACTTAAAATTCAGAAATGGACCGCCCGTCGTTCATTATATTGAAGGGAGCAAGGCGATGTCACGGCCAAATCCGATAATATACCGGAATCGGACAAAAGCTTCGTCAAACAGTGCGCTTCGGCTTCAAGAAGAGGAAAAATACAGGAAAGACGAAAGATAATACTCCCTTGGCCTCTCGAGCTGTCACGTGATATTTGACCCTGCATCTAACAAAAAACAAAAAACAAAACAAAACACGGGATGAGCTGTTATGGAGGAATACCACCAAGGGGCATTCTGTGAATTCAGCGAAGGCTCTTATTACATATTGTCTTCTAGCTGTCGTAATTTACCCCTTTCAACTAAACGAGGCGCCTTAGCTTACGCTAGGCTATTATTCTGACGCCGACGTTGTTTTTCTGGAACTCACGGTCCCATAAGGAATCTAAACATCGAAAAATACGGCACTTGTTAAACGCATATGGCATTAATTGAGTTTTGACGGAAGAAGATTTTCTCTTCTTGCAACTTCACGAATCATTCAAACATTTTTGTGCTCTGTAATGTATAGGAATTCGTTATTTATGTGACTGACACAGAGAAGGATTAACATAATTTTAGTGTAGGTGTGAATGTAGATTGGTTAGATACTTCGGAGGCTCGATTTTGTGTGAACCAAGCTGGTATTCTTTAATGCAAGCTAATGTCTAAGAAACACAAAGTGTAATAAAACATAAGCATCTCTGTTGGCAGATGCAACAGAAACTTTTTACTTACAAAAAAAAAAGATTGAATGCAAAATTTCCTCCTTTCCTCACACAGCATATTACTTGTGAGTTTTACAAGACACGAGGTATAATGTTTGTCTGAATGCTGTTAACGCACCTGTCACAATCTACTTATAGTTAACGTCGCCAAAAATCATGTAAAACAAACGGCTATACCAAGGCAAGAGAACAAAATCTTTGCTCTCTAATGCTCCTTGAAACTTGGGTCTTCATCTCCGTTTTACTCCTTTTCTTTTCTTTTCATTACAGAATATCGATAATATCATTTTGTTCTCACAAAATATGTAACATGAGATAATCACACATTGTATAATTACGCAATGATGAGACGTTCTTAGATGGAAGTATCTTGTGAGATGCATCAAGACTGTTCTCCGTTTTACTTTAAGACCATAATGAAGAAACATTTGCTGCTGAGATACAATCATGCGTGATTGATTTGAATATCCAGACCTGGTTATGCGTTGTCATCTTTTCTTCTGAATTGTTTCAAGTCACAATTCCCAGCACTGTGCAGTAATTTGCACAAACAGCACAAACATATTGACAAACGTAGGCAGTTTCCTTTTGTAACATGATTACTAGGACATTATTTTCTGTATCCTTCGCACTCTTGGATAGGTATTTTTGGGCTGCTATCGCTTCAAGTAATGGCATAGTGTCGCCTTATAATGCATCTATCGCAATTGCGTTTACTTTATCAAATAGGGTTTTTAATCAAATAATATACCGATGTACACTGCATATAATTTGATTGTTGGTCATCTGGTTATTTTGTCATGTATTATACAGTGTCATAATCATTATTGTAAACGTCTATTTTAAAGTAAATTCAGAAGAGTATCAGCAAACAAATGACAAACAATAAACAAATATAAAGCTTCTACACACACACACACACACACACACACACACACACACACACACACAAACGTGTAAAGAGTACCCTCCCCCTCCCTTTAATGTTAAGGGGGACGTCTATTGAGACGGACACGATTTGCTCCGTGTTCTCTGTCACCCGAATTTCTGCCATTAAATGGGAGATATCTAATAGCAACCCTATGATAATGCAATTAGCACCGAAAATGGATAAGCCAAGGACGGGGAAAGAGACAAGATCATTGCAATTTGGAGAGGAAAGAGGAAATTGATATGGTGGGAGAATCGAGTGTCTATCTTCTGGCCGGCATCCCTCATTACTTCGAAGAGCGCCATTCTATTACCTTCTTATACATTTCCAGCGTCTCACGTTCTGACGGTGCGGCCCGCCATTTCATTTGAAAAGGTCACTGGGGGAACACTCTTCTATTGGAATGTTTGTAGACAAACAGACACAGTCATACCATAGTGACACAGGGTGACGATGTCTATTCAATGGATAGTGCACTAATGTGTAAGCCTTACGAGGTATTGATAGCCTATTTATTGTAATGTATATATACACATATACATGTACATGTACATACACATAATTATAACAATATGTACGTTTATGAAGAGTTCCTTTCCTAAACATGCTGAATTCATTTTTTTTTTCATCAAATTGGACATTTTGATTGCATGTAGTGTAATAATGTAGGCCTAAATGTATTCATCTTTATTAGTTTCATACTATAAACTCTCCAAATTATCAAAATTCTTGTAAGAAAACGGATAATCATGCAGGCAATCAAAAAGAATGAGTTTAGTTCCAAGAGATGCTAAATCTATTTCACTTTCATTCCAAATGGTGCTAAATCCAGTAGAATCCAATCGGGAGCCCGTGTACATGCTGGACTGCAGTTTAACCCCATAGAAGGCTAGGCTGGATAGCTTTCCTATTGTAGCTGTGCAGCTTTCCAGATGATCCACATACTATACTTGATTATTGGCTGCGCAATGTCTCAATTCAATGCATTTTATTCTTTAGAGAGATAGAAGAAACCGGATGAGAATGTGTAGAAATAACAAGTCATCTCAGACACAGAAAAATACACAAAGTCACAGAAACTATATTAGTCACTAAAACAGTATTCAAGTGATGTACATCACCTTCACTAAAATTATTCATCCAAAAGGTGCGAACTCCACAAAATCCAAAATAATTTCAATTCTTAACAATTAGTGTAGACACATCATATTTTTCAAAGTCATATTTTCTTTAACGTATTATGAGGTGTTACCATGGGACATGAAATCATTTTTCTTTCAAAACATTTAGAAGCATGTGAAATAAAAAAATCCATTTTTTTCATCCCTACCACTAAAAGTGGATTTAACACCTTTTGGAAAGGAACATGAAATAATCATGAAACTTCATCATCATAAAATGGTAGTGTCACTTTGTCTATAAGAGTTGACGTGCCTTGAAATCATGTGTCTATATCTCATGTTCTATGAGTAGGCTGTGCAAATCTTTACAAATGCCTTTTCACTGTCATGCTACACATAATAATCCCTCTTCAATGTATACTAGAAGTCTTTTTTTCTAGGCTTCCCGTGCTTGCAGGACTCTCGACCTAATAAAAGAAATGCCAAAAAGATTCAGAAGGATAGTACTAACGAGTACGGCAAATAGTCTTAAATAGGGCGAAAAAAAGTGGAAGCCCCTCCCCCTCCCCCCCCCCCCCCCCACACAAATTTATACAAATACAGGAGCAAAAAATGTATATAACAAAAAGAAAAAAAGAAACTATTCGATACTCTAAGTAATTTAGGACCGTCGTGAACGATGTTTACATCGAGATACTTGACTCAATTTCTATAAGTTCATTTCTTTGTCGAGGACACAAAAAGACCGGCGAGTATAAAAGTGGGATCGTCTCTGATGGACTATTTGGAGAGTAACAGTTGTAAGCTTGCTTACAACTCCGAGCGTTTATTAGTCACGACGTGTTGGGACTGAACGTCTCACTTCATTGAATAGATATCAAAGGATTTATAAGCAAAGAGACGATGAATTACCTATAAGACGGTTCAAACGTTTAAGATACATCCTTCTCCCCTACTCCCGAAAGACCATCTTGGTTCAATATCAAACAGACAAAACTAACGTGCATAAAACGTATGATGTATGCATTGTAATAACTGTGCAGTAGCAGTATAGTCGCAGTAATAGTAATATATATGATACTAATAACAATGATGATTATAACCATATAATGATTATGGTCTTACAATTATATAGGGTATCATAATAAATAAGCGTTAACAGTGCTGTCCAATAAGGCCCTGGTGTTACTATAAACGCAGCATTGCCAGGTACATCATTTTACACACCAAGATCAGGCGGGACAACAGGTTTACTTGTGCGAAACATCTTGTCAAGGACAAACACACCTACAAGAATTCGAACCCAAGACTTTCTGTGTATTATACAAATCCGAAGTCTCGTCCACTCTATCACAGTGCTCCGACTTGTATAAAAAATCCAAGCCACTTTATCGGAAAAGATCAACCTGTTTCAAAAACCAAACCGGCGAAGGACAAAATCATTGCAAAGATACAAAATCTATGTGTCCCCCCCAAAAAAAAAAAAAAGAATTATTCAATGACTTCTGCTCCCTAAAGTGATATGTCTATGTAGTGAGCATAATGAGTTTGCGGTGATACAACACAGAACACAAAAACCTTCACTCGTCATGGTGACATGGCAGCATAATTATGTGTACACAAAATCGTAGCAATTTTATTGAAGTGAACTCCATTTCATTGCTAAGATCATCCTTCAAAATATGTCCTAACAAAAGAGTTTTTCACACACCACTACATCTCTCAGGATGATTACCGCACATCCGGAGAACTGCATTACCTTCTACACGTCTAATTGATCAGGCAACGTCTTCGCATTGATGATATATACAAGTAATAAAAATCGATTTTGACATGAGAGATCTGGGAAATATTGATTCCTGGCAGGAAGAGAGAGAGAGAGAGAGAGAGAGAGAGAAACTGAGGAAAACAGATGTGAAATCATGAAAGTCATTCGCTACTAATTCGCTACTACCCTATAATCAGACTAAACTCTCTCTCTCTCTTTCTCTGTGCCTTTTGAAAGGATTTTCAGTTGTTCGATTTCAAGGACGGACAACTAGCTCTTACCAGCGATATCTAATCCATCCTCTCTCTGCCTGATATACTCAGTACTTGAACTATAGCATTACATCATGTTTTTGCTATAGAGATGTTCATAATTCATCGTGTAAAGTAGTGCATCACGTCCGTGTATAGTTTTGCGACGCATTGTCATGGCGGAAATAGTGGAGGTCACGTGGTAAATACGCGGCGCCACGATTGCATTCCCCCAAACAGCTGCTATAGAAGAATGAGTAAGCATGGCACGTTCAATGATAATATTCTCGTCTTCATTCTCCACCTTCATTTGCATGCACGTGCATTCGCCTGCGGCTCACTCACTTTTTTTTTTCCCAAGACAAATGCAAAAGAAGTATCATTTCCTAATAATGTCTTCAAAGGTCTTGCATTGTGTTAATGCATGTACTTAAATAGCCAATGAGGTACTCCAAAATGCCCATCGGAGCTGTAGCTGCATGATTGTGTAAAGCAATCTATTCTATAGACACTTCAGAGGTTCCCTGATATCCAGTTCTGGTTCTGTGTCCGTGAATGTATGTCTCCACCACACAAATTCAGAAAATTTTTAGTTTGGATTTGCTTCTTTTTTTTTGAGAATCTAATTTTTCTTTTTCTGCACGAGCAGAAGCTCCGCCTCTTATAACAAAATATTGCCTTCCGATCAACAATCAACAGAAATGTCAGTTGAAATGAGCATAGCAATATACAGTTTGGCATGCATGTTGCCACAAGCAAAGTGCACCACGCAGCTCACAAGGCAGGTTTCACATTATATACATCCACACAGTTTTTGCTGTACTCTCAGCCCTGAAATACTTTCTACAAATAAAGCAATGACCACATTAAAGGAAGGGTTCTGAGGTGATTTTCTACGAGACCCGTTTTGCTATTTTGCGTTTATGAATCCGTCAAGGCATAAGGAGAATAACATTAAGCATTGGGATGCTGCTTTAACTAGATTTTTACACTGTTGATGACATCAGGAAAGGTAACAGAGAAGTGATATTAAAGCAGTCTTAGGGGTGGAGCTTTGTGGGTGTAATAAAAAAAAAATGAGTAAAAATCTGCGATGTATATTATTATTAAAAACACTCTATAAGAATGTGATTTGTAGACCTATTCACATCAGAAGAAGCCAACATGTAATGGATGCCACGGTACTTTTAAACTGCAATTACAAATTAATTCCACTCAACTGAAGAACGCAAACAAAGTTACGTGACTTTCCCGCATTACATGTGCATTCGCAATCAACTCCGTAATAATTTTGCTTTAATTAATTCACGAAAAACATACCAGAAACAGAGTTGTTCCCATGTTCCGCGTAATAATTCTATGAAGGAAAAATCGATGCTGCATTGTTACGGGAGAATAGACTGATTGCAAAGTACAATTATAAACTACCTATATACTGGATGTTTTCGTGGTCTAACTTTTTTTTTTTGATACGGCTGTTAATTTAAAATTGTGGATAAGTCCATAAAAAATAAAAATAAAATGTTGCAATAAAAAACAAGAAAAAATGACGGTGACCCTTCTAACAGAACTGGGGCAGTGTTGTAATAGCTGTCTTTGCGCAATTTTTGCCTTTGGAATCTCTGTTACTTAATTTTCTATTTATGCTTTTTATACTCTGCGTAATTTGCCTAGGAGATGCACAGAGACTTGCAGGAGGGGATAAAGATTTCCTGAACTATTAACCATGGCTAACAAATTTCCAATAGTCTTTCTAGTAATTGTCAGTAGATTAATAACTTAATCTCGGCTTAACGATAATTGAATTCTGGCTATCCAACAGCGACGTGACCTCTACTCATCCATGAACTCGAGAAAATAATTAGTTGCTTATTTTGTTTACAAGCGTATATAAGCGGGACTTACCACTCTGTATAAAGTAAAATTAGGGGGAAATCCCGTTACTGAATGACATGTGTTAGCTCGACACACATGCACATACGACACACACACACACACACAGACACACACAAACACACACACATACACACACACACACACTATCTCTCTCTTCCTCTCTCTTTCCCATATAAGGAATGGCCTTAAAAGGATTACATTCTCCATCTCAGATATCTCATACTGAAGTTTTATGAGTCATTTTTATGTATGTATTTCTATTGAGTTGATTAATTATCCATATGGAATTTTTTTTTATTTGGTCGTATCTATTAATTCTCTCGGGACCCCATGGGATGGAAAACAAGCAGTAGCCTTGTTGATATTACAGCTGAATGGGCAATCCCTCCGTATTCATGTATATTTTGTTCTCTTTTTGTGTACTGTCTCTGTATCCACTATGATATTTTTTTTTTGTATTACTCTACTTTTTAATGCTTGAACAAGGAAACAGATAAACAAATACACAAAACTACATATATTTATATATGTATATATATATATATATATATATATATATATATATATATATATATATTACTTCTTGCCTTGGCGAAGGTAACAAAATACACCAGTAAATGTTGAGGTATAGGGTCGAACATCAGGTGTTATGACCAAACCGAATAGTTTCATTGCTTTACAACCATAAACAAAGTTTGAATGCTCAAATCTACACCACATGTTACCAGGCACTGCCAATTTTACACATTAAAGGCCCATTTAAGTTTAATGGGCTCGGGCGAAAAACTTTCCGCTCCATGATAACAGTAAGCGGACGGCGACGTAATTTATGCACTAACTACATTACTATAGAAGTATATGAACAGAGTCTGTCGAAACAGACTGTCCTCTAATACCACATAACTATACCACAGACATGACAAGATAAACAATCAATTAACGATAGAGAGAAGACACAATTCATTGACCTATCCGCATAGTACAGTGCCTTTCTGTCTCATCTATATCGTACAGAAGTCTCAATCATCTCCTCCTTAGACTTTAACATAAAAAGGCCCCACCCCCCCCAAAAAAAAAAACAACAACAACAAAGAAGAGAGAAAGAGAGAGAGAGGGAGAGGGAGAGAGATACTGTAGATAGAGAGAGGGAGAGAGGGGGAGCAGGCCGTAAATCTCTATCGAAATCTATTACCGCGCAATATCCGTCGAAATGAATTCGTTATTGGACAATTTGTTCCGCCCAGAAATATGCATAGGTTGGAATTTATTACTCTCGAAACGGAACCCGATCGAACCTCGTATGGAGGGGTATGCATGGCGAGCTAAGCTGAGCGAGACGCTGCTATAATGCCTCAGAACAGAAAGATCATAGACACTAAGGGCCATCATTATTTTGTCAAAGCCCTTTCACTTTCAAGAAACAAAAACAACGTAAAAAACAAACAAAACTTGCATGGGGATCTAGAAAGGACATTGACTCGTCTGAATAGCGTCTAACAGTTGTAACGTGTATACTTTTATGCGTTCAGGCGTTATGCTTTCTATACGCTACATTTACCCGACAAAGCAGACCGTGTCATTTGCTTATATAAAGACGCCACTGAAACATCAGGGGGTTCCAGGATTGAACGGGAACACGAGAATATTCGTGGGAAACGGAAAAGTCTGTCAAGTTTTCCATGTTCTCTTTTACACCATTTTGTCATTTTAAAAAAAAATCATATTATAGTATGGTATATATATTGAATGTCATATCGGTTCATATGAAATTGAATTGAATTTGGTTTGGAATTGAATTGAATTACACAGACTCTCATAATGCAGCTCACTTTTTATTCGTGACAAGGTGCGGTAAAATATTGAGCGTTTGTTCGCTACAGGGGCGGATCCAGGGAGGACCGCAACCGGCGCACGCCCCCCCCTTTATTTTTTGTTGAAACAAAAGAAATAAAAAGAAAAAATGGGGGAGGGGTGCGTGCGCCCCCCTTTAATTTTGTAAACGCGCCCCCTCTTTACGAAATTCCTGGATCCGCCCCTGCACTATTCTATAACCAAAGCCTTGTGGGTTCCACAAGTTTGAATTGTGTCCAATTACTCACACTAACTATAGTCATGCTTAGAAGAAAAAAAAATCTGAAAAAGAGTTATTGTCTTATCATTGGATAACAACAGAAAGTCCCACGATACTCGGGCGAGAAGCGCAAATATGCCGTGTTTTCATCATTACTATTATAATTATCGTTAACATATAACAATCATGGTTGTAATTATCACTTTACTCATCATTATCATCACTAATGGCTGCCATCTTATAATCATCATTTTCGTAACGATTCTGGTTCAAACGTTTCTCTTCGTTCTGACCTGAATCCTCTGAAAAGGACACCTCAAGGAAACATCTTGGAGACACTAGAGGAAATTGCTTACAATAGCTGCCATGCCAAGGCATTTGACCGCTTTTGTAAGTGCATCATCGTGGATGATTATTTATCGTTAGGATTAAATCGTATCTGTAAAATGAGCATTGTTGCCTGCTCAGTGGTGGTGATGTGGAGAGAATTGTAAAAAATTTGCAATGAAAACTTGCTCTTCCATGAACAAAATCGACATGATAGCAAAATGTGTTACATCCATAAATCGCAGGCACGCATATTGGTCTTGGAAGTAAAAGGTCACGGTGGGTGAAATGCTTTAGCTTTTTTTGTGAAAAATGTGAAAAATTGGTAATTGGAGCGTAAGTCATATCTATTTCACTCATACACATGTTATTTTGGCTATTTGCGGACCCACTTGTGACTTTGGGAATCGTTACGCTTGTATTAGACACACAGACAGACAGACTAACAGACAGACAGACAGACAGACACACACACACACACACACACACACACACACACACACACACACACACACACAACACACACACACTGAAAGCACACTTTTTTATGTGTGAGTGTGCCTATCTGTGAAAGCATGTTAGGACTTGCATAAGACATAATGGCATTCCAGAAAATGCTGAATCTGAATCCTGCCCTTTGCTATATCAGCATCTTTTATGAGCGAGATGGCTTACTCGCACAGGTCCTCCTGAACCACAAATGAACATGGCAAGCTGACAGTGCTTCGGGGAGCTACGTGTGCCAGGGATTTTCAGATAGAGCACCGCGAACACTGAAGAGGCTTGCTCAGGGTAACTAAGACCATAATCTATCATATCAAGCCATACCATCTATACTCTTGGTGGATACCGCAGTAGGACAAAATGTGTCATCAAGCGAAAACTCGGTCGCGACATGATAAGAGACAACCGCCTGAATCAGTGACGCGAGCGGTATATGTTAGCGCGATAAGAGTGGTCTCACCAATCATAGCCTTTTTTTTTCTGAGTTTGGCCCACACAGCCCCAAAAGGTGAAGAGATCACGTGAAACTGACGTCACAAGGAGACGTGATCGAGCCCATTGTGACATCTCATGTCGCTGAGCTGACACTTTCCTCCGCAACTTCCAGAATGAGCAATGATCAATTTTGAACAAGAAGTATTGAGAAGTATTAACGAAACGACGAATGTGATGAAGAAAATAATCAGAAAAAAAAAGAGAGCGAAAGCCATGAAAGCAAAGAAAACAATGAAGAAAACAAAAATAAGAATGACAAGAGAAAACGGGCAAAGAATGCGAGAAAAAGGAGATGATGCCGGAAATCAATGAATGACAATAAAAACAAGAAGAGAAGAAGAAAATGAAAATGTTATACGAAGCAGTAACCCTTAATTCTATGAATCATTCAGCTTCCATTTCAGGAAAGAGCAATATCGCAATAGAGACATGTATAGCACAATTTGAAGTGTGTTGAATGATATCCGAAGAAAGTGTTGGGTAAGTGTTTACAAGTATATACGGTCTAGAGGAACACATTGCTTAAGTATTCATATCGGTCGTGTGTGTGATGTCGGTCTTCACTAAACTACCAACAATTTATCTTTTTTCTATTAAAATTCCCTTACCAGTATTAACTCCTTTACGGTCTTGTTAGACTGTGAAAGAAGATAATAGTGTGTTGGAACTCGTATTCTGAATAATGATTACGGAGGATTTTTTTTTTTTTTCTTTTTGTCAGGAGAAGAGAAGACGTGCAAGCTTAGATTAATATCACCCATCCACTGCGGCTTTATTTAAAGATGCCCACAAGAATTGAGGAGAATTAAAGCTTACTATGATGGATGGGGGATCTTTGGCACATGGTGGGCTGAATTTCCCCGAAACAATCTGAAGCTACATTTGTTAGAACTGTAATATGATAACGCAATGCATTTTTCGCAATGTTATTTTGTCGGTTTGATCACTCTGTTCTCTTCTATGCAGGCGTATATAGTTATCACTCAATGGTTACTTTCTGTTCTGTGTCTATTGCGCAATTTATGCCGCAATGCGCCTTGAGCACCCATTAAAGTTTTTTCTTTTTAACATGTTACTCACTTTATAATCACTATTTACTAGAATTTCAGTGTCTGGTCAACATTTTTCTTGGAAAGTTTTAGATCATAATTCCAGTGATGTGTACTGCGTTGATTCTTTGCTATAATCGAAATTCCTGTAGCTTTTAGAGCTTCCTTTAGACTTCCTTTTACGTGCTGGCACTGTTTCAGCTCATCTTTTCGGGACACAGAATGCTGCATGAATTAAGACATTTTTATGCCGTTCAGTCTTTCGACCTCCCGGCAATTGAAAAATAAGTCCCATAATCAGCCAGATATTACTGCACATTTAGCATCCAACCAGTAAGCTTGCATGGACCTGAACATCATGAGGATATCACTTAGCTATCAAAAGTATATGTGTGCATTTGTGTGTGCGTCAGAGAGGGAGAAAGAGAAATATAACATATTATATAGGGCCTATATATAACGTATATATATATATATATATACATATTATATTCAAATATACATATGTATACATATATATATATATATATATATACCATTTTTTATATGATAAAGATAGAGAGAGAGAGAGAAAGGAGGGAGGGTGAGAGGGAGTGGGAGAAATTACAAAACCAGGTACATTAAAACTAGAAGGAAAGGGCAAATTCAAATGAAAGAGAGAGAGAGGGGGGGGGGGAGAAGAAGTGTGGAATATATAAGTATAGTCTGGTAGAAAATATATAGGCATACAGACAACAGCGGGCGAGGAGCAAGGCTTGGCATCAAACCACTCCTCTGTGGCGGCATCTTGGGACGCCATGATGGAGAAAGACGCGGTGGAAAACGAAATCGACGTTTAAATGGCCATCGGCAACATTGGCTCCCCGAGATCGACCGTATATCCCACACGAGGGCTATCCCATCCCGTTTGATGCTTTGCGGGTAAAAACGAAAAATGCCCAAATCATGCCTGACAGTGGTTTAGTGCCTGTACGGGCTCCCATGTGAGATAAGCTGCGGCTTGTGGCACTCAGAGAGAAATTGGAACCACGCGAATAATGTCTTGAGCGTGATAACAGCAGAAGCTAGATACCGCTACAATATTTTGGAAATGTCATCTGAGGGGGAGGGAAAGGGAGCTATTTTCAGGTTGTGAACAGTGTTGAACAAAATCTTAAACAATATTTCGTAAGCTTTGCAAAGTTCGTGATCTATATAGAGTGTACTGTATTATGGTGATCTGGAAAGTAAGCTGCTTTGTCTAACTAAAGCAATACATAGAAAGAGTTTTGGTGTGTGTGTGTGTGTGTGTGTGTGTGTGCGTGTGTGGTGTGTGTGTGTGTGTGTGTATGTGTTTGTGTTTGTGTGCGTGCGCTAATATAAACCTTTATATTCCGAATGCAATAAAATGCACACTGGCATTTCTAGATTATCAAACAAGCAGGTAATTACAATGTACATTAGCGACGACGATCATTATCCACCCATGCACGCTGACTACTTGACATCAAGAAAATGTCAGCTGTTCGAATCTGCGGTGGAACGTCTAGGAAAGACAAAAATAACAGTAAGAAAAAAAACATAAGGGAGGAGAAAAAAACAACAACAAAGATCAGACAAACACAGATATCATTCACCAGTGGTCTCACAAGGGCGGCCAATCTCCAGAGTCCGATTACAGCGAGTTCACTGCTCTCGCTACGAGTGTATTATATTCCGGGACATGATGACGCACTATAGCGGGGCGTTTCGTTGCAAATGCCAGTCGGTAGCATATCGCTGATTAAGGATTTCGAAACACTTTGGCATTCATCACTGCGGGTATATGGCACCGTCTTCCCGAGGGTACGCGATTATTATTCAACCTCCTTGAAAGGCTACGTTTGCCCTGCTCTGGTGCTCACAGAAAAAGAAGAAAAAGAAGAAGAAGACGAAGAAGAAGAAGGAGGAAGAGGAGGAGGAGGAGAGGGAGAAGGGGAAGAAGAAGATGATGATGATGAAGAAGAAGAAGGAGGAGGAAGAGGAGGTGGAAGAAGAGGACGAGAAGAAGGAGAAGGATAAGAAAAGGGGAAAACCCAGAAACAACAATCGATTAACCAAACTCCTGAGGGGGTCCTACATCTTCATCTCGTGTAGTATTGATGTGTCATTTATTTATTCATAATTACAGATTGTTGTCTTGATGGTGAAGCCAGTTTCCAATGAGATGGAAATAGATTATCTCTCCCCCTCATCCCTCATCTTTCTTTCTTTGGAGGCAGGTCCAGGTAGGAACGGACAGCTATGGGACATTGACGTTATGATAAAACTGCGATATCTACGTTAGATGTTGAAACACCATCTGCTTTGCAGCTTACGCAGGCAAATTAAATCCTCTTTTTATCATTACAGATTCTTGCTACTAATTCCTACATAGGAATTTAATTTCGTTTGAACAGACCACCATCTTAATAGTTTAACTGGAGTAAAACGACATTATTATTATTATTATTATTATTATTATTATTATTATTATTATTATTATTATTATTATGTTATTGTTATCTGCATTTCCCGGTACATCTCTCCAAGTGTTTTATGGCTACTATGCGGACAAATTATGTTTAATCCTCTGAATGGGGAGTCAAAACAAAGAATATATTTCTGAAATCAGAGGGTTTAGATGATGCTTGTGGAGATTGATAATGCTTTCCTTCTCAGTGTGGGGAAAAGTTGAGTCTTATGTCGTTTGTCATTTTCCTTTTAAAGGTTCACTCATAGGAATGTTATCCGTAGACATCAATGTGGATTGAGAGAATTCAAAACAGAGAGCTTCGTCAATGAAATATGATCATCTCCTTTATACAAATATGATTATTTTTTTTACAGCTTTGATGATTACACTTATCACCCCCTCTCTCTTAAAACTCTTGAATTAATTGCCTAATGTTTCTCAAACTTTCACGGATGTGTCTTTACTCGCCTGTTAGTTTTGTCTACTTTCACTGTACCCTCATGTTTAGTGACACTTCCCTCTAGGCTTCGCTGTAAAGTGTGTGTGTGTGTGTGTGTGTGTGTGTGTGTGTGTGTGTTTATTTGTTTGTGTGTACCTGAATGAATTTGTGTGTATGGGAGTGCACGTGTATGTGTCTACATAATCATTCCACGTGATGTAAACGAGGTTCATTTCCGTCACCATGCTATCCACATGAAACTATTGGGAAGAAAATGTGTGTTAAATGCGGGATTAAACGTGGGATATAGAGTGTGATATATAAGGCATGTACCTTTACCTGGCACGGTCAGTGTGGTCAGTTAGGCAGCAAATGCAAAGAGAGTGGGGGGGGGGGGGTCAATGTGGTCAGTTAGGCGGCAGATGCAAAGAGAGATGGATAAAGGGAAAAGTTGATGGGTGACCAGCATTCTTGGTGACGCATTGCGCTGATTGATATCATCATCCTTGTGCCAAGAGAATCGAGAAATATTTAATCTCTTATACTAAACTTCACATCTGCATTCAAAGTTTGCATATTGGTGGACATGATTATGTCTATCTTTACCCTATGATAACGGGCATTGACGGGTGAGAGAGAGAAAGAGAGAGAGCACAATTTAACTGATTAGGGCCTAAGCCACGAAGACGAATTCAAAACACACAACAATATAAACAATCTCAATTGCAATCAGAGAGGGGATGTATCTCTCACATGGTAGGGTAAATGACTTACTCGTATATAGCATAATACAAATACTAGTAATGCATGGGGGGGGGAGGTAGAACACGCAGGTCCGCCTCGTTATAATTGAAAGAGCTACGTCAGCGACAATAGTTTGATGTTTACAAACGACAAGCTTGACAGACAGACAGACAGACAGACACACAGACCCACACACACACACACACACACACACACACACACACACACACATACAAAAGGCGAAGAACCTGACATCTCCGTGATAAGTCTGTACGAAGGTAAAATACGCAATTATGTTTACGCACGGCATTGTGAGAATTCTCGGAAAAACGACAGTAAAAGACATTGGTAGAGAGCGAGCGAACACAAAACCAAGATTTTTTTTTAAAATTCCAAGATACTATGATTGTATTCGAGCAATTTGCCAGAAAATTTTCAAGTCACTAACTTGCATCAGCTTACTTTGCGAATCGCTATCGCGTCTCGAGTAAATATGACTTGCGTCGCAGACACGAGGACGACCAGAGGATGACTATACAGAGGGCGTTAATATTGACATCCGTGATCCAGCGTCCTTTCTATTCTTTGAGAGGTTTCCTCATATTTCCTTCTTTCTGTATAGAATTTGCAGTTCTTTAAATATAATGTTTTAAAGTTGATACACATTTTTTATTCATTCATATTTATTATTATTTTTTTTTTTGTGAGGGGGGGGGGGGAGGGGATATGTCCATTGCTCTAGCATTTCTTAGCAACCAAGTCTAACACACCTTAGCTGGGGACGTGGGGGCAGGGGCTGCAGCCCCCTTTCCCCTCTCTCCTCCCTCCCCCACGTTTTTTGCTCGTAAAAAAAAATCACAAAAAATCACAACATTCGTAAATTTCAATTTACAAAGCTTCTGTTATTACATTCTTCTAGTAGCCCTACTATTAACCTTGACCCCCCGTTTCGCAGCCCCCCCCCCCCAAAAAAAAAAGAGAAAAACACAATCAAAACAAACACACACACACGCACACACACACACTAAAAGGTTCCGCAGTCCCTGCTGGAACCTGACATATACGAACATTATTTTGTGTTTATGTGCATTCGCTCCCGAAATTATTTATAATGCACTATTCTTGGAAATCAAATCTTAGAATACGTCATGGCTGATGTACGACCATCATTACGCTTACCCTGTGCCTGGTAGCATCAAACATGAATATAATTTTGTGCATGTCTTCCCCAAACTTAAGTATAATACACTGCGTTTGTGAAACATTGCTCCGTATCTTACGAGCATGTTACAATGTCATTTTCATAACATGAAAACATGTAATGAAACGACATTTGCTTCAACCGCGAGCAGCATGATCATACGTCTGCATCAGCTATGAAGTAATGTACATCGTGTGTGTGTGTGTGTGTGTGTATGTGTGTGTGTGTGTGCGTTTGTGTGTCTTATTCTGATTTGTCTACGCCTGTGAATTTGTATGGCAGAAATGTCTTTGCATAAATGGAATACAATCATCATCTCATAATTGTCTCGGGAAAGACATCTGTGAGGCACGCACCAAGAGAAATAAATTGAACCCATGATGCAAATAAATCAGCATAGGACGGTAGTCATAGCGATGAGGAAATACCGAAATAAATTCGCTGGCGATTAGGCTGCACCACCGCAAGGCGCATCACGGAACAACGAGCGGAGCGAGGGAGAGAACAGGACGTAAGAAATCGACACCCACCTTCCGGTCTGAACCACCAGAGCACGTCCGATGGCTGCTCAATTACTGCCGATTTAGCATGCCACAGTGGAAGCGACGAGAACCTTTCGTGGGTGATGATATTTGAAGATGAGTGTTTTTTACGTATATCTTATTAGGTTTGTGGAATCATCCCGCCTCTCATAGTTGGGTCATTAGGATAGTAGAACCTGGGTTAATACGAGCAGATTTAATGATCAAGTCAACGCCTATGGCCCTAATAAGTGGTGTGTAAGCTGTTTTTGTCATTTCCAATAATTTTCACCGTAGTTACGTCAGTAGACGGTCGTTTATTTAAGATTAACACATATCAGCTCTATTTTTAAACAACTACAGCGTTTAGTTCTGGGAAATTGCATACGTTGTGTTTCTTAGATTTTATCTGTTTTGACACGGCAAAAATCAAATAAGGATAATTACTAGTCATGTTTGAATAGGAGGGCCTAACGTTTGTCTATTCATAATTTTGGAAATCATCATCAGTATTTGGAGACGTTCTTGATTCCTTTACCACATGAAGGGCGGTGTTTTGAAGCCGTAGAGTGAGCCACGGCAGGTTCTGGATTATCTGGCAAAATGATGACTGATAATATTTGAGTGAGAAAAAGAAGAAGAAGAAGATAGAGAAAGAAGAGAAGGAGAATGCAAGAAAACGGTCCTGTTTGGTGAAAATGTGTCCTCAGTGGGGTCTGAACGCATCATTATCATTTATTATCTGAGCCATGGAAGACCCGAAATTATGTTGCAAAATAATACTGATTATGATATTTGAATGATAGAAAAGAGCAGAAGCAAGAGAGAGGAGAGTATATATATATATATATATATATATATATATATATATATATATATATATATATATACATATGTATAATATATACTGTAATTATATGTTTGTAATATATATATATATGTATAATATATACTGTATTTATATGTTTGTAATATGTATATATATATATATATATATATATATATATATATATATATATATATGCGTGTGTGTGTGTGTGTGGAGAGAGAGGGAGAGATTGCAAGAAAACGGTCCTGTCTGGTTAAAAGTGTCCTCAACGGCCTCAACGCATCATTATCATTATTGTCTCCTCTCCGCCTCTTGTCACTGTCTCTTCAATTTCGCTAATTGCGTTTGGCTGTTTAGCGAAAAGGCACGCGCGTTGCCATGGCGACCATTGTATGTCAACATAATTATATCCCTCATGACTATAGCATATATTCCTATCACTTCTTTTTCATTTCCTCTCCAGCCACAGTCAATAAACAGACTAACACTGTGCCATATACACATGTTACCATGATCGCACAGCATGAAGCGCACCAAGCTCTGAAAATTAATTGTATTGTCCCGCTTTCATCTGCCCCTGCACCTCATTTGGGGAATCTAAAAGGCAGACATACTACCCTGTAGATTAGAATCCCTGTAGCAGGATAGATAACGAAATATCTCAATTCAACGGGACAGATCCTATAACAGACTTGTATCAGGAATTACTGTGCCCGTTATGAGTATGCGTATTAGCGTTGGAGGGTTGCAAACAAACTTAAAGGGATGGTACAGTATTGGTGGAGATGAGAATTGGGCTTTTAACTTTTTGTAAAATAACAAGAAATCACTTACGATATGGTACCAGGCATACCATTTTGAGAGGAATTCAAAGTTTATTTGATGAAAATCGGGTTTGAAATGACTGAAACACCCAAAAACAAAGTAAAACAAAGTGATCGTAATAAAATATGGGTCCCACACTTTATTAGAATTGCTCTTTTTGGATATCTCGGCCATTTCAAAACCAATTTTCAATAAACAAACGTTGAATTCCTCATATAATTACCTGCTCTTTCATATCTTATAAGATGTTTCCCATTATCTCACCCCAAAATGTTAGAAACCTGAAATTAGGTTTCAACCAAAACTATACGATCCCTTTAATGCGTTGCCCATACGGAGAATGTTGTTTTTGGATACCTACAGTGAAATCAAAACACGACTGCAGAGGAAATGTTCGTTTTTAACGGATCATATAAAGTGTAATGAGAGTTTTGTCCTTTGGCAAACTGCAGAATGGTGGAATCTTAAAGTATGGCTCTGATATCTTGTAAACCTTCAGTTTGAGTGGCGACTTAATCATTTTGTTACACGAAACCACATAATATAAACAGAAAATTTCAAGTGCTCAGCTTGAAAAAAAAAGATGGGGCTTAATGTCTTAATCAAATACGTATCATCAGCATAACCCTTTGCCTCCAAGATGGAGTAATCGCCAGTTCGGTAAGCAAAAGGTTAACTCCAATAACTTTCTCCGCAACATGATTTGGTTACTAACTATCAAATTCTCCCTCTATGGGAGATGAAACAGAAAACTCAACAAACTCAACGTATCTCCGAAATTATCCCCAAATCCTGTTGATGCGACGTTGATTCTGACTCTGAATACTCTCTAAAATGACCTCGATAAGCAGAGGGGGAAAATGAGAATTATCATATTCAAGCACATTCTTTGACAAGGTCAGAAGTAAATTACTTTCAAGCACTTTTGCGCTTTTTTATTGCTGTATGAACGAAAGGGGCATTTGTGTAGGCCCAAAAAAAAAAGACATTGAATAATCAACTTTTGCTGGTGTTGTAATCATGAATCTCTCATCCTTAAAAAAGAAAAAGATTAAGCAAATCTATTTAATCAAGACTTAATCAAATCTCACTATAAAACCGTACACACGCTTTAGTATCTATCTGCAGTTCTGAATGCCACATGCAAACAAGTATAGAAACAAAATCGGTTCTTTGTCGTGTTTGTTTTGCCAAGAATCCTCTCTGCAACTCATAGTGTAACCGAAAGCATAAATCGAGGGACTTAGGGTCGGTAAATTGTATTTTACACTTACAGGAGGAGAAAACACATACACGTATACTTAACAAAATGGACATGATACAAGAATCCTATCTTATCAAAATCGATCCAAGAGAGGAAAAAGAAATAACTTTAGATTTATAAACGCAATCAGAATTGTAATGGTGGGGGGGGGGGGGGGGATGATGACAGCAATACATGAGATTATGTAAGTGAATTAGTAATGATTTACCCAACCAACGTAACAAAAGACATCTCGGAATGAAGAAATCAAACCACAATGATGCACAATATCGCGGTTATGTTCCAACGAGTATATGCACACTAGTTCCGTCTCTGTCTTGCCAACCCAGACCAATATTAAATGCGTATCCAAACTTAATGATGTTAGCATTGAACAGTTTTCTTCGGTCGATATAGCTGTTTTATCATATCTCACAAGGCACGATGGGAAACAGAGTAGATACTGAGAACGAAACAGGAAGGAGAGATAGGCATAGATTGAATAAGCCTATATGATATGATACATATAATATGATGTAATAGACGAGATATAATATATGTTATGATACAAGCATGTGTATACATGCATATACGAATCAATTACTTAAGTATTCATCAAGGAGTATATTAATGGGTCAATATTTTGACAATAGCGCTCTATTATATTTCATAGTTGTTGATGTCTGACGGGGAAAATCAGATCAGGGCATGTTAGAGAAGAGATCATAGTCAAGATACTTTCCTAAAGTCTCTTACATTTCTACATGATAATCTCACAAGATGTGTACACAGATTATGTTAAGATGAATGAACATAATTATGGTGTACATACAATATATTACATAACTATAGAAGCAGCTGGCACTACAAAGATTCAAGGTTTTTCTTTCTTTCTTTCCTTCCCGCATTCCCAAGAACGTTCGTATGATCGTTGGTATATACCACTCACTTGCACTGACGTATGAGTGTGAGTATGAGTACATACTTAGATGAAACCTTACGAGGCGTGATAGTCATGTTGACGTTCTCTCGCAAAAGATATACTATTATCATTCTGCAAGTTGTTCTCAGTCTCGTTCACCATAAATCAAACTAAACAAAGCGGCGTTCCATAAAGGGTGTCATAATTATCATGCGGAAGATCCTCCCATACCACGTCCCTCCTCTTTCCCAGAAAGAAAATAATGGGCCGTCAAGCTAACTGCTCTTCCAGATGAATCATTAGAGTCTCGAGCTTCGAAACCTCTTTCTCTTCCAGTTATTACGCTATTATGACTTTATGCCTATTTCTATCCTTCTTTTGTCGATAATCTCTAATTATGTGCCTGGAAGCACGGCTTCGCTTTTCATTATTTTTCAGGGGCTTATTAGATCGAATTTCGTGAAAATTAATCATCTTCGCATCACCTTTAAGGAGGAAGAGAGATAAAGAGAGAGAGAGAGAGAGAGAGAGAGAGAGAGAGAGAGAGGGAGAGAGAGAGAGAGAGGAAGAGAAGTATATAGAGATGGAGACTCGAGGAGAACAGAGGGGACGCGTGGTCGTAAACACGCGCCGTCGCCGATGTGTGCACTGCACTCGGTGTAAGATCACACCCCGACACGTTCTCTTCAAATCGATATGCTCGGAAACGTGAGCGTGAAGATGAATGCCTCTGGGGAATGAAGATGCACATGTAGGGCATTTTGCATCACATCAGCAGCTTCTCCGCGTGTGTCAGGTCGTCGCTGGGTCTACTTTTTCACCCTACGCTCTCCTCGCGGCAAGTCTTACAATACCGGCCACGGTCTTCATAGTGGCCCCAACTGCGCACAGCTGAATGCAACAGAAGCTCCTCTTAACCATTCGGCGACTTGATTTATTACGATATACTGCCTATCGATGCAACTCACCTGGTAAATCGATGGTCTCAATTAATCGTAATCACTTGAACTTTTGACCTGAAAAATGATGATCTTGAATGTTAAAGCGACCACTGGAAACCGTGAGCAGTCAGACATAATAAACAGGATTCCAAGAGTCTTTATTGATTCCCATCGTTTAGACACGGTCGTGCTCCCCCCGTGGAGCCAAAATGGCACCTTCGGACGAACTTTTACGAAAAGTAGGGCGGATAGTAAAGGAGGGCATCTACCTCTCACAAGGTGGACGTGACCATGAATTTTTTTTCCTGGTGAGATGTGATAAAAATATACACAACGAAACAAAACCCCAAACATACGTCACAGAATGCTCCCTTTATAAAGTTAGGATGAAAGAACCTCTGGTAGTAGAAATTCTATATTGTTTTTTTTTTTTTTTTCCAGACAGGCCGAAGGAGTATTATGTGGATACCATGACATAATAATCTTTTTTTCCCCCTAAACTGTTTAGCCATGACTTATTTTATTGTCTCAATGTCGACATATCACAACTCATAATCTTCAGCCATAATCTCGGTTTTCTTAACATTTCTCTCGTTATCGTTCAAACAAATGTTGAAGTGACTGCCACTTTGAATTAAGCTTGTTAAGAGTACCCGACACAGAACAAATGTATTTCTCATCTGCATAATATTCAACGACTTTTTTCTTCATAAACTCAACCCTAGGAATTTTGTTCTCTGCCTTTTGTACAAACAATTGCTGCTTAATAAAAAAAAAATCAGAACACAGTTTAAAGCATTTAAAGCGACGTAATTATCTGGTTGTTGCTATGAACAATAATAATATCAGTTGTGAAAATTTATTCAGAATGAGGGATATGAGAAGATATACAGTATAAACTGTGTATATATGTACACACACACACACACACAAATATATAATATATACAGAGAGAGAGAGAGAGAGAGAGAGAGAGAGTTGAATAAGACACAGAAGCTTATTCCACAGACAGGGACAAAGACAAAAAGTCGACGAGAATCCTTTGACAATATAAACCTCGGTAGATGGCAAGATGTAGTTCACGTTGATCGCAAGTCTGTAATTTATTAGCCGACACATTGAGTGGCATTAATAATTCACATGCCCAGGTGTTTTGTGATTTGCCAAGTGAGAGCCGCCGTTACTTTTAGCAATTAGTTCTCTGGACCAGGTGTGGACGAAGTTACCAGAAATAACCTTCGGGGTCGATTGGGTGCCAATAAGAGGTAATCCTTTAAAGTATATAGGCAGCCAAGGAATTGCTGCATGCATACTCGTTCAATTTCAGAGAAGCATCGTAATGGTATAGCGACGATACTTGAGCATGGCATTGGAGAATGACGCTAATCGCTTTCCAGCTAGATCGTGCTGCACTTTTTGAACAATATATCTTACTCGTCCCCCTCCCTCTTTCTCTTTCTATCTTATACATATATGTATATATAAATAAATAAATAAATAAATATATATATATATATATATATATATATATATATATATATGTATGTGTGTGTGTGTGTGTGTGTTTTTGTGTGTATGTAAGCCACACATAGATATTCCCTTGCTATCTTTACATGCCGTCGTGAGGAAAGAGTTATAGATTCTCGTATATGATATCTAACGTGTTTTCATCAAACATTCTCAACATTGTGACTATATAACTTTGCGTTGTGTTGAGCGCGAATTCTGCTTCATACAAAAAGAAAGGAACACGACAGAGAAACACGATATCGACCAAAGTCAACAATGAAAATGTTGATTCTTTTTAAACAATGCTGATTCCGTGATATTATATACATATATATATATATATATATATAGGGCTTTCAGTAGCTCAGTCGGTAGAGCACCGGTCTAGTAATCCGGAGGTCTCGGGTTCGAATCCCGATGAAAACCCATTTTCTTTGCTCAAAGTTTTCGCTATTTATTATTACAATTGTTTCTGGTCAGTTTCTCCTTCCTTGTTTCAAAATATATTACAAAAAGCTGCATCGCTTCGGTGATCCCTCACATTATTCCAAAGTTGATTTACATCATTTGGGTTTATGTCAGGTTAATGTGTGTGTGTGTGGCGCACATACACACACTATAGCTTCTGACCACACGAGCAAAGAGAGTTAAGGGTTTGGGACGAACACAGATCTAGGACTTTCAATAGCTTAGTCGGTAGAGCACCGGTCTAGTAATCCGGAGGTCTCGGGTTCGAATCCCGATGAAAACCCATTTTCTTTGCTCAAAGTTTTCGCTATATATATATATATATATATACATATATATATAATATATATATATATATATATATATATATATATATATATTATATGAAGAGCTCATTTGCAAAAGGGGTTGGATCGATTTTTTATGACAATTTAGTTATTACCATTACTGCACAGAATTCCAGTTGAGTTAGCTACAGTGAAAATTTCAACTGCATACAACCATTTGAATAGAAATTATTGCAAAAGTACATCTAGATTTTCCATACACTTGTGTACAAATTCTCACAAATAAACCTATTTTTCTCTAAAGTACTAAAAGTGGATCTAACCCCTTTTGCAAATAAACTCTTCATATATACATATATATATATATATATATACACATATATATATATATATATACATATATATATATATATATATATATATATATATATCATTACCATATATTCTGTGTTTGAGGTAGCAAATCTACCTTCACCTAAACGTTACTAATTTCAAGTCTAACCTCCAAATCGTCCCGTTTTTCGTGCGAGAAAAACTAGCTTGGCTATATAGTTTGTTGTTGTATCCATCACAAATCGATAATACAGATTACACGGAGAGGCAACCAAAAAAATAAATTAAAAAAAAAGAAAATTGAACCGTTGTGCAATGCAGATACAATTTTGCCATTCAGAAATTGGGTGAAAGAGCAATATTGATGTGTTATCTTGTCGTGGAGCTTGTGGGGTTTGTTTTTGTTTCTATTTTGTATTTTAGGTTGTATTGTTTAGATGAAGACAGAGGAAAGAAATCAAGCGCGCAAGTCACTTCATTCGATATCATTCGCTCGGGTCCTTGCTGAGTCATAATCAACAGAAGGTGACATCGACTCTTTCGTGTATATTCATCCCCCTCCATTTTATTTATTCATTTACTTAATTTTCTTTTTTGGGGTGGGGGGGGGGGGGTGGGGATAGAGGTTATCTTTCGCTTTTATTGCTTATATTCCGCCAGTTTATTAACTAAACACGTGAGTAACTGTAACTGTTCATATATTGTAACAGACGCAAACAGAAGGAAACTGACCAGAAATGAATATCATTTATTAGTGGAAAAATGAGCAAAGAAAATGGGATTCTATCGGGCTTATGTTCATAATTATATTGTGTTAGTTTTCACTCGGGACAAGCTTTAAACTGAATGACTTGTCTGGGATAAATAAGTCACTTTTGAAAGCTGTTCCTTGTATTTCCGCAGACTGTTGTATATAGATTACCCATGGTGCTATGTGAATTGAAATAGAAGCGACTCTAATAATATAGCGTTTCAATTCTGAATCTTTAAGACGGAGCACATCGTGCCTGCTCATACAAGTATGACGGGAACTTCAATGCAAATACTAAAAAAAAACCGCATCGACGCATCGATATGTCCATATTATTCTAGTATACGAAGCGAGCATCGCAAATTCTGACCTCATGCCCCCTCTGTTTGTTTACCGTTCGGGACAACGGAAATATATCGTAGAATATGCCTGCTCAGTTCTTAGGGAGGGGAGAAGACGAGGAATCCGTCGTCGGTGTTGACATGTTCGTTGGACAGCGTCCGACGGCGAAGCAGCGCGTCCCATGCGAGACTCACAGCTTCAAATCAATAATGTCTACATTTCTACTGACTGCATGCTTGATTGTTTATGTCTGACCAATTGTCCTATGACCTACACTGGAGATAACCACTGGGGTCAAGCTATCTTCCACGCCACACCAGTCTGCGGTCGCAAGATTGAAAATGATAATTATAATGATGATTATAATCGACCGCACATTAATAACAAGCGGTGTGTGACGTTGTGGGCGCGCGCATCCACCTTGCGAGGGTTCATTATGACGGCTATACTATCGAGTTACTGAAGATCGTGTCGTCGAGCGTTGTATGATTCCACCGATAGTCACGTTTTGTTGTTACCATGGCATTACCGACACTGTATATCATTGAGTTACCCACCCGCCAACGGTATGGCAACGCCGCATGTGTACAGTAAAATCTTGATTGCATATAGGCTACTTAGTATTAGACGCAAGCATATAAAAGTATCATTATTAACAGTTATGGATGAGAATATTTGGAGTATGATTTACAATCGCCATGTAATGTGTTGACTCCTCATTATCAGTATGGATTATTTCTCTATAATCTACTTCGTATACACCCAGTTACATCCATTGTTTACATTGCGGATTGGCCAAAGATGGCTGACATGGGAAAATACGAGTTGTAAAAACAACTTACCTCATTTTAATTTCATATGGAGCTAGATTACTAATAGTTACCTGTTTTTAATGAAATCGCGTCTTCATTATCTTTACCAAATAAGATATCAATAGCTGCGATTTGTTTATTGTTAGCATAATGGTACAACGGTGCCTGTGTTTGATGTTTAAGTGGCCCATTGCAGGTGAACGTAAGTTGTTCCATAACCATTCAAAATTCAGCCATTGAATTACAAGGGAACTTCACATTATATGCAGTGAAATACAAGTCTGGATGACCAGAAGGTCTCTCTAAAAAAAAGCGAGTGAAAATTTTCACTCTAAAAAGAGTGAATACAAAAAATAGTGAATTTCGAGTGAAATTGGAGTGAATTTTGAGTGAAAATGCTCATTTTCACTCATTTTGGAGTGACGTCAGGGATCACTCGAAGATTTTTCAAAATGAGTGAAAATGAGCATTTTCACTCAAAATTCACTCCAATTTCACTCGAAATTCACTCTTTTTTGTATTCACTCTTTTTAGAGTGAAAATTTTCACTCGATCTTTTTTAGAGAGATACTCGGGCAAGTTGAACTAAGGAACCCAGTTATATTTACAAAGCGAGATAGAAAAAGAGAAACAGAGGGGGAGGGATGGGGTACTGTCGATGAGAAGGCAAGACTGCCCTGTCGTTTAATGAGTAAAATGATGCAAACCAACGACTAGTAGCCATGGCCCCAACCATAATGATAATATGTCATGATGATGATGATGACGATAATGATAGTAATAAGAAACATTTCACACAGGCGTTTCTAAGCGCATTGATACAGATCAGGACATGTTTAGCTGAAATACAGAATATAACTATAAATATACGAACTTTGTGATATTGATACAGGAAAAAAATTATTATGTACTCCATACCTTATAAATTGTATGATACTGCTGTATCGCGCTTGGGGGAAAATGGAAATGAAAATTGTCCTCAAGGGCCTTCATACGGGTTTTGTTTTGTTTTTTTCTATTAAAAATATGTCAGTTTAAGAACAATTTCAGTATGGAATAGTTTTTCGAGATCGAGGGAGTCTTTCGTATGTTGCTTTAAAATCATACGCCCTTTACTGCATGGGGATGATGTTTCGATAAGATCATAATTGCATACATACTGAACGCACACACACACACACACACACACACACACAGTTGTTGTTCTGCATAAACTCAAACATACGCAGCCCCACAAAGTGTATGTCATTATATATTACAGATACTGATATATCACAAATCGCATTTATACGGTTATGTTATACGTAATAGATTATTGGAATACAGAAATAGGTTTTCTTGGACGTGGAGACTATGATTATCGTTGATCATGATGAAACCTCAAAGAAATATGAGTTACCAGCCTTGTCGTATATCAATCAGACTTCAACATCTAGAGTAGATGACATATTTACCTTAGGAGCGTATTCATCCCTACTCCCTCCATGTCCCTCTGTACTGCTTTCCAAGATTTCTCCAGGCTAAACTTCTGTCGCGCCGTGAGAGGCAGGCGAGGATCCGTCGGCGGTGGGGCGCACGGCTCGGGCAGCTTCCCGTTAGAGTACCCACCTCGTTTCACGTCTGCCGTAGACGAAGAACAACCCATGATACGCCGCAATCGCGATTCTACACTTGGTATTTCATGGCAGAACTGACGGCATGATTTTTATTCCCAGAGCAATAACGGCGATAAGTTTTAGAATGCACACCTTATCGCGAATACCAGAAAATTAACCCGACTGAATGTTTTTCTCTTATGATGAAGTATCGAAGCGCCAAATCCAGGTATATATTCCGATAGCCAACGGGTCCATAAAGCAAAAACAAAGTCAAAAGATATATCACGCAGAACGGTTTACATAGTAAGGAGAGAACTAATCAGATATTTAGATTCCCTGCTTTC
Source organism: Diadema antillarum (assembly GCF_040938485.1). Lineage (NCBI taxonomy): Eukaryota > Metazoa > Echinodermata > Echinoidea > Diadematoida > Diadematidae > Diadema > Diadema antillarum. The sequence goes on from NW_027271619.1 coordinate 479,640, forward strand.
GACTACTCAAGTACTAGTATTTGACGATGGCAGCGTTAATGATACGAAACGCCCAAACTATCACGTTTTTGCAATGTTTTTAAGATTCACACGTATTCCGCACGAGTGAAGCGATGAAGCGGATCTCCGAAACGAGCGAGTTACAACCTTGTTTTGGTGAGCAGGTCCGCTATCCATTGAGCGCTCGCCCCGCTGTAGTTTGCAAATCGGACCCACACGGTAAATTGCGTGGGTGCATTGATGTAAGATGATGCTCGTCAATATTCGCTTCTCACTCACTGCATGCATTCGAGCACTCCGTTCCAAGGCGAGTGTTGCATGCGATGCGCATACATGCCATGTCTGAGTGTCACAGTGGTGTGTGTGTGCGTGTGTGTGTGTGGTGTGTGTGTGTGTTTGTGTGTGTGTAAGTGTGCGTGTGTGTGTGTGTGTGTGTGTGTAAGTGGGTGCGTGTGTGCGTATACGTGCGTACTCACAGCGTTTTCATATTTGCTCACATCACACTGTGCCATCCAACACTCCATCGATTTATTTCGTTTACTCTGCAAACGTTTCTTATCTTTTTTTCCTCACCTCTTGTGAGAGTTTTACACTCACATCATAGCACGACAATATTCTCTATATTCATGGACCCTCTCTGTTATCAGAAACACCTGGTCTAATTATGCAAAGAAACGCACATAGAATTTGGTGCGCTAATGTTCCCTTACTTCTTCATTTAGTGAGCCAGAAAAAAAAAAAAAAAAAAACCACACAAACAGATCAGATTGTTAATTTTACTGTAATTGTGAGCCCAGAAACGATTTCAACCTTGAAAAACCGTAATCATATACATTATCTTCATGCTTTATTATATTATGCGAAATGTTTTAAACTTATTCTGCTGTAATCATTTCTTTTTACTAACGGAATTTACTATACATACGTCTGAAAGTGAAGCCCCACATTGACATAAAATCATCTTCAAAAAAGTTGGGTCATTGTGCGTAGATACTGGACACCTTTTATCATCTGGCATCACGGCGAATTGGTAATTGTAACCAGCATCACCTCGCATTTATAACGTTCAGTAGAAACACGTTAAATGTAACTTGTAAATGTGAATGGTTCACAAAGAAGTATAGAAAATGCAGTCGTGTCAAGAGTGTTGTTGTTTTTTTTACAGCATATAAACATCAATTGTAACGGCAAGCATAAAGTGAGACTAGTTGATGTCATTGCCTCGAAAATCTCCTTTTTTTAATGTAATCATGTATTAATATTACAAAACGATTTTTGTGTCAATCATAATAATCTGTAATTTTAGGAACCTAGATGTCATGACAACATTGTATGATTCAGTGAGTGGGATGTATAGCAGGAATCAGTCAATATCCGATGGCGTGAGTTTGTCATTGATAGTTCAAATCTCTATTCATTATTATCATTCGAATAACGTCTTATGGTGACACTGCATTTGTACTGACAGTTCTCTCCGCTTTGGAAATGAAAGAGCTAGCTGCCAGGTTCTAGTGACGAGACACATTACTTAATTAACCAAAGTCTCGTTAACATTTGACATTTATGCAAATAAGAACATTTTCAAGGATTTCTTTAATCTCGCAGTGTTTGTATCCGGTTGATATTTTGAATTGTTAAGTTTTATTGCTGACATCGCAATATTGACTTAGATATGAATCATAGATACTTAGATTTATCAAAAAAATGCTCCAGAACTTTCACAAAGAGGTGAAAATTGACTCATAAAAGGTTTTCACGTAAGTGTATTAAAATGAACTGTTAATAATCTCTATGATAAAATAGAAATTTCAATTTGATCCTATTCTGTCAGGTTCTATTGTAGTTCTATGTACTGTGCAAGAATGTATGTGTGCGTGTGTGAGTGTGTGTGTGTGTGTGCGTGTGTGGGGGGGGATGTGGGTGTGGGCATGTGTATTAACGTGTATACCAGCGCATAATTTCATTTCACAAACGGCAGATCATGCATTACCTGTAAAATACTATTTATATATTATTAAATCGTGTTAATCGTGATGTTGACTATTCAATTTAATCAACATGTCGGTTCAGATGTCTCGTTAATTTCTTTTGTTTTTTGCTTGTTTGTTTGTTTTTGTTGCTAATATTTTATTTGACAAGATAAGAGCGGTGCAACATGCACGATGTAAACGGCCGGGAGTAGATCAGGTAATTCTGTACGTGATGACAACTCGCAAAAAAAGAAAAAAAAAGATAGAGATATTATCAAAAAAGGGAAAAACGAAGAAGGATATGAGACAGAGACAGACAAAATAACCACCGGATTGATCACGCCACCCCCTCCTCCTACAAAGTACATTTGACGTGTCGATATTATAGATATATGATGGGCTCTTTATGAATAGAATTTATGCGAAAATCTTATAATTGTAGTCTTGATGTGCGTGGGTGCAATTTGACACTCTCATAAAATTAAACAAGATGCAGATCAATGTGCATTACCATCATTATGGCATTATGAGTTTTTGATAGGTATCGAACTACTAACATAAGAAAAAAAAAGAAGAATGGGGGAGGGGTACATCGTGCATGACTTAAAAAAAGGATAAAATAATCATAGCAGGAATACTCCTTCGTCAATCCCACGGTGATGACAGTTTTTCAGTCCGATGTTCCACTGTTTCTCTGTCGATCTATAGTCAAAGTGCACTATTCAGTGTCCTGATATCACATGTAATCATGCAGTGTTGAGGAATATCTCAGACACTATGAGCTGTATACGTAAGAAGAAATTGTCAAACATTATAATACTTTAAACTTAACTAATTATTGTCATTCCATATCTTATGCTTGTATAAACATGTAAAGTGCAATCTACATCGGGATGAACAGTGTTGTTTTAATCAAAGTATTCATATCTTTATGATCGCTCATATAGTTGTAAACTCTTGTATTCCACGATTATGTTCGAGGATGATTGTTATAGAGATGATTATAGCACTGCTAAGACCAGAAGGTAATATGCCATGTCGGAGTCACATTATGCGTATGAGCAGATAAAATTCATTTGAAAAAATAAAAAACGATTAATTAGACAGTAAATTGGAATGAACAATGTCATGGACAACATCTGAACGGTTGCATTGAAAGAACATGCACTCCCGAACTTTCAGGGGAACTAAAAAGCAAGTTGGATTACATGAGTCAGTGGTACTGAGTATCTATAGACATTTTAGTTTGTTTCCTTTTATTTTCTGTGAGCTACCAGGGGAAATGGCAAGATGGTCGATCCCTGATGGTACCAACTGTCTGTATAGAAAGTGCTGCCAAAAAAAAAAAAATACATATACAGATCATTGCACAACCATTGTATACTCCCCGATCTTAAATGTATGGCATTATTATCCTTGGTGAAGAAACTGCATAATAAACTCGTACCCTCTGTCCTCTTTGGGGTAAGTTACACATTACGAATATAACATCCATGATGTTAGAGGGCGCTATGCTTAACAGCCATGAACATTGATTGACTGGATCTGTATTATTTCGCACCGGATAACTTACAATAATGAGACATAATATACCCTAAGCAGATAACCCCCCATAATTTCAACAGAATCCCAGCGGATACTATACCGATGCACAGGATAGAGTGCGTTAGTGTAGGCGTAGCTCACTCTCGGGTATTTACAATGTAGTGCAACATGCACTCGGCTTCGCCTCGTGCATATTTCACAATTGTAAATACCCTCGAGTGCACTACGCCTACACTAACGCCACGAAATAATCCTGTGCATCATTTGTTTTATAAAATGGGTCGAAAATTCGAAAACTAACATCATTTTTCAGCGTTTTTCACGTACCTTTGTGGGTCAAGACGTCCGAAGATGTTCGTCCCAAACTTTTACGCACGTCGCACTCGCGGAAGTCCCGCACATACAGTATAAGTATAATGGGGGGTTGGGTTTCCGGACACCCGCATGAAAACTTACTTATTTTACATAGAATATGCACCCTTTACCTTAAAGACTTGATATAGACTCCTCATATAGGCCTACTAGACAACATACTCTGAAAACGGCGTGAGAATTAACCTGCTAAATCGTTGGATTTGCTCTTCAAAGTGACTCCATGTACGCGTCCGGTCCCATAACGCTTGGTCTACTGTACTGTACAAAGTGTACGTATAGTACAGTATACGTACGTACGCCACATATGTTATGCACAAGGGAAGACAGGCCGGCCGGCCGGCAGCCCGAACTAGAAGTTGTTTACAGGATTGACAGCGCGTACCGCGTATGCATGCAATTCATCAAAGGAGCCGCCGCGCGCACAGACGATCGGCAATCTACCATAGGATTACAGGCAGTGCAGTTGTACTGAAGTAAAGGAAGGAGGTGTGTCTCATTTCAGCGCTTCCTATTGGCTACATTCTTGAACCCATTTTATAATGACAATCAATGCATCGCACTCATTATACCCAGTGCTTTGATATACTAATGATGCACAGGATAGAGTGTGTTAGTGAAGGTGCGGCGCGCTCGAGAGTATTGACAATGGTGCGACATGCACGAGGCGCAGCCGAGTGCATGTTTGCAACCGTTGTCAATACTCGAGAGTGAGCCGCACCTTCACTAACGCCACGAAATAATCCTGTGCATCATTAGTTTTATAAAATGGGTCGAAAACTAACAGCATTATTCACGTACCTTTGTGGGTCAATACCAGTCAGCTACATGTAGCACTCGCTCAAAAGTCAAGATGTCCGAAGATGTTCGTCCCAAACATTTACGCACGTCGCACTCGGAAATCCCGCACAAGTACTGTACGTACGTATAAGAGTATACGTACGCCACGTACTGTTATGCACAAGAAAGGCCGCCGGCTGTTGTGACACTTTTTTCCCCTAAAGGGGATGGCTAGTAACTGATCAGTGGGAATCAGTGGGAATGCTGGAGGATGTTGTTCCAATCCTTGTGGGATTCATTTGAGAATACATTATATAACTATTGTTGTGCGAAAATTATTTGGTTCAGAATGGTCTCATATTCAAGTAATGTGCAGTTTAATGTTTCCAGGTTAGCGTGCCTGGTCAGTGACGGGGCATTAATCTGCACATTACTTGAATATGAGACCGTTCTGAAGCAAATAATTTTCACACAACAATAGATATATAATGTACTCTTAAATGAATCCCACAAGGATTGGAACAACATCCTCCAGCATTCCCACTGATTCCTACTGATCGGTTACTAGCCATCCCCTTTAAACATGGAAGGGCGAGAGATGAATTCATGTAATCTATGCAAACAAAACATTTCTCCATTGAAGTGTTAATTTGGCGATGCTTACCTCTCTTCTGTAGAGAAACTGCCCCAAAAATCGCCAAATTTGAAAGTAGTTGTAGGGAAGGATCCCCTCTGGTATTATTCCTGTATAATCGTTCTCGAAAATCCCTGCAAAAGCCCCAATCACGTGGGCACTTAGTCATGGAAAATGAAAATGATTTTTGTTGTTGTACACGATCAATGGAAAATTGTGAGGCTATGACGTCATGTTCAGTTCACTCATTTTCATATTCATATCCACTGTACAAGAACTGTTTTGCAGAAATCAGCAAAACTTCGAAATTTCATAATCTCCTTATTTTTATCCAATTTCAGTCAATTTTTTACCTTTGAACTGGTAAGCCGTTACTCTTTCTTATCAGACCAACTTATTTTTTTTTTTGGCTGGATTTCCCCTTTAATGTAATAATAAAACAGAGAATAATTAGTGTAACGGGTAATGAAAAATGCTGCTATACTGCATGTAAACTTAACAGATTGATCATCCATATAACTTTGACGCACATTATTTCTTTTCCTGTATAGCTGTTGACACTGAAATTCAAGGGAAGTAAATTGAGCACCCTGCATTCTATGTACAGACAGCAAAATAGCATCAAACAGTCAAGAGCCGATATTGTTTTAGTCGCACAACTTAAACTTTCAAGTTAAGAGATGTATTTCCTAGTATGTATAGAGTGAAAGAATATGACATAAATCTGTTGAAAATGATTGTTTTGTTGTTGTTTTTTTTTTTGATGGTGTCTCTTTTATAGTATCCCCTGTGCAGGAAAATGCATTGTTTTTACACAGGACTTCGATGTAAAACAGCTTTTAACTGGTAGTTTTTATCCTGTTTAAATATGTTTCAATAAATAAATAAATAAATAAATAGATAAATAAACGCTTGAATCATTAAAACAGTGAGATATAATAGACAACGAGATTATAAGACTGTGTAAAAATGCCCTATAAATATCATGAATGTGATACACGAGAAAGAAGAATTGCATAATAATTTTGATAGATAGAAAAGAACAATATGGGCAAACCTTTTCTGAAAGCAGTAAAACCTCTCTTTTCCTCATTCCCTTATTATCTCACTCTTCCCGTCTATTTTTCCTTTGTATAGATATGCATTATGAATATTGTGACGGAGAACCGTGATGTGCCTTGGTGAAACCAGGGTGGGGTGTAATAAAAGTGTCCATTCGGGACATGAGAGTTCGAGTTGGCAAATATGGCGTGAACAGCTGTATTCATTCGGTGCTGATCCAAGAATGTTTTGTCGGTGTATGACAGATGTTATGTCGGTGCTGACGGGTGTTCTGTTGGTGCATGACATGAGGATGTGTTACACGCCAAGCATTGTATGATCAATTGTATTTTGAAAACCCAGCATTACAGGAAGCGTCAGGATACAACATTATTGTGGTGTGTAAGATTACAGTGAAAGTTGTGCTTCAGTTGCACACTTTTATTTTGATGTCATTCAATGTACCCCAAAGAGTCAAAGGATTCATATTGTTATGTATACCGATACGTTACAGAGTTAATGCTAGCAAATGCAAAAACAGTATAGCAAAACACAACCGGCCAGTCACAGGAAAACTGTTGATCAAATTTTGAGCTTTATGTCAACTTGTGTTAAAACAAAAGAATTTGTGTTGTTTTGTACTAATGAAAAAGTGTTGAGTGACAGTGAGGCATAAGGAAGCCAAGATATAATGTCACTTTTGTAAATTAATAACCTGTATATGTATTTCGTTACAGAGTGACAGAGTCACATTTGTGTGTCGAGTATGATCTCGATATTTTTCCAGAGTTTGCACATACATTGTATATTATAACATGCTAACGAGTGACAAAACATATATGTGTGGAGTGACAAAGAGGAATGTCCGGTGGTTAAATTTTTGTTGTTGTTTTGGCTAACTTATGACGCAGAGTTAACATAAGTTTAAGATTTATTAGCAAGTACATTGAGTAGATGTACACATGTGTCATAGTGTTTAAATACGATTTTGTTATAATCAAGAGATGTGTGCTGTTACCTCATTCAGTGAAACTCCAGTAAAAGTTTGTGTTGGAAAAACAGACATATCTTTGCAACAGTCAGAACAAGTTAAAAAAAAAAGTGTATTTTTGGTTTTCACATGTAAAGATGAAGTGTATGTGTTACCAAAAACAAAAATACTATTCATGCCTGAAGTTATGTAAGTTTATTGATCGAGTATGTGAGGATATAATTACAGTCGAGACAGAAAATACAGTCTCAGTCTAAATATCGATGCTACTGGAGAAATGATTAATTACATCTGGTGTAATCTTTCCGGATTATGTGCACCCGTATGTGCACCCGTTGAAAACAGTTTCACATGTGTATTAGTGTAGACATATTGATATTGTATGTAAATGTTTTGTAGGGGGCTTGTCAAGTTTTCATATATTGTTCTAAAAGTGGACAATGATTCTGATAAGGCTCAAAATCAGTAATTGTAAGTGTAGTATGCCAGGTGATGTTTTACGAAAACAACACAAAACTATTTGAGTTTGTAATCGTGTAAGCTGAATAGTGAGCAAGAACAGTGAAGTAAGCCTTAAAACGAAGGTGTTTATAGTCGAAAAGTTACATTCATAACTTTCCTCTTGTTGGGGGGAGGTGTGACGGAGAACCGTGATGTGCCTTGGTGAAACCAGGGTGGGGTGTAATAAAAGTGTCCATTCGGGACATGAGAGTTCGAGTTGGCAAACATGGCGTGAACAGCTGTATTCATTCGGTGCTGATCCAAGAATGTTTTGTCGGTGTATGACAGATGTTATGTCGGTGCTGACGGGTGTTCTGTTGGTGCATGACAATAACAAGGGCTGCAATCAAATTAAGCTACGCTTAAGCTGCATGTGTAGTAGCCCTTCTGCTGTACCATCCATTGTACCGTGTATATAAACTTTTGTTTACACAACATTGTAAGAACGTATGTATGTATGCATAATCATAACATGTACATAATACAACGTAAAATTTTATTTGAAATTATTATTATTTTGTACATAACAATTTGCAATTGGTATTGTACTCCCATACCCCATGGGACATGAGGGTAGTTGAGTCAATAAACTTCAAACTTCATAAACTTCAAACTTCACTGAAATTTGAAGTTTATGACTGTGGACTTCTTCAGGCCAAGTGATTGCACCGTTTCTCTGACACTGCCTGCTTAATTGTTTCTTGATCATTGGACCGACGATTGGCGATAAGCTGTAACCAGAATCCCTATTGAGTGTGGGTTTGATTCTGTTTATCCAGATCGGACTCTTTCACTTTTCTTGGCCAAAAATTCCTTTCAAACGCTAATATTGTTGCATCACTCATGAAGAAGTCCACAGGAGTGGACGAAAGCTAGCCACTGCAAGTCAGTAAAGGTTGATAGAAGCCCTTATTGAACTTTTTGAATTATTTTTGCACACGGGCAAACAAACAAACAAACAAACAAACTAACTAACTAACTGACTAACCAACAAACTAACGCCGATGAAAACGTAACCTCCATCCCTTGGCGGAGGTAACAAGTGTGTCTAATACTGTGAGAGAATTCTGTGTGAGATAATAATTGTGGTAACAGTAAACAGCATATCATTATCAGACGTTACGCGGTGCGCCTCTTGCTGTCCTTGTAATGCAGTGTAGTGTTAGTGTAGTGTTTGGAGTGTAACGCACTTTTCCTACCTCCACGCCCTGTGCCTCCACGTCATTGACACACCTCCTCCGCGCCCCCCTGCAGCATCACGTAACGCAAACGGCAAACCGTCCCCCCACCCCCCCCCCCCCTTTCTTATGTGCTTTTACGTCCACCGACCGCGTGTGCGGCGAAGCATGGCGAGAAATACTGACGCGCAGAAAGATCAAAGATGTACAGGTCGACCAAGCAATAATCTGACCCTATACAAACCGTCCCGTACCTTGGATAAATTTACAGGATTGAGTTATCGCCGTTAGGTATAGAAACAAAAATTATCCTCATGATCTCACAGTATCACAGACAAGTAAAAAGTACCTTGATGTGATTTCCATTTTTTGAATTAGAAAAGACAAAAAACACCAACAACAAACAAACAACCAGCAGATTGTTAAATCAGAAAGGCAATGGATGTATCTAGAGCATGGTTTTAAAAGCCTCAAATTCCTATCCACCATTTAACTTAATTCGAATGAACCAGAATCAAGCATGTATTAAAGCAGTGCTAGTTTTATCAAACAGCATAATAGCAATCCACATGTCATAAAACTGCATATTCTATTCCTAATCAATGAATTCAGTGTGACATGCAATAATGACAGGTGATAGCCACGAGCCTTCATAATGAATATTATATTGATCTCTACTGCTACCTCGGGACCATTTCCCTAACTGTGGCTAGCACAAACTCTCCTCCCTTCTCTCTTAGACCCCTCTCTCCCCCTTTCTCCCTCTCTCTCCCTCTCTCTCTCTCTCTCAAAACAAACAAACAAACAAACAAAATTAACAAAACAGCAACATGAGTCACACAAACACACCAGCACATATGTTTTATATTATCAAGGGCCTATTGCGTATGTTCTATGATTATGATTTAAAAAAAAGTTGAGCTGGTAACATGCACAAGTGACGTGGTGGAATGACAAGAATTCTGCATCCTGGTTGGCTGTAGAAGGTTCTAACCAACCCATGAATTTGCAATGAACATCTGTTTAAAAAGAGATAGATATCGATCCTGGTGGAGAGCCGTCTTGTAGATGCACGAGGTCGGATTGTCTGCGCGTGACATTGTACTATAGCCGAAATGTCTGCGAACCATAACAATAATGATCACAACTGCGTACTCGTCGTGCATGCAGCTGTGGACCGACTTGCCCGGTCTGTAAAATGCTGCTTCTCATTGCACTCGAGATGTACGTTTGACGTTGACCGCATCTACGCGCAAGCTACGTACAAGGCGATCTATTTGACAATTGCTGAACTCTCTTGCACATCTCTCACCTTTCGGGTTGATAGATAGTCATTTTCTTATTTTTGTGAACATACCGCAGATTGATTTTGTGAAGCAGATAAGGAGCGGAAAAGTGAAGTCGCGTCTGGTGATAGCGTGGTAAGCGACGTTTTTTGTAGTTATCTAAGATTAAGAATATTTTCTATAAAATTATGTTTGTGATCTGTGCAAAATCATGAAAGTGAAACTGCAATGTGACTTGAACAGTGAATTGAATGGATAAAATTTGAAGATTGAATGATGATGAAGCAAAGGCAGACCAACTAACGTAGTAACGGTCTCGAGTAGATGCTTGCATAACGTTGTAATTTTCAGCGAGGATCAGGGTACGTACATGTAATTGATTGAGAAAAGAGCATTCATTTACATCACAGATCACTTGTCTTATCATTTGTTTTGCTGCGAGTGACATACTGGCCTCTTCCAGGCTTTAGAAGAAACGAGAGGTCACCATCCACAAATAATGCAACAGCATTGCAGAATCTTTTAGATGTATACAGCTTCTTCCCCAGTGCAGTGTGGGCTGTCTCTGGAATGCTCTCCAAGCTGAAGCAGTGCCAGTGTCGGCCCCATCCATTGCGGTCTTCAAGCACCGCCTCTTATCAATCACCCCCATTAAAAATAGAATATCAAGATATTTGTTGTTTACTTGCACCTTTATTTTGCTCTCCTTTTCATTTGTGTGTGTGTTCACACTGCATTCTTCGCTTTACACGCATTCCCGTGACTGCGCTCCTCACTGCACTCAGTTCGTACGACTATATTAAAGAGGGATGTGGTTAATGGAAGAAGAAGGAGAACATTACGAGTGTTACTCTGCATGTTGCTCCCTTTTGTAAAGCAGGTCTTGACTGAAAGGTCATCGGACGGGATAGTTATGTTTCGCGGGGACTAGTCCTTATGTCTGGCTTCACGGAATCTCTCTCTAGACAGTTTTGGAGGAGACCGAACTGTAACTCCACCAGACACAGATTTTTTTCTGCTTAGGGTTGGTAATGCATGCTAGAGTTTGCCCCACAAATTCTCCACCAATTTGAACAGATGGGACCAAAAAAGACAAAATGTTTACAAGTCAAGCGCATTCCACACTTGACTGGTTGGGGGGGGGGGGGGGGTACAATTATGTACTTGTCTTTCTGGCAAGGGGAATTAATGGAGCATTGATGATTTTGTGTCCTGGCATGGGAAAATGGAAAGATATCTCCACCAGAAATTCTAATGTGCAATTGGCTTTTAGGGCTGTGTTGTCAACCTGGTTCAACCACGTCAGTTGTAATTTCTCTTCCCAGATAAGGACGAGTGTTTGTTGCAATACTGCAATTCTACATGTATGACCACAGAGGCAGGCCATCTTGTATAGTTATAAGTCCTTTTTATACAAGGTTTTTTCCTTCAAATTCAAGATTATTATGGGCAAGTCCAAGATAACACGCACGTTACGTATGGGACATTCAGAGACTTTTATGACCTGAAAAAAAGTGTTAATGGCCTTTGATCATATTGAACTTCATCATGGTGATTGATATCTAGAAGAAGTATAATCATGTAAAAAATGGAGAAAAATGACCTTCACAATTATATTCTAGAAGAGAAAATAAGTGCTGTTACGTATGGGACCAGAAAATTTTTGTTTTTTTGAACATTTTTTTCAACCTCAAAACTCTCTGAAAGTATATCATTCTACAACTTGTAACTCACTGTGATGAAAGTCACAACACTCAAGATTATCACAGGTAAGTTTCATGTCATGAGGCAAAAAGCTCTAATTACAGGTTCTAATTAAAGACAGACATGACGTGGTACGTATGGGACAGGTACGTATGGGACAGTTTGTCCCCCATTCATTTAGTGTGTGAAGAACCATGTTTATGGGTATTTTGCATATTTATTGAAGTAAAACCAGTTGAAACTACTCAAATACTGATCCAGATTGTCAAGGAAACAATATTCCCCAAATATTCATCATCATAATCATATGCAATCATATTCTTATATTTTTATGACCAACCTCGGTATGCATGCCCTTTGTCCCCCATTCGTTTAGTGTGTGGAGAACCATGTTTATGGGTATTTTGCAAAATAATTTTGCAAAATACCCATAAACAAATTTTTGCATAATCATTGAGATGGAATCAGTTGAAATTACTCAAATACTGATCCAGATTGACAAGGGAACAATATTCCCCAGATATTTGCCATCATAATCACATTCAATCATATTCTGTATTTTTTTATGACCAACCTGAGTATGTATGCCCTATCTTTATCAGGATAGTTACTATTGAAAAATTGAATAGTTTAAAGTGTTTACTTCCATTGATGAAGGGCAGTTTGCCATTTAGTTTCAATAAAATACAACTTGACACAAGAAATATTAAGTTTAATAAATAAGCAATACCTGCTGCGTGGAACCCCAGTGATCGAGTAGACATATGATGTCTGTCTATCAGTCAGGTCATTGATTCGAGTCACACCTCAGTATGTATACCCATGAATTTTGTTGTGGCTACTACTGAAAACTGAATAAGGACAATTTGTGTATCACTTGCAATAAAAAAAAAAAAATCATTTTACTTTTTTCTTCTATTATATATATCACAACCATTTCAAATTGGATCTCCATCACATAAACTTTGAATTCCTCTAGTCTTAGGATTTTATGCTCTAATAAGTAATTCATACAATTGGTTTCCAATCACCTCTTTAAATGTTGAAGACTGAATCCCCATTTCTACAAAAAACTATACCATCCCTTTAATGATGATTTTTCATTGTGTATTTTGCAATTTTCCCCTCCCCCTTTCTGAAAATTGTTCAGTCAAGTTCATGTATTGTTTCAAGTGTCTATAACTCAAAAAGTAGCTACAATGTTGCCCCTTTCTTCAGGATGATTGACCATTTGTATACTGAGAGACCTTCCCAGCTAGCTACATGCATTCACATGCAATATGTATGAGGATGTCCCATACGTAACGCATTTGTCCCATACGTAACATTATTTCAATGCCTAATAAAAAAAAATTCTTTTACTTTTTTTTTTTCCTCTGGTATTTAATTTCTCTAAACAATAAATTAGAAGTTTCCAAAAGGGCATTAAAATAACCTTAGCAATTTCAGAAAAAAACCTAAAAAAATGACCTCATTTTGTTACGTATGGGACATCTCATGATAGGACACGAGCTAATTTGCATAATCATTTGCATAATCCCTAAATTTTCATGCCAAGTTAAACTATGTGATGAACTTCTTATGTTCACATATTAATCAAATATTATTTGCTTTCCTTTGAATTAATATGAATTTTTATAAATGTCCCATACGTAATGCTGTGTTTCACATTTATGCAAATGAAGCCCTTGAAATTTGCATAAATTTACATAATATCATTTTTTCCTCCACGGAAATCAAAACTTCAACTCATAAGCTTCAAAATGGTACCAAACATGTCAATATTGAGCAAAGATGAAATTTTGCCTTCTGAGGGGACCTTATCTTGGACTTGCCCATATTGTGATGAAACACTACCTTCCCAAACCACTCATTGTGCATGAGGCCCAGAAATGTCATAGCCACCGATGGATGTGGTGTATCCATATCTTGTCTGACGTAATAACGTAATTATATGTAAGTTGAGTATAGTTTAACGCTTTGCTCTAAAAGTACACACATGCATTATCAATAATCATGCCTGCTGTGTATCCACTAGCACATCTTTCTGTGTGATTCAAAATTCTTGAACAAATATCGCAGTGTACTGTGCATTCACACATCATGGCATGATAAGTGAATGCACAGTACACTGAAATACAATGTATGTGTTCAAGAATTTTATATGTGACATCAGTAGGTGAGACAGGTTGGTACTTTTCTGTCACTGCGGCTTTAGTACAGCATATCCTTTCTCAGAGATTGCACAGATATTAGCCAATTTCCATTTTAGAGTGGCTAGATTCTGTGCATAACAGCACTTGTGGGATGTAAGATTAAGCCACTGAGGACGAGTCCCAAGTATACTCGGGCAAGGGTCTATGGGAAATGTGTGTTGTAGCAAAATCAGTTCATCCTCAATGGGTTTCAAACTGGAGCAGAACATAGCCTATGGCACTGATACTCCAACCATCCCTACTTTCAGCCACAAAGGTTTTTTTTTTTTAAAATTATTACTTACAAAATTAAATCTTATCAGTGACAAAAAGCAGGTAACTTGTCAAAGGGAAACAACGAATCAAAATGAGCACTGCCTTGATATGGTTGCAATGGGCTCCAAACTTCAGCTTTGGCTCTCTGGAAGTAAATGCAGCCCTGAGCTGTCTTTGCCTGTACACCCAATACTGGTCGCATTTAAAACTTGCCTGCTGACTTTGATCCTGCGTCTTGAAGTCTGAAGGGAAATTGCACAACATTTGATACTAACAGATCATGATTACATTTTTACTTTTGGTTTCATTCATCAGCACTATGGTATGTAGATCCTACACAAAGCTTCTGATTCCCTGAATTGAAAATGGAATGTGGGAATTAGTTCTTGGTTTTATACAGCAGCATGTCATTTGCAAAGCTTTCCACTTCCACCATGCCAATAATATTTTGCATATTTTTGACAGTGTAGAAGAGATGTCACAAACAATTTGACATTGACTTCCATGATCTGTGATAAATTAAAATAATTCTTTGCTCTGAGTACCAAATAGAATATCATTTAGAAAAAATAAAAGGAATTTGCATTCCGCTCTGAGGCGGTCAGTATGAAATGGGAGATGGAATTTTTTGTATTCACAGCCAACCAACTGGAGGACAATATTATTAATGATAATACATTGTGGAGATAGTCATGCCACCAATTGATGTTGGCCATGCATGACAGTAGAAATTACGGTTTCTCATCACCCTGTGATCGTTTTGTCTGTTTAAAATCCAGGACTGAACTCAACCTTCGTGCCCCAGTCTCGCACCTGCAGTGATCAGCAGCAGATTTGAGAGGAGCGTGTGGCTCTTACTGGAGAGTTGTAGGCCTCGGTATCAGTAGCAGCAGCAGAGCTAGGGGAGGGTCATGGTAGACATGGAGAGCCCATCAAAGGATGAACTGGTCTTCTTCTGCAATGGAAAGAAGGTATACTTACCTTGTGTGTGTGTGTGTGTGTGTGTGTGTGTGTGTGTGTCTGTCTGTCTGTGTCTAGTCGCTTTATTCCATCTGTCTGTCTAGCTTTCTAGTGACACATACAATCTCCTATTTTCTGTCTCTTTTTCCAAGCCTGCTGTAATGTTCTTTAGCCTTTGTTCTCTATCATGGAGCATTGGCAGCTACTGTAAATAGTGGTGTATTAACCATGACCCTTTTTTGGCCATCATGGAAAAAACAAAAACTGAAGCAAAACAAAACGACAGCCCTCTGATGAGCGGGAATACTGCCATGCAACTAGAGGAGATACTGCTGACATATTGGTTGAATTGAATACAAGCTGACTTTGTCACCATCGAACCCAAAAATGTTTTAATTAGAGAAGCACTCTGAGAGCGCAGACCTCCGCCAAGCATGCAGCTCATTTCCATCACTGATCTTGTTCTTCCATAGAGATATCAGAGATTTCGACCCATACGTACTTATACTTCGCATGCTGAAAGCGTTTATAATAGTGTGCTGAAAGTCTCCCGATTTCCCAATATAGAAGCCTTTGTTACGTCATAAACCCTCAGCTGCACAGCGCGCCTCACCGTAGCAGAAACTAGAGCACGCACTTTAGTGCGCGCATGCAAACCTCAAATACGCGCAGCCTGAACTCCCAAGTTCATTGACCATCCCTGCCAAAATATCAAAAATCCTTCATAAATTCCCCCAAAATTCTCGGATCACTACCAAAAGTTAATTGTTTGTTACTCGTGTCATTTTCAACCTTTCCTGCAAGTTTCATCCCAATCCGTTATCTACTTTTTGAGTTATTTTGCGCACAGACGAACGAACAAACGAACGAACAAACGAATGAACGAACGAACAAACCAACGAACAAACCAACGGTAATGAAAACATAACCTCCTCCCTTGGCAGAGGTAACAAAGGAGAAGAGTACCTGATGGTGATGCAGGTCCTAAGCGATATACAATGGATATATGAGATCATACAGTATCTAGACTGAAGTTTGTTGTAGGGAGTATGAAAGAACATTGATGCCACTAGCTGGTATGATGTTTCTTCCGTCAACTCTGTGTAGACAGAATGGATTGCTATGGATGTTCCAAGCGGTATTGCTAACATCAATTCTGTGATGCGCCGTTAAATTTTGAATTATTAAAATGTCTCCAATGTGTCTATATTTGAACATTCAACCATCCTAACCATCCACAGGCAAGCTGACAGTGGTAGATGGTACACGTAACTTTGTCTGCACACTACATTTGTATATAGCAAACATGCAGTAGGCATTGGTTGTAATGGTGTGTATAAACTGCACCCTGAATTTTGACCTGTTTCAGTGGGGGAAAAAAATGTATTGTAGTTAATACACCACTATTTACAGTAGTTGTAATTTCAAATTTTCACTCACTGTCCAGCCAGCTCCCAGACATGTGGTGTGAGGGGTTAGAGTTATTACTGTTTCTTCAGTGCTTTGTGTATACAATGTTTGTGTTTGTGTGTGTGTGTGTGTGTGTGTGTGTGTGTGTGTGTGTGTGTGTGTGTGAAAATTTGTTTTGGTTGGGAGGGGGAGGGCGGGTTGATTGGGCCTATCAAGAACAGTTTCATTCTTGATTTGTACAATGTATTTCTTTAATAAGTGGAATATGATATACTGTAAGAGTGGAAATTTTTGCGGCGTTGAAATTTTCGCGCATTTCGCGCAACCAGAAACTAGCGCGAAAATAAAAGCATGTAAATATTTTTGCTTGCCACATGTTCCTGTGCGTGATGTCTTGATTCCGCGGAATTAAAAACATGTGAATCTCTTCTCGACCGGCCAAGCGCGAAAAATTAGTCGCGCGAAAATATCCACTTTTACAGTATATGATTCAACATATTCAAGGAGAAAATAATTGATATGCCAATATTTTCTCAACAGTATTGACCAGGGGGTTGAGTTATAAATGATTTACTGTTATTATCAATGTTGAAGTAAATATGTTTTTAAATTGTGTAATTTGTAAATTGTCTTTCTTTCATGTGACCCAGAATGGGTTAATCCATGGATGATTTCAATGAAATCGATAAGATCAGAGAAATAAAAAAAATGGTGGTGTGTGTGTGTGCATATGTGTATGTATCCTATTAAAACCCCTTTTCTTTGTTTCTGTCCGGTTCTGATCATGGAGCTACATTGTACAGTACAAGAACTTGTTGCTCAATCCTCTGAGCAGGAAAGCGGCAGTTGGCTTTTGCATAGTATTTGCAAGGGCTACGATTCTTCTGTTTACATTTTCAACTCTTTGTGAGGGAAAAAAAATCCTGCTTACAAAGCACCTTCCCCAATGTATAATGTAGTGCCTAAGCCCTAGCTGTCAAAATGGCTGTTCGAATACACATTGTTTGTCCATGCCTGCAGTCCAGGGTGCTGTAAAACTGTAATTCGGGATGGTCAAGACAGTATGGTTGATAACCGGTGTTGACTTGCCCGATAGTAGTACAATGCATCCAGATTACTTGAAGGGGCGGGGGGGGGGGGGGGGGGGGGGGACAGCTTTAATGCCCTGACCCCTTGGTAAATGTATGTAGTTGAGAATTAAAACTAAATAGTCAAGGACTATTTATTGTTGATTGCTTTTTCTTATAAGAGTCTTAAAAAAAAAAAATGTTGGAAACCTCAAACCCTACCTACAAATTGTATCTCTACCGAAACTGTACCATCCCTTTAAAATGTTTGTATTTTTGTGTCTTACTATCTTGAACTGTGACAGGTGGTTGAGAAGGATCCTGACCCGGAGATGACTCTGCTGTTGTATTTACGCAAGAAGTGTATCCTTGCAACTCAGTACTTTTTCAAAAAAAAATATCTTTACCCTTCATATCTTTTTGTGTTGTGATGATTTGTGTTACATTGTATTATATGGTTGCTAAAGGATGTTCACACTATGAGAGTTCACACACTGAATGTTCATAAATGTCTTGCAAGTTGCTCCTTGATGCATAACTAGGTATTTTGATCACCAAAAGCCTTGCCCCTTACCTTACTAATTATTTTGTTTGAATGAAAATGTATCAGTCAGTACAAGACCCAACAGTGAAGCCAAATGTCATGATTCGCCACCTCGGCCCCATCATTTGGAATTTACTACCGCCCTAGCATTTAATATGACAGGCTTTCAAGTGGCCCTACTTTTCCTACTTTTTCCTACTTTTTTACTGCTGTCCCTACTTTTCCTACTTTTTTGCTCAAAATCCTACTTTTTCCTACTTTTTCCTACTTTTTTGGTGAAAAACCCCGCAAAAAAAAAAAAAAATGTGCAAGGCTACTTGAATAATTTATATTCAGAAATGATGAGTAGACTCTAGTTGCAGATTCTTACTGGTGGGGAGAGCCTCTTCAGCATGAAAGAGGGATAACACACACCAATCAACCACAAGACTGCTGCCAGCCTCAGCTTTTGCTCCTGTGCAGATGTGATTGATCCCACTCATATTGCAGCCTAGGACTTGGAGCAGTGCTCAACCAGCTCTCATCATCGCTCAAAATTACCAGGCTCTCCCAGGAGCAAAAGTGAGGCTGAGGCAGCAGGGTTGTGAGTACAAATTAAGATTTACATGTAACATCAAGAGTTCTGGTTAGTGTCGACGAAAACTACTCCAAAAAGCCTGCACATGTCCTGACTTATTCCTACTTTTTTTTCTTTAATGCCCTACTTTTTCCCTCTTTAAGTCCTACTTTTTCCTACATTTTTAGAGATTTCGTTCCTACTTTATTCCTACTTTTTTACGTTATCCCACTTGAAAGCCTGATATGTGTATAACTTTGAAATGTGACATTTAGAAAATACATAAAATATATGTCACTCCCTACTACACCCGAAGCTTAAGGTTTCATTTTCACATATTTAATCCAATACCTGTAATTAACCATCCCAGCACTGAATTTTATTCTAGTCTTGTGTAGTAAATCGTGTGATTTCATCACTGCAAGCCCTTGAGGCTTTTACGGGACAACTATTTCTTTCAGTTTACTGTAGTTTTCTTTCGCTGACTAGTTTTTAAAGGCTTTAAGTCATCCCTGTGTAACATACTGGTAAGTGTTGTATATATGTGAAATACGCTCCATTAATATTTTGATTGAACATACAAGATTGGCCTATGTGTGTATTGTAAACATTGGAAGAAATAAAGGTATGGAACCTTGGGACCAAAGGCTGTAAGTCTGTTCAGAAGGACCATAGACAGTTGACAAATATGCTCTGCCTTTTTATAATAATTTTAATATAACAAAAATGTTAGATAAGTTTCGAGAATATGAATAGAACTTGTAAGTGTCTGATTCACTAATTCCCCCCCCCCCCACCCCAGCGTTATGCTGTAAACTTTGCTGTAGCATGGTTTAAAATGTAAGAAAGCTTCCGCTTTGTTGAATTTGTCTCCTCTCACCATAAAGAGATTGCATGTTCAGAGTTAGTTTCTACGTGGGCTGTGGCTTTTTTAGTCTCCTGTTATTCCAACGTACATTTGTACGTGACACACATCACTGGGGTGTTCCTTACATGTACATCCTGCATTGAAACCAAACGACATGAATATGAGGCCGTCATTTTGATGTTCTAATTTTGTTTTTGTTCCTTTATTTCATCGGCAGTTTGTCATGTTTTATGTGTATTTACGGTAATAAATCCATGAGGTTCCTGGGAGCTAGAGTCCAAAGTTTGCTGATCCCAAGACTGAGGATATCCTCCATCTTGGGTTTCTTGTACAATGGGGTTCATCTGCGTGTCATCAATGCTCATGAATCTATGCAGCTTTTGTCTCCTTTGAAGATGGGAGTGAATGTTTCAAAGTGCAGAACAGCCAGATACCTGTGTATTGTACTCACATTGGCGGCCTCATGACATCTATCGATCCTCTTCAGTTAAAGTGCCCTGGAAATAATTGACTTCTTGTATTATTGTCCCCGCCGAACGAGTTCGAGCAGGGGACTATGAAACGGGCTCCGTCCGTGTGTGTGTCCGTGTGTCCGTCCGTCCGTGTGTCCGTCCGTCCGTCCGTGTGTCCGTGTGTCCGTGTGTGCGTCCGTGTGTGATCAAAATCTTCAATTTGCTACTTCTCTGTCATTTATGAGCCAATTTTGATTCTGTTTGCTTTATATGATAGCACTACATGGGAGCTTTGAAACTTCTACACAGAATTTCAGTCGTGACCTTTGACCTTGACCTTTGACCTATATTGTACATTTTGCTACAAAATGCTACTCCTTCGCCATTTCTGACCCGATTTCGATTCCGTTTGCTTTATGTGATGGCACTAGGTGAGGGCTTCAAAACTTCTACACAGAATTTTGCTTTATGTGATGGCACTAGGTGAGGGCTTCAAAACTTCTACACAGAATTTTGACCTTTGACTTCTTTGACCTTTGACCTTGATTTTTTACCTATATTGCACATTTTGTTACAAAATGCTACTTCCGGCGGGGACATATGTTACGCACCGCGTAATTTCTACTTTTCCTTGTATTGTTTTCTCTTGGTTTGGTTTGGTAGGTCTTTATTGTTTTGATACCATGTGCCATTCGATCTGAACATGCCTGTTCATGTTCTAATGAATTCATAGCAAATATTTACCAAGATAATTTTAGTCGATCTGAACATGTCTGTTCATCTGCCAAAATTTCAAAGCTAAATGATTAAAGGAAAGGCAAAAAAATAGCATTTTCCTGGGCCATGATTTTCTGACTTTCAACGGAACAGAAACATATCCGAAGATTTGGATTTAGCGCCGCAGCTAGACTCCGCCCCTAGCAACAAGGGAGTGATCTCATTGGTCGGTGCGTGGCATCCTGGTTACTGATTGGTTGTGCGTAGACCGCTAGCGCTAAGCTTGAATGAACATTGTAAAGGTCGCTAGGAGCGTATACCTTCTATTGTCAAACGGTGAAAACTGTCTTGCTTCCCCTTGATCATGATAGCGTCGGAAGGAAAACTTTAAAGGCGGTTTTCTCGAAACGCTGATTTCTTAACCCTAATCAGGCTGGGCTTTTTTGGCTATGCTATATCTGGGGGGGCGGATTCCGCCCCCCCTTCAGATCTCGCCTATGGAACGCGTGATCGCGCCGAAAATTGGCACACGCGACGCCCGCGACGTATACAATCAAAATGTATGGTTGCTTTCTCCGAAAAATTTTTCTTATATTTTATATTGATTAATTATTGTAATTTATGCATAAAATCAGTTTGGGGCTCTAAATCACTTATTAATGCCTAATTAAGCTAATTTCTTTTTTAAAATGTTTCTTGTATCATTCTCCTGAGACATACGATAAAAAAAAATCTGTATCGAAATCAATTTCTTATGTATTTGATTGTTTTTTGAATTTCTTATGTATTTCCTTGTTTTTTGACCTTTTGTTTTTGTTTGTTTTTTGGCCAAAATTTGTCACAGACATTTTTCAAAGCTTTATTATGCTAAAATAAATTAATTTCGTCCATTCTAAGTCAAGATATGAATTTTTATGTGAATTAATTGAAAAAACACAATTTGCATTGGATTTGTACACAAAATCACGTTTTGGAGCAATTTGGGGTTGACAAATTTTTTTCGAACGGGCATCGCGTCAAAACGGTACGCGCGGGTGCAACAATTTTGGTCTTAAAGTTGCGCGATACTTGAAAGAAAAAAGTCATGAAACATCGTGGCTGGAGCTTATTGCGCTGCGAAGATATTGCACGAAACGTTGAGGGGGGCGGATTCCGCCCCCCCAGCCTGATTAGGGTTAAACCACTCGACATGCGCTAGTAAAATCATCGATATTTCCTCAACTGAGTACTTTTATGAGTCATGTTATATATGACATTAAAGTGGAAGAGTAAGAGAATAATGTCATGTCATTTTCAGAAAATTGTCCTCCCCCGACTTTCGGATCCTTTTGTTGCAGCGGGTCACATATTTCTGCGTGCTACACCCGTAGCTTAAGGTTTTTTTTCTTCACATTTTTAATCTGACACTTTTAATTAACCACCCTAGCACTGAAGTTTATTCTATTCTGTGTAGTAAATCATGTGATTTCATCACTGCCAGCCCTTGAGGCTTTTGCAGGACAACTATTTCTTATAATTTTGTCTCCTTTGAAGATGGGAGTGAGTGTTTCAAAGTGCAGAACAGCCAGATACATGTACCTGTGTATTGTATTCACATTTGCGGCCTCATGACATCTATCGATCCTCTTCAGTTAAAGTGCCCTGGAAATGATTGACTTCTTGTATTATATTGTTTTCTCGTGGTTTGGTTTGGTAGGTCTTTATTGTTTTGATACCATGTGCCACTCGATCTGAACATGCCTGTTCATGTTCTAATGAATTCATAGCAAATATTTACCAAGATAATTTTAGTCGATCTGAACATGTCTGTTCATGTTCCAATGAATTCATCTGAAGCAAATTTTTACCAAGATAATCGTAGTACAAAGGTGAATCAAATAAGATTTGTGAAGGCTAGCGGTGATCTGGCAACTCTGGTTTTGGCAAATTCCATATACAGTAGCTGAAATGTGTGTATATGATCAATGTAGTCATCATAAACACTGATCCACAAGTTATTGACCTTATTTCTGGATGAGAAAAACACCTACAGACAATAGACACACTCACAAGCTTTTGGTGACCTGATTGGGCCACTAAAACTTTATATTTTTTTATAAAGTGCTGGCTTGACATCTATTTACAATGTATGGTGGCCAATAAATGCGAGTCTTGGTGCAAGGTAAAACATGTAATGATTGGAATGCAAACATTGTGCAACAGACAAAAGCAGTTCTGTGTTACAGTTAGGGATGTGTTGGCTAGCTAATGATCTAGCTAATGATCATATTACCCCTGCAGAAAGCCTTAGGACCAGTAAGTCCAGCTACAAATGCTGGCCTGAGGCTGGGTACCATTTTTGCAAAGCTATGGCTTGCTTGCCTCTGATCACCTTTAGAGGTTACCTTCTCTAAGGAGCATGACCTCGGGCTGGTCTCCTATCATTCCAATGAAAGTTACATTTATTGCTTGGGTGTTCGTTACATCCTGTATTAAAACCAAAATAATGTGAATTTGAGGCTGTCATTTTAATGTTCTACTTCTTTTTTTTTTGTTTCTTTATTTCATTGACAATTTGTCATTTGTTATGTGTATTGACTGCAATATGAGACTACAATGTATGTGGAAGTTGGCCTCCAAAGTTCACTGATCCCAAGAGAGAGGAACTTTCAATCTGGGGTTTCTTTTACAGTGGGGTTTATGTGTGTGTAATCAATGCATAAATTTAAGTTATGGCATGCAGCTTTTGTCTCCTTTGAAGATGGGAGTGAATGTTTCAAAGTGCAGAACAGCCGATACCTGTGTATTGTATTCACATTGGCCAGCCTCATGTCATCTATTGATCCTCTGCAGTTGAAGTGCCCTTGAAACAATTGACTTTTGAAATTGTATCATATTCCTTTGGTTTGGTTTGGTAGTTCTTTAGTGTTTCGATACCATGTGCCATTCAATCTGAACATGTCTGTTCATGTTCTAATGAATTCATCTGTGGCAAATATTTACCGAGATAATTTCAGTCAGTCAATGTGAACATGTCCTTTCATGTTCCAATTAATTCATCTGTAGCAAATATTTACCGAGATGATTTTAGTCGATCTTAACATGTCTGTTCATGCTCCAGTGAATTCATATTTATAAGTAGCAAATATTTACCAATAGTCATAGTTCAGAGGTGTTCTGTGAAGTGTTCCTGAATATAACAAAACAAAAATGAAACACAAATGGAATTAGACTTACTTGGAGGCAGGAAGGGCTACAGCAGATCAGCTGGTACAATGTACCATACATGTAACATGCCTTTCCCTGTGTTTACAATGTATAGGGGGTTGTATGGTGTGTGTGTGTGTGTGTGTGTGTGTGTGTGTGTACACGGTGTAATTTCTTCTCGGTAGGGTAGTGTACACTGTACATGTACCAAAAAAAAAAAAGAAGAATTACAAGAAAAAAGATGAAGTCATAATCAAACTTCAAAATAATAAATTATGGCTGTAGTATGTGAAAATAGGCAGGTATGATAAAATGCTTCAAATACCACAAACTGTGACTAAAGCCCCATTTTAACAGCCCTTAGTGCGACAATGTGGCAGCATAGCCAGAAGAACAAAATTCCTCACCTCAGGCATTAAAACCGCAGGAGCCCATTTTAAAAGACACACACCAAAAACCTTCTCCTGGCAGGTTACTACGAAGGGAGTGTGTCCACTGATGCGACTACCCCGCCCACCAACCGGAGCTGCTTGTCTATTTAAACAAAACATGGTTACAATCACTGATCTGAACTACGAAGAGATCAGTGGTTACAATCCATGCATGTGATTGATGCTTGGTGTGTTAATCATTTTCTGTCTGCAATGTTGCTCATGTGTGTTGAGTATATCACAGGACTGTTACCATAGTTGTGTTGTAATAGAAGGGTTACCTGGGTAATGTCAGGTTAATGTTGCTCTAATTACCCCAGCTGGCAAAAGTCACTGTGACATCTGGGTAACATTTTTGCTGGGACTGTTTTAACAGGCAAGGTAAAATAAAAAGTTTATACATGCACGCTACCTTGACTTTGTCACCTTGGCAAGGCTCTGTTAACCTGTTGAGGATGAGTCCTAAGTATACTCGGGCAAGTGTTTAGGGGAAATGCTTGTTGATAGCAAAATCAGTCCGTCCTCAATGGATTAAAGTGGGGCTTATTAAGGAGTAAAAGACAAAAAAAAATGTTTTCACAATGAATCAATCTGGTAAAACAGTAATATGATTATAAACCATGACAATTATGTGAAAATTGGCAGGTAAAGCATATAACGGAGGGCTTCTAATGCCACGTACTCTTACTATAAAGTTCACTATTAAAGTCTCACATATTTAATCTTGATTTTACACATAAAAATGATTTTCCTTGGCATCATAGTTTAATGAATTGAAATTTTAAGGTTCTGTAAAATCAGAAATCAGATTTGAAGGAATCAGATTTGACAATATTAGATAGAGTAAGTTTGGCTGTAAAGATTTGTAGTGATCTCGCAACTCTGATTTTGGCAGCTAGCTGAAATATGTGTGGTTACCAAACATCGGGCCACAAGTTATTCTGCCCTTTTCTGGATGAGAAAAACACATTCACCAACAATGTACACGCCAACAAAAAAATGGTGGTGACCCAATTGAGCCACCAAAACTTGGAATGTAACTTCTTATATAGTAATGGTCTGACATCTGTTTGTGGTACCCTGGGCCACCAGAAATACTAACAGTAGATTGATATTACTGATGGCCCAGTGGCCCCAGGTCACCAGGCCAACCCTAATATTGGGTCTTGTTGTTTGACTACATATTTAATCAATGCAAGTATTGTATTAGAGAAGATAACAATTTTGTGGTAATGGTGTTGACTGGCTTGAGATCACATGACCCCCGCAGGCCATGTGACCAGTCAATTTTAGCTATGAAGCTGGCCTCATCATGCTGGGCGTCATTTACACATAGCTATGACCAGCCCACAAGCCAACCTTAGATCATCTCCAGAGGATAGCTGGAAAGGAGCATAGGCTCAGGCCGGTCTCCTGTTATTCCAACGGAAGTTACTATACATTGCTGAGGTGTTCCTTACATCCTGCGTTAAGACCAAAGACATGAATTTGAAGCTGTCATTTTAATCTTCTCATTAGCTCACCTGAGCCAAAGGCTCAAGTGAGCTATTGCGATCGCCCTTCGTCCGGCGTCCGTCGTGCGTCGTGCGTCGTGCGTCGTGCGTCGTGCGTCGTGCGTCGTCCGTCGTCCGTCGTCCGTCGTCCGTCGTCCGTCGTCCGTCGTCCGTCGTCCGTCGTGCGTCGTGCGTAAACTTTTTACATTTTCATCTTCTTCTTGAAAACCCCAAGACCGATTTTCATCAAACTTGGCAGGTAGCATCCCTAGGGGGTTAGGAACTCAATTTGTTAAAATGGGCACCATGCCCCACCCAGGGGGCCCCCAGGGGGGCCCAAACCCCCCAAAATTAAGGAATCTGTAAAAATCTTCTTCTCTAGAACCAGAAGTGATAGAGCTAAGTTAATACTATGAGTTAGTACATTGATGACTGTAGTTTCAAGTTTGTTCATGGCAGAATCAGGGGTGCCCCCCTTGGGACCCAGGGGAGGGGGGTGGGGAAGGGTTCTAATGGGGCCTAAATTGTACATTTTCATCGTCTTCTTGAGAACCCCATGACCCATTTTCACCAAACTTGGCAGGTAGCATCCCTAGGGGGTTAGGAAATCAATTTGTGAAAATGGGCACCATGCCCCGCCCAGGGGGCCCCCAGGGGGCCCAAACCCCCCAAAATTAAGGAATATCCGCAAAAATCTTCTTCTCTAGAACCAGAAGTGATAGAGCTAAGTTAATACTATGAGTTAGTACATTGATGACTGTAGTTTCAAGTTTGTTCATGGCAGAATCAGGGGTGCCCCCCTTGGGACCCAGGGGAGGGAGGGGGTGAGGAGGGGTCCTAATGGGGCCTAAATTGTACATTTTTATCTTCTTCTTGAGAACCCCATGACCTATTTTCACCAAACTTGGCAGGTAGCATCCCTAGGGGGTTAGGATCTCAATTTGTTAAAATGGGCACCATGCCCCACCCAGGGGGCCCCCAGGGGTCCCAAATCCCCCAAATGAAGGAATCTTTATAAATCTTCTCTAGAATCAGAAGTTATATATAGAACTGAGATAATACTATGAGTGAGTACATTAATGACTGTAGTTTCAAGTTTGTTCATAGGAGATCCAGGGGTGCCCCTCTTGGGTAGGGGGGGGGGGGTGGTGGTTGGAAGGGTCCAAATGGGGGCCTGAATTGTACATTTTCATCTTCTTCCTGAAAACCTCATGATGGATTTTTGTCAAACTTGGCAGGTAGCATCCCTAGGGGGTCAGGATCTCAATTTATCAAAATGGGCACCATGCCCCACCCAGAGGGCCCCAGGGGGCCCCAATCCCCCCAAATTAAGGAATCTTAAAAAATTTGGGCCCTTATTGTACATTTTCATCTTCTACTTGAGAATGCCTGGTCAAATTTTGGTAGAGCTGTGAATAATTTAGATTAGTGACTGCGTGAAAGGTAAACTTGCGATACTCAGGTGAGCGCTAGACCCGCGGGTCTCTTGTTTTTAATTCTATTCCTTTGTTTCTTGAGCAGTTTGTCTTGTTGATAGCAATATAACATTACCTGGGAGTTGGCCTTCCAGGTTTGCTGATCCCATGGCATCGGAAATCCTCCATCAAGAGTTTCTTTTACAAAGGGTTTAGTGTGCATACTGTCGGTGCTCATAAATGTATGCAGCTTTTGTCACCTTTAAAGGTGCATAGTCCCGGTAGTGTAGAGGGCGCTGTTGATGATACTGCCGATCACCGTTAGCATTGATACAAAGATTACCAAAGTTGAGCTGTCATCAAGAGTAAAGTGCGTAGATGTAGCTAAGTAACATTGCCTTCGTTGTCTTCTCTGCGCATCGCGCAGTCTGTAGTAATGCCAGGGTGCGTGCATATGTGCTTCTTATTATGACATCACATAAGAAGTTTGCTGAAGCTGTCATCCCCCTCAGCCGAATCATGAGCCGAACTGTGATCGGACCACTGACTACAGTCAATCGGACTTCTTCGGACTCGGGAAAGTGGGCCACAGCGTAAGCGCTAAAGAGGAGTCAATAGCGAAGGTCTGTATAGGAAACTTGCGCCGTGCGCCCGCGTACGCATTTGACTAAAACACCGGGACCATGCACCTTCAATAGAAGAAGGCAGTGATGTTGAAAGACCCAGTATTGTTGGGAGACATGGGTAACCTGATTGAATGGATCTTCATTTGCTGCCCATTGGGGTTCAATCTGATATAGGGAATAGCGCTCATCAGCGAATACTGCACATGGGGGCAGTCTAATAGCATGGATGTCATGACAGCAGAGATTTTGATCATGAGTGCCACTTGTCTTCTCATGAATGACTGCCACTCATAATACAATTAGTTGCTGGTTTTATAACCAACGCTGTCTGGGTATGAGTGGGGCTTAGGAAAGAGAGTGGAGACATATGCCATTGACAAGGGTATGATCACATGTTTGAGCTCTTGTTCCATTGTTATATTTGGTATGATTTTGTTGAGTTTTTTGTGTATTGCCAACTCTTTCGACCTCTTCTCGCACTTTTATTTCAGTGCCAAACAGAAGAGATATTGCAATTTATTCCCTCCCCCTTATCTTTCAAGTTGGAATAGATTGAATTTAAATTTTAAACACATAAAGCTTGTAAACTTTTAAAAGATTTTATATCTGAAATGTCAAAAAATATAATTGTATCTAAATAATCGTTATGATAAACATATCATTGCTTTGATATGATGAATACTGTAAAAGTGGATATTTTCGCGCGACTAATTTTTCACGCTTGGCCAGGTAAGAAGAGTTTCACGTGTTTTTAATTCCACAGAATCAAGACATCACGCGCAAGAACATATGGCTAGCAAAAATATTCGTGTGCTTTTATTTTTGCAGTAGTTTCTGGTTGCGTGAAATGCGCGAAAATTTCAACACCGCGAAAATTTCCACTTTAAAGTAGATAAGGAGATGGTATCGAGTCGTTTGCACACTACAGAATTAGACAATTATGGACAATTAGGATCATGTCTCATGCTTTGCGTCTCTTCTGAAAAATCACAAGATCAGAAGTTTTTGTTTTTTGTCTAACTTTGTTTGCAGTTAATAGGCCTAATGCAGTGCCTGTACTCATTTCTGGTCACATCTCTGAGTAGTGCCAGTGCATATAAAGTGAGAAGGGCGTGCATGCAGGAAAAGTATTGTGCAGGTTTACCCACAATGCAACTGGTGTATCCAGACAAATCCATATGTTAAACTGAATATCAAAATGAGGATTAAGTAGCCCTTAACCCAGACATCCAGTGGGGCTCACCGGGACCAAGTTGGGCTGTGCTGAAGGTGGATGTGGGGCTTGCACCGTGATGGTCTCCAATTTCGATCGTACAACACAGAAGATTCAGTATCCTTTAAAGATCAGCTGTAATGGTGACAAGAAACAAGGGACTACATCTAGGTGGCCTTTTCTGCTCTTCTATAAAAATTTGTTTTAATCCTATATATAACACAAGAATAGATTTATATATACTATATATATATATATATATATATATATATATATATATATATATTTGCCTTCTCTGTAGTGTTGGTCCAATGATTCTTTTTCTGATGTTTTGCAAAGTATATCTTTAGAATATGAATTTGGCAGATTCCTTTTTTTTTTTTTAGGTTAAATATATTATGAAGGATGCTGTATATTGTTACGTATGATAGCTCATTGTGTTCTATTTAATTTTGAGGTATTTGTATGTCATTGCAATGTATTTCAGCCCTCAGGCAAATAAACCATTCTAATAATAGCTGGCATTCTTTTTCAGAAACAAGCAGGCATTTTTTTTTTTTTTTTTTAGGGGGAGGGAGGGAGTGTTCTTTCTGTAGAAATTACTCCATCAAGCTTACTCTATCCACAATATTTAGAGATTTTTGTGGTACCCATACACAAAAAGTGTGAAGAATAAGGACCGGCCTTTCAATAGTAGACCAAGGCTACTGGGGTTATTACTGACTTAGTGACGTATTTGTGGTCTTTGGTTTTGTTTGTGCGTGATCTGTGTCTCATCTACCAAGGTTAGCAAAGAACAAAAAGTGTATGACCTGTGGTCAGTTGTTGTTTGTTAGATTGATCTTTTTTCAGACAAATCATCAAGAACAGATGATTGGCAGCACT
Organism: Diadema antillarum; assembly: GCF_040938485.1. NCBI lineage: Eukaryota > Metazoa > Echinodermata > Echinoidea > Diadematoida > Diadematidae > Diadema > Diadema antillarum. The sequence continues at coordinate 509,936 of NW_027271619.1, forward strand.
CCACTTACGTACTGTTTGACTATCAGTTGCTGAAAATGAGATTTGGAAACTTCCTGATATTAGTAAAGGACAGATCATTTTTTTTTTATTGTGTTTTGAAACTTTTGGACTGATAATTCCATTGCAATATTTTGCCACCACTCATTACTCATTCCTGCACAGAGACAAAGACACTTTCTTTAAAGCAAATTAATAATGACATATGGATTTCATATATGAATCGTTCTATTCATCCACCTACCTATATTGTGTCTATCCATCCACCCATGTATTTATTTACATAATCTATTTATTTATCAAAAGTATGGAGGATGTCTATCCTTGTGGTACAGTAAGTGGTGAAGGAAATCTGATCCTTCAACTGTCTATTTATATCATTGTTAATGTTTCAACATTTCTCTTTAGAGCCCACGAATATTTCTTGCTCTTATTATGAAAGATTGGGACAGTATTTCTATATCTGTTGGTCAGCTCTATAATGTATTCACCATACAGCTAGTGTTGTATAGAAAATTGGCCACAGTGCCCAAGCTACTGCCATTGTGATGATGTAATTTTCGGTAGCAATTTTCATGAGCAATCAATCTTCCCAGACACCATGCAGTCAATGCGTGCCTGGCTCCATTATGCTCGGTCCACCTCACTGCTGTTACTACCGTGGAGGGGATTGGGAGTACAAAGACCAAACTACATCCAGTCCAGGTAACTTGAACCCCTTCCCCCACCCCCCACCCCCACCCCCTTCCTTCCCAGCCCATTGCAGTTGGTTTAAGGAATTACAGGAGACCTCCAGATGATTTTCAGATATTTGAATAATTATAAATTGATTAGACTGTGTACAGAGTTTCAGAATTTATAGTGACTGGAATGAGGAATAAGAATGTTTTCATAAACAAATCACAATGAATGAAGGAGGATGGCATGGTAGCCTCACCATAGGCATGCATGAGTTTTGGCTCAAGGAAGCAGAACAAGAGAAGAAAGCATGTATAGATATTCTACACAGGTGAACTTGTCAAGCAGGCTGTATTGTAATGGAATTACATCTAATTGCTATATTTCTGAAATATGTGAGCCTCCTATTGTCTATCTAAGGTGACATCATTATTGTGGTATGTGTGTTTGATGCTGCATGTGGAAGATAAAAATTTAGATTGAATGTCAAATGAATTCCAAAAAAAAAAAAGGACAACATGAGCTCTTGTTCAGCCACTTTTGTGACTCTTTTCTTAATACCCAGGAGCGCATTGCCAAGGCCCATGGTTCTCAGTGCGGCTTCTGCACTCCCGGCATTGTCATGTCCATGTACGCCCTCCTGCGCAACAACCCACAACCAACAATGGAAGAGATTCATGGGGCATTTGAAGGCAACCTGTGCCGATGCACCGGGTACAGACCGATCCTGCAGGGATACAAGACATTCAGCAAGGTATGTGGAAACTTATTGTAGACGTGGTATATTCTGTTGTGTCACAAGATTCATTTTAGTATGAATTGCAGTATTTTTTTCTTGCCACGAACATAACCTGTCCCCATGATACCGATATCTCTTTCAGGTCAAAGAGACTTCTATGCTTTTAGACTGAAATCTTGGATATCAATAGAAAATAGCATCCAGTTGTCTGAATACAGTTTTCACATTCAAGTTGGTTGAATACCGTGCAATTCACCAATATTTTTTTTCTTTACGTTATGTTTTCAACCCATATCTGCCATTTGCATACCATGGATCTTTTAAGCTGTTGGTGCCAGAGGGTCTCTCAGGCATGTTCACTCCACTGTGCACTCGCAGCTTCAAGTTGATGTCACTGGCACTTATGGGAAGAAAAGCATGGAAAACTACATTTTATATATGAAATGAAACAGAAAATGATCAGTCTTTGGTACAAGATGTATATCAGAGTCCTCTGATGAACTATGCTATGTCACATGAACATATGTGATACAAATTTATGGAAGCAAGGCTATTAAAAGCTCGTCATTGTCCAAGTTATTTCTGTTAAGGATGATCCTGTGTATCAGTGATAGCCACGTTTGTGTGAACTACGGAATATTCCGTAGATCGGCAGAGATGGGTAAAGATAGTGCATTGCATGTCTTTGCCTTTGGCCTGATGTGGGGCAAGTGATGTAACTGCTTTAGGTCATGAATCCTGGGCCCCTCTTCATAGAAAGTTGATATGATAGCGACTCTTGCTGGAATGGCAATTGTCACGATAACGACAAGAATCCAGCTTCCTGATTGGCTGTTGCCATGGGAAGTTGCCATTCCAGCAAATGTTGCTACCCTAACATCTTTTGTTAAATGAGGCCCCGGGCCCTGTTTCATAAAGCTGTTCGTAAAGTTACGAACGACTTACGAGCGACTGGTGATCAGTTCTGTTGTGGTATACTTATCAGAATTTCCATAATTCAGCACAAGAACTGATCACCAGTCGCTCGTAAGTTGTTCGTAACTTTACGAACAGCTTTATGAAAACCCCCCCCCCCCCCCCCCCCCCGCTCTCATTTTGATGCCTTTTTCCATTATCCATCCAGGAGGGGTGTTGTGGAGGAGGAAACTGCCCGTCGGGCCCCAGCCAGAAGAACAGTGGTGACAATCGAGAAGATGATGAGGTGATTTGGGCAGAGCAACCCTTCTTTCTTACTCTGCAGCAGTTGTAGAGACTCACAATAAAAGTTTCGTTGATGCAAACATGAAATGGAACCATGTGATTCGGATTCTTTCTGGAGAGGGCCGGAGGGTGGGAATGCAAAAGGGGATGTGATCGTGTGTGCCAATACTTGCAATTATAGTTTTGGGAGACAGGTGAAACATGGCAGAATAATACAAAAGCAAGAAAATATGCACCAGAACAACAAAAAACAAACAAACAAATCTAATGCATGCTCGAAGTTGCAGAGGCTATTTGCACGAGAGTAGTGAGAGTGAGAGATGAAGAAATAGATAGGAGCAGATTCCCATAATATTTGGTAAAACAGACCCTTGACTACTTATCTGTTGATGGGGGGGGGGGGGAGTGAGGGGATGAGGGAGGTGGTAGGTATAGGGCAGCAACATGTCCCTCTAAAGAGGGTTTATTGGCTACTGTTTTTGAGTGAGGAATAATACTTTTTGATATTGCCTTACTATTGCTTACCATTCTCACAAGTTGTGTATTAAATGAACTGTAAATGACTGTTATGTCATCATATCTTTAAACATACAGATATAATTTCGGCAGGGTGTGCAAGCATTTACGCATGCTGTAGTCATGCTGTGTATGTAGGCATACATAGAGCCTGCATGTATCTCTTGCATTCAGTATGCACTGTAGTAGATATTATTCTGTGTTGCATCATAATTTTTTTTAGACCTGGATAGGAGAAAAATTCACGATGGATTAGCATAGCATATAGTACAAATATATCTTATCGTCCCCGCCGAACGAGTTTGAGCAGGGGACTATGAAACGGGCTCCGTACGTGTGTGTGTCCGTGTGTCCGTCCGTCCGTCGTAGCGTCCGTGTGTCCGTGTGTCCGTCCGTGTGTCTGTCCGTGTGTGATCGAAATCTTCAATTTGCTACTTCTCTGTCATTTATGAGCCAATTTTGATTCTGTTTGCTTTATATGATAGCACTACATGGGAGCTTTGAAACTTCTACACAGAATTTCAGTCGTAACCTTTGACCTTGACCTTTGACCTATATTGTACATTTTGCTACAAAATGCTACTCCTTCGCCATTTCTAACCCGATTTCGATTCCGTTTGCTTTATGTGATGGCACTAGGTGAGGGCTTCAAAACTTGTACACAGAATTTTGACCTTTGACTTCTTTGACCTTTGACCTTGATTTTTGACCTGTATTGTACATTTTGCTACAAAATGCTACTCCTTCCCCATTTCTAACCCGATTTCGATTCTGTTTGCTTTATGTGATGGCACTAGGTGAGGGCTTCAAAACTTCTACACAGAATTTTGACCTTTGACTTCTTTGACCTTTGACCTTGATTTTTTTACCTATATTGTACATTTTGCTACAAAATGCTACTCCTTCGCCATTTCTAACCCGATTTCGATTCCGTTTGCTTTATGTGATGGCACTAGGTGAGGGCTTCAAATCTTCTACACAGAATTTTGACCTTTGACTTCTTTGACCTTTGACCTTGATTTTTGACCTGTATTGTTCATTTTGCTACAAAATGCTACTCCTTCGCCATTTCTAACCCGATTTCACTTCCGTTTGCTTTATGTGATAGCACTAGGTGAGGGCTTCAAAACTTCTACACAGAATTTTGACCTTTGACTTCTTTGACCTCTGACCTTGATTTTTGACCTATATTGTACATTGGCTACAAAATGCTACTCCTTCGCCATTTCTAACCCGATTTCGATTCTGTTTCCTTTATGTGATGGCACTAGGTGAGGGCTTCAAAACTTCTACACAGAATTGTGACCTTTGACTTCTTTGACCTTTGACCTTGATTTTTTACCTATATTGTACATTTTGCTACTAAATGCTACTTCCGGCGGGGACATATATTACGCACCGCGTAATTTCTACTTTTCCTTGTTATTATGATTATTGTTATTGTTGTTATTGTTATCATTATAATTATTGTTACAGGCTGTATTAGCGTTATTATTGTTATTACCATTATTATTATTACTACTACTACTACTACTACTACTACTACTACTATCATTATTATTATCATCATCATTATGTTACTTGATGAAGCTTTTTAAAGAGCTTGAGATCTAGAAGTCTTGAGATCTAGTATCATTTACAACTTGATTGAATTTGGTATGGAGGAGCAAATGACACAATCATATAGAAAAAGAGATTGACAGAAAGGAGAGAGAGAGAGAGAGAGAGAGAGAGAGAAAGAGATGGATGGATACAAAGATCTCCTCTAGAATTTAGTCCGCTATATTTGATAAACTGCTTGTGTGCCCTTCTTTTGAACTCTCTACTGTGATAAAGGCACCCAGCATGTTGTTTGATCCAAGGGAATTTGCAGAGTATGACCCATCGCAAGATCTCATCTTTCCTCCAGAACTGATGGTAAGCTACTGTACGGTGTATGGGTGTGGACTGCAATGTTTCTCATGCGGTCAGAAAGTTGTGTCTTTCTGCACATACAAACTCTTGTTACAATGTAGAACGTTATGTTTGATTAAAAAAAATCAGTTAAATATTTATTTTCTTCAGTTCAGTATTTATTTTCTGTCTTATAAATACAGCTCCTTTTAACCCTGGTGTTATCATCATTGTTGTCATGATTACTATCAAAGATCACTTTAAGATCATGATTATAAGACTATTTTTGTCTGATTATAATGTTTACTAGGATTGTAGTAACAGTGATGATGATTATTGATGATGTAGCATATTGAATTTCTGTTAAAAGATAAAGTTAACAAGTCTGAAAACAGGAAATGCAAGTTCATTCCTGTCATGGATAATCTAATGTTATTGGTTTTTTTCCCCTAATGGAAGAGGTAGTTTGTGCAGAGAAATTGTCATTTGAACAAGGTTTTTGATGATTCCTTGATTATATGAAAATGAGTTTGAATGAGAGGAAATTACCATTTTTGGCTCAAGCTTACTTCTATGTGGCCATTTTCTGTTGGCAGATGGCTTCAAGTGAGCCACCAATGTCCATTTCATTCCAAGGAGGGCGAGTCACTTGGTACCAACCTGTGACCCTTGATGAACTGCTTGACCTCAAGGTCAAATACCCCATGGCAAAGCTGATTGGTGGAAACTCGGAAATTGGTTAGTGTCATGGACCATCATTCTTTTTTTTTTGAGGGGGGGGGGGATAATGCATACTTTATTTTGTGTGCCTTCTTTCGACATAATGCAAAAACAGAGTTGGAGCTCCCATGGAATTTTAGAATGCCATGGCTGCACAGAAATGTGCATTCACTCGCTGAGCAAAGATATTTTGTATTTTTCTTGTTCCCTTCACACATGTCAGTTTAAAGGCATGATTTACCATTTGCAGATGAAACAAAAACCTAGCATTAGTGCTTCAAAATAGTTTTAAAATGTGAGTTAGGGATAGAAACAACCAATGTAAAAATTTGAACCAGTATAGTCGATGTTTAGTATTGTTAAATATACAAAATGTGAACAATTATAGGTATGATAAAAATGTTTCCAGACTAAACCGTCTACAGTTATGGTTTAATGAGAAAAATAGTGATACAGACTGTATCTCCTTTATTTTAGGCTTTATTGCAAAAATTTTATATGGTAGGATGTTTTGTGATACAACTGACCTACACATATGCATCAAACGTGATATCTTGAACATTTTTTAAATCACTGCTCCCAAAGGTGAACAGGACATGTAACATAAGATGAACAGTAGTGTGCATGGAAGGAGTGAGTGGAGATATGTTTGTTTGTGTAAGTGTGTGTGTGTTTTTTTTTTTTTTTTTTTGGGGGGGGGGTGGAATGGACAGAGGAATGTGGTATTGATTTCAGTTTGATTTCCTGTCATCTGCACCTGGCTTGAAGAAAAGAATTCAGCTCCTTTGAACCTTTGAACCCAAACTTGTGAAAATTCCTCTCTGGATGCTAGCAAATGTTAAAGGAGACCTTTGGATGGTTTTCAGATTTTTGCGTTTGAACAGCTATAACAATCAGTTATACCGAGTACAGATTTTCAGAATTTATAGTGATAGTGATGAGGAATGAGAATGTTTTCAAAATTTACAACAACTTGCAATTAACAAGGATGATGACATGGCAGCCTCACCATCAGAATGCATGAGTTGGGGCTAAAGGACATGGCCGGTGCCACATTTTCAAAAGTGGGGGAGGGGGCCACTTCCGGGTTTCATGAGCTAACAAGCAAAAAAACAAAACAAAAAACAAAACAAATTAAATTTCTGATATACGTGAGGCTCCTACACATGTATGTCATCAATATTGTTCCGTGTAATTTATTGAAGATTTTTCAGAGTATTAGTTTCTCTCCTCAAGGGACCACAATAGATTCCACAAATGTATACAGTTGTACATGGGGCTGTAGATTTATGTACTACATGATGTGAAACTTTGAAACTTGTCTGGAATGCCCCTTTAAATCCAAGTCTGCATTTGCCAGCATTCCTCTGTCACAGAAACATGATTTATCATGCTCCATCACACATGAATTTCTATTGTGACAAGAAAAAGAAGACCTGTTGATGAAGGAATGATGTTGTTGCCTCTAGCTGTGAAGATAAAAAGAAATCCATCTTTTGTTGGAGATATATTAACTTAGATATTTATCTGTAGAAAATATTTATTTTTCTGTAGGGGGATTTTTTTCTTCTTCTTTACAGTTGTGGAGGCACCATCTTCAGCTACCCTGGGGCATAGATAGTACATTGAGATGTTTGGTTGTTATTATGGTGTAGTCTTTTGGGTGTAATAGCAATACCTCTATACTTTGCATGACTAGTATGGCAGTACAGTTATGTGAAACCATGAAGAACACCTGAATTGTTGATGTTGCCTCTTGATCACAATGAAATCTTTGCTTGCCAGAGGTGAAATTTCATGACCTCGGCAGGTACTTAAATTTCACGTATAATAACTTTGAAATAGATCCTCGCCCAACACTCTGTGCAAATGTCGTATGATTATGCTTTTAATACGATGCTTTTCTGTGCTGCCTTCCTGATCTCAAGGTGTCGAAATGAAATTCAAGAACCAACTTTACCCTGTGCTCATATCTGTGACGCACATACCGGAACTGACCCAGATTGATGTGAACGGCCAGAGTGTGACCATTGGGTCTTCGGTCAGTTTGACACACATGGACAATTTCTTTAAAGACTTCATAAAAAACCAGCCAGGTAAATATTGACTAGAATATGCAAAGGTTTGCCTGTGTATCTGCAACAATGTAATCCTTGCCCTCATTTCAGTAGATAAATTGTAGGGGTTAGGGTTCATGATAACCTGGAGATCCAACACTCTCGTTTTCCATTTCTATTATGTTTTTTCTCTCCAAATGCCTACTTATTTGTGTTCTTACAGTACAAGCCTTTGGTTTGTATTTGAAATGAAATGAAATGAAATGAAATTTATTTATCAAACAAACAAACCTCGTCAACAAAGTCACAACAATGAATAGTTGAAATATAGTTTGGCAAAAAAGAACTGGCAATAGCGTGCTGGCTAGTCGAGGCCAGTCCTTTCAATGATATAGATTATAATATAACGTATTTACAATTTTCACAGAAGAACTGTTATATGTACATATTTACATGTTTTCATAGGGCATCATTTATACTATGATTAAATAACAGATACTTTTGCAATGATATCCGAAAAGCGTTACGGGTGTTTATCTTTTTTACATAATGTGGGAATCCTCTCCAAATTATACTGCCTGAATATGACAAGGCGTTTTTACCTGTTTCAGATCTGATTTTTGTTGATTTATAATTCATATTATTTTTAAACCTTGTATCATAATTATGCTCAATTGTAAAACAATAATCTGAGATATCGTGCGGTAAAGTGTGATGGATTGAAGGTCTCAATTTATAATTTCTGTTTCGTATAAGATATTAGCCACTTTTAAGATGTTCTTCTGGGGCTTTCAATGGTGAATGCTCAACATACAACGATGTGTCCAAGACAATGCCTCTTTTTGTCCTTTGATTTGAAGTCCAGAGCAGTATTAGACCCCATTTACAGTGCGGGGCAAAGGCCTTTGCCGAAGGAAAAATCCTTTGCAGGACAAAACCACCTTAAACTATGCTAGTTTTCAACATTGAGGGCGTTAATGTCCTGAATAGCAAAATAGTATGGGCAGACAGTCTGGAAGCCAGACTAAATTTGGTACCACATTTGGCCCAGTTTGCGTTAACAGTGAGAAAAGGCTGGGCTATCTCCAGAGCTTGGCCAAATGCGCGGCCGATTTTGGCCCTGCATTTGACCTTTTGCGTGTTTACAGTGAAATGAAGGCCGGGCTCGGCCGCGGCCGAGCCTGGCCTTTTTACTCACTGTAAACGGGGTCTTAGAGATCTCTCGGGATCTGAATAATATCATTGGTATGCATTACACATTCATTTTGCAGAACACAAAACCAGAATTTTTGCCGCCATTGTGGAAATGCTGCGATGGTTTGCCGGTCCTCAGATTCGGAATGTGGCCGTGAGTATCTCTCCGGTTCTTCTTGCCATCATGTTAAAGGGATGGTATAGTATTGGTTGAGGTGAGGATTCAGCTTTTAAACTCATGTGAGATATTTAGAAACCACTCTATGAAATGTTTAGAGCATACAGTTCTAATGAAAATTGAAAATTTATTGCATGAAAATTAGTTTTGAAATGACTGAGATATACAAAAAAAAACAAGGTAAAGCAAAGAGATCCTAATAAAAGTAGTGGCCTGTCACAGTTTATGAGGATCGCGTTTTGCGATATCTCAGCCATTTCAAGACCGATTTTCATCAAATAAACTGAATTCCTCTAAGAATTACATGTTCTTTCATATTTCATGAGAGGTTTCTCATTATATCACAAACACACACACACACAAAAGTTGGAAAACTGCAGCCTCATCTAAACCAAAACTGTACCATCCCTTTAAACAAGACTCGAGTTATCTTTATGCTTCTGCCCCAAAGGGTATGCCTGAGGCATTTTGTTCTCTTTGTTTGTCTGTCTGTCAGTTCTTAGATCTCCTCATTTTCTTGTTACCTGGCTAAAGCATACTTCATGAAGTATGGCTGCCCTCAATTTTAGATTTTTGGCAAAATCTCTCCAGGTCTTAAGGTCAAAGGTCACAGAACCTTTGGCTGAGCTGGAAATATGCAGTTGTAACTTCAACTGAGAATGATCACTTGTAATAAAGCTTTGAAAATTAAAACCTTACAAAATATATAATATGGCCTATCCAGTACATCTTGTGCAGCGGGAAATGCTGGAAGTCAGTGAAACTTTGATATTGAATAAACATTAATATACACACTAGCTGAAGTGAAGTGTCCCTGTGGATTGCGTGGAAGGATGTACTGTCATTGTTGATCACATCTGTTGTAGCGTGATTGTGTCATGAATTCTGAATTATATTAAGATTCCAGCTACAGTGAGAAGCAGATTAAGCTGCTACAAAATTGTAATCCTGCCATAAAATGCCTGAACTGTGATGTAACGATGCACACTTAGTGAGAGCAGACGTTCTTATCATAGTCATAACTTTGAATGCTCGATTTCTAATATCACAGTGCACATTTAGTGAAGTCAAATACTTTACCCGTTGTTTTTAATGCCATTCATTCACACATTTTTTTTTGTGTGTGTATGTGTTTTTCTGTGTTCCATTTCAGGCTGTTGGTGGCAACATTGTCACTGGGAGTCCTATCTCAGACCTCAACCCAATATTCATGGCAGGTCAATGTACTCTGGAGTTGGTGTCAAGATCTGGAGGTGAGTTACTGCCCTCTTAGCTTGAACACAGGGGTTTTCACTAATATTCTTTACACCCCCTCGGATTACAACGAAATCCAACCAAGTCCTGGCTCTTTAACTGCTGAAGATCAGAGAGCTGAGTTTCTACTTGGGCATACGTGCACTGTAGTTCAAACAATTCCGTACCTGCTTCTGCGGGATGGAAGTACAGTTGGCACTAGACTGCTCAGCCGAGACAACTCGGGAGTGAGACTTCAGTCCCAAAGGAGGTCAGAAATTTAGCAGTCTTACACAACCTATGGGTGGATCCAGGAAATCCGTAAAGGGGAAGCACGTTTACAAAATTAAACAGTAGGGGCGGGCTCATGCACCCCCCTCCCCATTTCTTTCTTATTTATTTCTTATGTTTTACCACAAAATAAAGAGGGGATGCACACCCGATGCGCCACCCTCTGGATCTGCCACTGCAATGTATATGAAGTTCAATACATATGGGCCATAAAAATCCCCTGAAGAAGCATGAATATATGCACAGGGTGAGCCATGAGGGATTTTTGCGTGTCATAGCAACATGCTGCAATCTTTTTGCCCAATATCCTCAAAATAATATGCAACATTCTATGCACCATGAAGAAAAGAAAAATGATGATGTCCTGAAACAAGAAATATGCCAGTGAGTCAAATGGATCTGCAAGCATTCTAAACACCGGATAAGACTTTGTGTGCTGGGATTACAGCTTATGCACAATGGTTAAAAAAAAAAGGTGGGGAAAAATAAAAAAAAAGGGGCTAAGATGGCACCAGACAGCATCTAGAGTCACAGAGGTTCTAAGACCCTCAAGTAGGCTATGGACACCCAAAGATACTACACACTCCATGTGTGCACTATGCAGCAATACATTCATATGCAATGTCATATTTGTTTTCCTTCATACAACTTGCTAAAATTACTCATTAAACATAAAATGACTGATGACTCAAACCTGAAAGGGAACACTTTGTTTTCTTTTCTTTTCTTTTTTGTGTTGTATCTATTGAGGTTTTTTTTTGTCATGATGCAGGAAGATGAATTTTGTACAAAGTTTCTGGTGTGTACGAATATCTGATTGACTTTCAGTATTAATTGTATCATATACTTCATCATACTCAATATTGCATTGTGTCACTGCACTTCAGGATATATTAACAGATCACTCAAAATTGAGTAGCCTTTGTGGGTATGGTACTCAAGTTGCGATATGCCCATATTTATTTGAAGTGTCCCATTTCTCACTGCTAAGTGCATTGATAGAATACCACGTAATACATGAAAACATGAGAAATCATTCTTTTTTGTGGGGTAAAACATTTATATGTCAAGCACAGCTACATGTTTGCATTTAGAGAACATATGAAATGATACACGGAGGAGGGATGTGCTGCATTTTATTTTAGGATATTCTGTATCTATTGCAGTTACAAGTTGTTTGTATACTATAAAGTGTACTACAGCAAGGAAAACCATTTATTTAACCCGTTGAGGACGGACTGATTTTGCTATATTACGCATTTCCCATGCACACCTGCCCGAGTATTCTCAGGGACTCGTCTTGCAACAGTACTGGTATCCACCAGTGAAGCCGTGTTGAATAGTGCGCCTCTTCTTTCACCGAGTGCAAAATCTGGTTCCATTGCATGAGTAAAGACCATACACTATTTGTTTTATACAACACCTCGAACGTCAACAGATGTGGTCCACACAGATTCTTGAATTTAGCACAGAAATGGCAACCATTTTCCGTGAAAGACGAAAAAGTAGCCGCACAGTCACAGTCATTGTGTACGTATACGTACGCATACGTACGCAAAGCTGATCGGTTGAAGTTGTTTACAAAAATGAGTGACAAAAGTACGTGCTTGTGAGTGCGCAGCAAATGTTTATTTATTGTGACACCAGAGCCGTGTACTGGAACGAAAACGACAAGTCAATTGGGAGTTTAAAACGGGAGTCAATGGAATGGATGACGTCAGCCATGCGCTATCCATTTTTGCTCAAACAAAATTGCACGGCTGACAGCCACAGCGTGCGATGCAATTAACCAATCGGATAGCTACATTCTAATTAGGTGTTGTATAATACAAGGAAATACACTTTACTAATGTGCTACTCAACAAGAGCTTTGCAAATTGAATTTGAAAGGTTATGTCCCTAATGTGCACATGTAATTACAGCTGTTTCTGTAGCCAATGTTGAGTTTAGACAGCAGAGCTATATACAACTTAACAGTATGTTTCATCCACCAACGATCATCACAGCCATCTGAAGTTCATTGTAGTCATGATTAATCACAAAAGTGGATATAATGCAAACACTAGAGAAAGATACCAAAATACACTCCAGTTGTTATGCCATGGCTGTATTTACGAATATCACTTTATTGAGTGAGCACAAGACCATTCAAAAGCTCCTTGGAGTTTGCCTTCCAGTTTGGACCGACCGGTGACATTGGGTAAAACAGTCTTAATACATGTGCAAAAGAGCAAGAAGAACACAATGGTGTTGCATGTATCGCTTGATATAGTGTGATTTTAGTCACATTGCGAGATTTTAGATGGGAAAATGGCTATGAAACATGAAAGTCATTGAAAAAATCAACCAATGTTTCTCATCAATAAGAGCAAATGTGATTGGTGTTTTCCTTTTTTTTTTGAATTAAAGGAAAATTCTAAATGAACTTTAACTCATCACTGCAGCGGCTTTTTATGTTGCATAATTTAAACTGTAGATGACATGACCCTTACAGGGATATAATGAAATAATCTGGCTTACAAGCTTGTAATGTACGTATGACGAACACATATGACAAGATGTGATTAAAATTGTCATTATCAACAGAATGTCAATTGATTTGCATTTAGAAATATTCCCAGTAAAGTTGTACCTTGTAGGCTAACTTACTTTACATCACTATACAGTACATCCAGTATTCCAGCTCTGGACACAACATGCATGATATATTGGTACAGGTATTCAAGACAATTTAAAGCTCTCCTTGTATGCATAAATGTGTGTAACCAGGCTATCAGAATCATCACAGAGTCTTTTAATTTGTACTGCTATGTAGTGTGATTATCTAAAATGATCAAATTTCAGCATCATCATGAGGAAGTTTAGATTATAGTGCTGTCTCATACTATGTGATACATACCACGTCTGAGTAGTAGGGATGAAACAGAGAGCTGTAATATGATATTGATGATTGGTCATTTTCAATATTCAGCATGCCACAATTGTCACACTGCATGCACTCGGCACTATTTCTGTACTGCCACAAATGGCTGCAGTGGACTGCAACGGGTTATTTTACCTGTGATTATCCCGTCTGGAATTCATTCTTGTTGTAGTTGTTTTGCTTTGGACTGTAGTTATGATGAGCTCTTCAGTTTAATACACTGTTCCCATCAAGTACATTTCAGTGCTGGGAATTCAGTTTTATGTGTTACTTGTGTTTCCGAAAGACCTAGTAATACATAATTTACTAAATCTATTCCTTTTGAATGAATACATCTTTGTGTTCAGTATCCAATATATGGGCATTAGGGTTTGGTTTGTTTGATTTGTTTTTGTTTTTTTATTTTTGTTAGCTGTCACTTCTCATGCTGTAATCCTGGTACCAGTATGAATATATTTTGATGTGTCTACTGTACTTTTCTGGTCTTGCCCCAGTCAGCATTTTGGTAATGCTTAGAACCTGTTGCCAAAGCAGATGTTGTGTTTGCATTGGTGAGAAAGAGTCTATCTACTGCAGCTATCTGAATAGTCCTTTAGTTGTTTTTAACAATCATGCTGGGTAGATGATTACAACTGACATACATGCTGTACACTTTGACTTTACAATGTGTGGCTCATTCAGAGATGCCCGGCCAATGATTATGCAGTAGTAGGCAAGTACAGTGCACTCCCGTTATAACAAACACGGTTATAACGAAATTCTGGTTACGACGAAGTAAAAATTCAGGCCGCAACATTATCAGCGCTATGTATTGTTATTGTCTATTTGTTCGGTTGTAACGTAATTTCGATATAATGAAAGAAAACTGCCAGTCCCTAGGACTTCGTTATAACGGGAGTCCAGTGTACTCAAATCTGTACGTAGTACTCATTCCAGCATACAGGGAAATGGTTTGATCAAAAGATCCATAGCAGCACATCAGCCATTTTCTACCATGTTGCTCTCAAATATTCATATAAAAATCCATGCAAAATGGTAACTGCAGAGCTTAGACTGAATATTGTAGACTTTGGAGTTAATTACTTTTTGAGGAAGTTTTTAATTAAGTCAGTGACTTGTTCGGGATGATCTTGCTGGATGAAGTGTTGCCCACCCTCGATCCGCTCGACCCTGAGGTCGGGGCAGAATTTCTCCATGTCGTACGAGAGCTTGGTATGCAGAGCCTGGTCGGCCGTACCCCAGATAAGAAGACTCGGGACAGTCACTGTCCCGGTCTCAACAAAGAGCGTGCTGAGAACATTACGGTAGTAGTTCAAAAAGGTGGTAGCGCGCCCTGTGGAATATTTAATGACAAAGGTGATCGAGAGGCACATCAAAGAGGAAAGCAAGCATTCAAGCAAGGATTGTCATCATTTTTGTCATCATTCCTCACAAGGAGCGTAAATAATTAAAAAAACCACACAGGACAAAAATGACACAAGATGCTAAGAACATGGAAACAACAGAACAAAACAAGAACCCCACAGCACACATGGGACTAAGAGTTTTTTATATTTCCATATGTTGCATGAAAAAAACATAAAACAAATAGTAGGCATTTTTGCAGTAAGTCATTTCAAATTGAGAATTTGATTATTGTCATTTCTACCACCTTTCTGTAAGAAATATGTCTGACACTGAAAGCTTAGTTTACATTAAGTAGACAAATAAATCATGCCACATATGCTACTGAACAGATACCAACGTCAGTTTAGAGATACAACCATACGTGCATGTTATTTATGGTTCTTTGAATAGCGATCATGTACTGGTACTGCTTGTAAGTACAATGTACTTTGAAGTGCTCAATAAAGAGGTTAGTCCTCGCAGTAATTTAAGCATGTGATGTGTGTGCTGTTGTATGTGTGGCTTTGATTCGCCTCTAGTACACAGTACGTATATAATTTGAATATCAAAATTTAAGGACTCATTTGTGAAATATTGCTGGGATCGTCACACAGAAAGTAACCACTTAGAACCACAAAGTGTGGGAAACAGTCCATTGATAGATGTAATGAGTATAATGGAAACCTACTTATATGAGGTCAGACTTTTTGGTGTTTTTGTCTTTTTGGCATTACACTTGAATAAAAATGCAGTCAGCATTTCAGAAATTGAACTTTGAAATTTTGAATTTGAGCAATGGCTTGCATCACCACTGTATATCGGTTTGCTGGTACTTGCAGTGTTAAGATGAATTGTCAGTATAAAAGACTGTATTACCCGGTTGTGAGAAAGCAAACTTGAAAGCCTCCTGTTCCTCCTTTGTGGTCTTGCCCTTTGGGAGGCCCATCCCGATGGGTGCGTAGTCGCCCATCGTCATCAGCATCTCTGGGAGGCGGGGCAGCTGGAAGAAGAAGATGTACCTGGTGGGCAAAAAGAGGAGTTAGTGGAGGGAAAGAATGATCAACTCTTCACTTTCACTACTCAGGAACGTTTGCAGCATCTGTGGGACTTTCTGTCCAAGGGGTAAACATCAGGGCTCCATTTCATGAAAAGTTGATATGATAGCAACTCTCGCTGGAATGGCAATTGTCAAGGTAACGACAAGAAGCCAGCTTTCTGATTGGCTGTTGCTATTGGAAGTTGCCATTTTAGCATGAGTTGCTATCCTAACATCTTTTATGAAATGGGACCCAGATGTCTTGGTCTGTCCATTTGCAAACCAGTATCAATATAGTAGTACTTTTGGCATCACTAAACCTCTCTTTTGATTGCTCTGGAAACATACCAGTATATCATTTTGTTTTTCATACATGCTGATATAATGTTGTTGTGTTTGGCACAACTGACACATACCCAACTTAAATAGGACAACAAAAAAGTCAGTGGAATCATATGTAAGAATTCTAATGAGTGGCTACCAGTAAAACCATCAAAGAAGTGATGCTAGCATATGCTGAATCAGTGGCGGATCAAGAGGGGGGCACACCGGGCGCACACTGCCTCTTTATTTTTTGTTAAAGTATAAAACAAAAGAAATCAAAATAAATGGGGGGGGGGGGTGCGTGCGCCCCCTTAAATTCTGTAAAGCGGCCTCCCCTTAATGGAATTCCTGGATCTGCCCGTGGCTGAATGACGTGATAATGGGAGACATCCGCCTCCGAGGAGTTATAAGCAATATGCATATTACAACAGAACTTGGAATTGATGGTTTGAAGTGTGTTTGGTGATATTCAAATTCTCTCAAGGAAGAAAATATGCATGCTCCGACAGAAAGTGCAACTAAATGGGTAAGAGAATGATTTTTTTTGGTATCATTGTTGTTGTTTTGTTTTTCATTTTGGGAATTTTTCTCACTGGATGAGATACATACTCACCAGGACATTCTGATTTGGGGCAGAAAAGAAGTGACTAGTTCCGCCATTCTGTCTGGATGGGATATGTTCAGGGCAATGAATTTATCCACCATCTCTGGGTAGTGGGCAGCGAAGGTCCAGCCCACTATGCCGCCCCAATCGTGGGACACGAGGATGCAGGAACTGTGACCCAAGGCTTGGATTAGGTCGCGGACATCACCTGTGGCGGGTGGTCAACGTTGAGCATCATGCAGGGAGGAATTGATATTACAAATTTATGTATGATAAACTGTCAGAACTATCATAAAAAAAAAAAACGCTTGTCATATCACAAAACTATTAATAGACCCATGCAATATAAGCAAATATACCCTAAAAGTTACTCCAAGTAACCAACAGGGACTTTGATATGGAGATCAAGTGTTTTAGGGGTGCATATACAGATAGGATTGTTTCTTGGCGTGCATATATACAAATTTTGGTGTTGGAATAATTTGAGCGTGTGTGTGAAAATCTTGTGTAATACATACTATCAATATGAAGTGATGAGTCATTGCCAGAAAGATATCGTATACTGTGGAATATGAGAGTGCACACTCCTTCAAATTTCTTCATGATATTTCTCTATATGGTCATTTCAAACATGCGCCCTAGTAATGGGAAGCCTTGCAAAAAGGTTGATGTAGTTTCTAGACATGCTACTCGAAATTCAAAACTGGGAAAAGCAGACATCCACCCTATACTGTATACGCTGAATATTTCGCGAGGTTTTTATTTTCGCGAATTTTGCGAGTAAGGTGCTATTCATGAAATTAAAGACACGCGAAAATAATGACTCTGATCCCCAATATGAATTTGACCCACACATTTTCATTTCTCTGTTCAGTACAGTACTCCACGATCCCGAATTTAACCACTTGCGAAATCGTCGGGAAGTCCCGATTCATTAATATTTAGACTCGCTAAATATATTGCATATACAGTAACAGTAACATTGATGTTGTTGCAGTGTGACTACATTGTGATACTTTACTTGCATTTAATTTTGCAATATAGTTTCTCTGTGTACTATATTCTAGTGGGTCAGCCTTAGATGTTTGAAATTTGCAACGAATGTATGTGTACAAAGTGTTCACCAATGATGGCGTATCCATAGTTCCTACTAGGCTATAGACAATTGCACTTCTACCCGTGGAATTCTCTTACGTGATGATTACCGTCATGAACATCTACGTGAACATAATACAGTGTATGTTGTAGTGAGTGACCCCTTCTGCTATGAGAATGCTACAGTGGTCAAGCTTACCGACCAGCTTGTCAATGACGTAGTTCTTGACCGCTGGGGGTGCGTCACTCTCTCCAGTTCCTCGCATGTCCACAGCCACACAGCTATCCAAAATGAATTGTGAAGAAGAAAAAAATGGGATTGCAGATCAGCGTGCTCTGGACTTTTACAAAGACTTTGATTCTCATTCCTTTGATACATTTGTGATTTTTTGTTCCCCTTCTGAAAAACCATGAGATATCACTCTTCTTGCTTTTGTGTGTTGTTATGTTTTTTCTTCTTTGACAATATGCATATGTACATGCAACACATAATATTATACTCACTAACATCATTCACCAGTAAAGACATGTATTGTCTACTGTTTTTCTAACCATCGTCAAAATTACTGTTTGCCTTTTTTGAAAATAGAGATTAATGCCAAATGCTAGTGAAATCTTCAATCGACATTCATGATTTGAGTGGTGAGTTGTCGGAATTCAGATTTTTAGGTACTACAGTGCACTCCTGTTATGACGAAATGCTCGGGACCGGCAGTTTTCTTTCGTTATAACGAAATTTCGTTATAACCGAACAAATACAATATATAACGAAAACAAGGAACCACGTATATATATCATATTATATTTGCTGAACACTCATCATACACTGGAAAGCTATGTGAAATGTGATGGGATAACTGTATTACAATAATAAACGCAAGTTCCCCTCAGAAACTGTGCGTGACACAAGGAGCGAACACACAGTGGTGTGAAGCGTTCACCCATGCAGAAACGCTATAAATGCTTGTTCCGCTAAGTATTTTCGAAAGCAATTCGCATTTCGTTATAACGGAGCACATTTCTTTTGTTTTTCTTTGTCTGTGGTGCTCGAATAAGACTTCGTTATAATGGAAATTTCGCTATAACCGTGTTCGTTATAAGCAAATTTTGTTCCATAGACTTTAATGGTGATAATTTTGGGACCAGAAGATTTACTTCGTTATAACGAAATTTCGTTATAACCGTGTTCGTTGTAACGGGAGTGCACTGTACCTTGTACATGCAGTTTGATTATATGCTGTAAATGGGTAAGCAATCCTGGCATGATCAGTATGTTGAACTTAGTGATAACCAGAAGAGTATTACGGTCTAATGTAGCTTATTTTCTGGGTATGAAGTGGGGAGCTCTGTTCGTAAATGTATGTAGTATCCACAGCTATTTCCTTACTGGTAGTCTTTGTTGAACGCCTTGATCTGGTGTCGCCATGAGAACCAGCACTCGGGGAAGCCGTGCAGGAACAACATGAGGGGCTTCGAGGGGTCACCAGACTCCACCGCATGAAGGGTCAGCTCCTGCATAGAGTGGTCAAGCACAAATATAATGCACTGTCTACTTGGTCTCGAGTGTGGTCATTTCAAACTACATAGGCATGGCTGTCGCCAAGCACTAAGTCTTTGTGAGGAAATGTAAAACAGGGTCAGATTGACCAACTTAATCTTTGATGCAGACACACCTTGAAATAGATTAGTACATTTTGCACATCTACAGTCAAACCTGTTTATAGTGGCCACTAGGGTAACGACAAAAAGTGGCCACTGTAGGCAGGTGGCCACTATAGACAGGTCCATGGCTATTTGAATTTCAACACTTGCATTGTTTAATGGCATAAAATACCGCATATTGTTCTATAGATTAAATAACAAATATGAAAGTTTGCATGAGCAGCTATGATATGGGGATTTTTTTTTTAATGATTTACTTAATTTCAATTTTAAGCTACACTGTACCATATGTCCCCAAAAAAAATACAACGGGGCCCTCCACAATGATATCTTTTAAAATATTGCATCAATCTAAATACAAATTCAGGGTATGAAACTATAACTCATTGCCCACATCTTACAGAAAACCCCATTCGATTTGCTTCAGTGGTCAAAGAGAAATATGGAACTTTGTAGAGGATGTCGGGAATCTCTTCCCTCCAAGTTCTGTCTATTATTACCTATTTACACACAAGATCATCGAAGTGCTAAACTTGGAAGAATCAGACTCATGACATGCTTTACAACAATCCACATTTCTCTGTGACTGGTGCTGGCTGCATAAGGCAGGCGACTGCTGTATAAAGGGTCTATAATACATGTTCATCAATTTTGTAGACTAATTGGCACACTACAGTGAAGTAGTGAAATGCAATTTTGCTGTGGTTACCTTAAGTTTGATGAACTTGTGAGTGCCGAGTTGAGGGTCGTTCATACAGTCTGGCCGAACCTTCCTCTCTGTTTTCTTGAACATCCATCTTGGACCCTGAAAGACGAGGGTCATCAGAAGCAGGAAGATGCCATAGAGCCAGCTGAGTATGAAGACGGGCGAGAAGTAGATGTTTCTCACCAGAGAGTATTGAAGCAGACCCATTGTGCGGGAGCTAAAGGGTTAAGGGCATGGGAGGAATCGATGATCAGTGTGGCAGACAATCTTGTCATTTGTGAAATACTGAATTATGGACTTTTTGAAACACTGTAGAGTCTAAGAGTAGTATTGTTTCCAGTGAGGAGTGAAGTGTTTCATTGGCCACAAACTACAGACCTTTGCAGTTATTATTTTTTTTAATTGCCTCTTTTCTTTTTGTTGAAATATTGAGAAATGTGATTCATACATTGCTAACCCATTGACCCAAGTGTTCAGCTCAAGGACTTCTTACATTGCAACCATGTGGCGGTGTTTTCACTACAATTATTGGATTGGAAAGGTAAATTGTGATTTTACATATAATTTGTAAATATTCACCCATATCTGTCCCACCTATAGTCATGTAATATGAAAGATTTACGTAGCTTTTTTTTTTCTTCAAATTTTGACAGCTGCATTGTATATGTAATCTCAGTAAATTTTAGCATAAATGTGTCCAATTTGTTGATCATTAGTAGTCAACTACTATGAATTTATGGATAATTTACTGGTTTTAGCCATTAAAATGACAATGAGTCTGACTCACATCTGTGATCCAATCTATAGTGTACACATAATGTGTGGTAAAATCTGTGCAAAGC
The DNA here is from genome assembly GCF_040938485.1 of Diadema antillarum. Lineage (NCBI taxonomy): Eukaryota > Metazoa > Echinodermata > Echinoidea > Diadematoida > Diadematidae > Diadema > Diadema antillarum. The sequence goes on from NW_027271619.1 coordinate 531,210, forward strand.
GAAGCTAGATGTAGCAGCACACCAGTAAGCCAACTCATGCAGTGCGTGATAGGACATAGAATTGGCAGTGCAGAGCAGCTTGCTTGAATCATGCATCCCTCAGGTTAATGTTTTGCATAGTTTTTGTGTTACTAATGATGTTGTTGCCATACTTTTTTTTTTTTGCTCAAGAAAGTCCACAAATATATACCTTATTCGCTCATTGTTTATGCATAAGGTTATGCAAAGCCCAGTGATGTATCTGAGCATACATGAGTATATGATATACTAATTGAAACAAGAAACAATAGGACCATGAAATTAGGTCCGTGATAAAACATAATATACCTACCTTTTGATATCAAAGTTATCATCAGCACTTGGTTTAGATGTATGTCTGCCTGCACTTGCTAGTCAAGCCAGCTCTTCAGCCTTGAGGGAACAGAACTGAGTTGGTTGTATGTATGAGAGGCTGTCTGTATGACCCAGTTTCTCCCCCAGCACAGAGTATATTAGTAGCAGTGGGATTCTGTCATACAATTTGAATGCTGTGCAGCCTTTGCACAGAGCACCCCATTCACATGCAAATTTACTAGGTGCTACAAAACACATTTCTTACTTTTGATCCCTAATATAGCTCAAAAACTACATATCAGATAACACTGTCATTGATGAGTAATAGCTGAATATTGTACAATTTTATTGAAGGTGATTTGACTCTGAAAACATGAGTCAGTTTCATTAAATCCATGATTAATTTTCGTTCCAGATTTTGGTCAAATTTGAACCCTCTGTACAAAATTGAACTTTACATAGGAACCAATGATGCATGTGTATGTCAGTGTATGCTTACAATAACCCTGAACGATAGTATACAAATAGTGAATGGTCACGAGTGCAATGGTACGAGATTTCGCACAAGGTGAAAGATATAGAGGCGCTCTATTCAACGAGGCGAAGCCGAGTTGAATAGTGCGCCTCATCTTTCACCGAGTGCGAAATCTCGTTCCATTGCACGAGTAAAGACCATACACTATTTGATTTATACAACGTCCGAGTAGATCTTTTTGGTCTAAGTAGGCCTAGAAGTCTATATATGTATGAAAAATATAGCCATACTTACATGTGGATCCACTGCGATTCTCTTTCTGGCTTGTGCAATCAATGTACGTCACAGCTACTAGCGCTCATACACGTACACTAGTACTTCGTAGGCCTACGTACGCGCATGCATGTACCGCACACATACACTGCGCTAGCTGCATGTATGATGCGATCCTCAATAATTATGCAACACACAGCACAGTACACGCAGTACCGTACAATTTCTCGAACCGTGGAATAGAACGAAAAAAATCGAACCAAGTTGCACGCAAAAATAGAACCAAAATTGCACGGCGCGCTGAATGGAGTGCTTATTGAATATCACGTCACCAACAATCCTCCAATCAAATTACAAGGATCTACTTGGACGTTGTATAAATATGAATATCACAAATACTACCTTTCAGAGCTCTGCTGATGAGGCTTCTTGTCTCGTGCTCCAAGGCACAAGGATGCTGTACCAATAATTCATAATGCATTAATTGCCCTGAGCACTGCTAGTCTGAATTCATGGTAAAGGGCAAAATGCATGTACATGAAAAAAGTAAGCACATGTTTTTCACGTGCTTGCATACACTACATTTCAAGATGAATAAAGACTAGCTGTGATTGTTGAATATCTATCTCATGAATATGTAATAGAGCACCCAAACTCTGGTTATTGTTCAGGACCATTGTCTGGGTGTTAACCACACACTCCCATACACACCAATTGAGCCTTGTGCAAAGTTAAAGCTTTGCATCGAGGGTTGAAAACAGAGCAAAATATGAAACCCGACTTAAAAATAAATCTTGAATTTAATGATACAGATTTATGCTTTCATTTTTAGATTACCTCCAACAAAATTGTACACTATTCAGCTATTGCTCATATCATTGTCACTGTTATCTGATATATAGTTTTGGAACTATTAAGGATCAAAAGTGGGAAATGTTTGTTGTAACACCTAGTAGATGTAGCAACATAAGCTAACTTATGCAGTGCGTGATAGGATGGAATTGGTGGTGCAGAATTGCTTGCTTGAGCTCACGTGAAGTACATAATTAACTGTTATAATTACTTATCTAAACAAGGAAGTACAGGACCATGAAATTACATTGTAGGTCCATGATAAGACATAATATACTCACCTTTTGATATCAAAGTTATCGTCAGCACTTGGTTTAGATGTATGTCTAGCTGCCTGCACTTGCTAATTAAGCCAGCTCTACAGCCTTGAGGGAACAGGACTGAGTTGGTTGGTTGTATGTATGAGAGGCTGTCTGTATGACCCAGTTTCTCTTCCAGCACTGAGTGAAGTAGTCGTGGGATTCTGTTTCGCAATTTGAATGCTGTGCAGCCTTTGCACAGAGCACGTACCCCATTCCCATGCAAATTAAGAACCCGAGCTTCAATGAATTCTTCAGTGTGTTCTCCACTGGCGTATTATGTAGGCCTAATGTGTGTCTTCACACTTCCCTTCCCTACAAAGTGTGCTGTCGTGGAGTCATCGTGCTTCACTGTATCTCTTCCAGCCACTGTTGTGCAATCACACTCGGGTTTCAGTGCCTGGGGTTTTGAATGTGAACGTGATGCTGTGTCAACACTTGGACAAGGGTCCAAAAGTCCAGTTGTTAATCAAGGCAGGCACACAGTGCTTTGAAGTAGAAAAAAGCTGTGTCATTGATTGCATGAAGTTCTTGTGAGGTAGACAATGTCATGCCTAGATATTTTCTGATAAAAATCTGTAGACATTTGTCCTTGCATTTGCTGTGCTCTCTGCACACAGTTTATATGAAAAATGACAAGGTCTCATTCAAGTAAACCTGCAGCAAATTAATATAGAACACAAATGTGTACAAATATATTGAAAGTGATAAGGGGCTGTGTTCTTCCCAGTACACCCTGCCCAATATTGTGACTAGATGTAGTGCAGAAATACACTTTTTCCATGTGTTTTACTTCTGTACAAAACAAGTGACATTGCCAGGCTGTGCACTAGTACCAAGTGATGTTTACACACATGTACAAGTACAGCAGTCATTTAGAAATGAATCTTTGAGAGTCCATATATGGAGACCTACCATTAAGTCTCACACGCCCGACGTTCACTCATGCCTCTCTCTCTCTAAAAAAAAAAAAGACCTCCAAAACGCACAAAAGAATTCTAGCCACCCAAAAGTCATATTGAGGAGAATACTGTTTATTTCTTTTCAGATCAGAATAAGCCAAGTTATCATAATTATGTGTTATGCACCAGATCACTCACTATTTACAACTTTAAAATGCAAAAGATTTTACTGTGTTGGGGGGGGGGGGGGAAGGGTGGGGGTTAAATGCTAAAGACCTTTACTGGGGAGGGGGGTATACACCCCCCCATGTCGCGTCACTCTCTCAGACAGTGCAGATGTAAAATCTTATAATTAGCTGCTCTCTGATCTTAGCATCTCTGTATCTCTCCAGCATCCTTGTTTGCAGACGGTGTCTTTTGAGCAGCTCGTATTTGTTGTGTTACTTAGCAACTTTGTGCTGGGCACCATGGTATGAATGCAATTTAAGGGTCACTGGACGCAGCTTTTAACATTGTCTTGTAAGAATTTGTGGTGTGTCATGCTGATTTGTGTAGATCAAGAAAGTGTATTTGCTTACGAGTTCTTGGGGAATGAAGCCCTCATATTTATGTGGATTGAGTGATAAGGCAGATATGTGTAGTAGAACACATCGGTGAAGGTTGAGGAAAATTGGTCAATCATTAAAGTAACAAATCTTTACAGTTTCAGTGCTGCCATCGATCGCTGGATGAGAAGAGTGTAACAATCGTGACATCATGCATGAACAACAATGTAAAGAAATATAAAGATAATTCCACAAAACTTCATATTTTATGCAAAGTACTATTCCTTCCTCTTGATACTGACACAATTATGTTAAGTAATATAATTCCCCCTGTTTTCTGAAAAGGTAATATCACATGCTTTTTCATTATGCTATAGAAATGAAAATATGTTCAATTCTGTTTATATCATTATCCATGCATGACGTTATGAAATGCTGTAGACATCTTACTTCTCATCCAATAATGGCAGCACTGAAACTTTAAAAACTCATAACGTGTGAACGGATCGCTTGATTTTCCTCAAACTTCATGTTTGTGTTCCACTAATATTGCTGCCTTCACTCAATCCACATAATATATTTGAATTTCATTCTCCTTGAACCATGCCCACAAAAGCACACTGTGCTGATTACTGCTTGCAACTGGGATCTTGTTTGAATCTTAATTCTGATTATAGCTTATGCAATGAGATGGGGATATTGTAAACATATACCAGTGGATGTAAAAGATGTCCAAATGTATTCTCTGAAAGAGATGCTTATAAAATCAGATTTCATGAAGACATTGCCGATGTATTAAAGAGTTTCAACAAGGGCAAGAAACCTATACAAGTGATCTCTTGCATAGATTTAATCATTCTGTTCTTCACATGAATGACCCTCTTTGTTTTCTTGCATGTTTCGTCGAAAAGGAACGCGGACTGTCACGATGGATGAGAATTTCTTCACAGGCTATCGGAGGAACATCATCCAGCCAGAGGAGATACTCAAGTCAATCACAATTCCTTGCACCCAACAGGTTAGAAAGTTATCCTCAGTCTTCTACTTTCTTCTTTTCACTTTCTTCTTTATGTTTATTTAGTTCTTTTTCTTCTTCTTCTTCTTCTTCTTCTTCTTCTTCTTCTTCTTCTTCTTCTTCTTCTTCTTATTATTATTATTATTATTATCATTATTATCATTATTATGGGGGAGGCTACAGAGGGAGGGGATGGAGGAATGAGTATGTATTAGATATATTGACAGTTAGGTGATACCTTTTAAGATACTCAGGCAGAGTGCATTGGAGGAAAAGGGCATGGAGAGGGATGAGTGGATGTGAGTGAATGGACAGATATCTATGGAGGAATGATGGGGTCAAGGGGAAAGGGATGTGCATGAAGAAATGGAAGGTCAGATTGTACTTTATAGATTTCTATGTCTTTATTTCATGTGTTAATATATATATATATATAAATTTTTTTTTTTTTTTTTTTTTTTTTTTTGGGGGGGGGGAGGGGGATGGGGGAGGGGAGAATGGGAACTAGAGAATCCAGATACAGACACATGTGCCTGTAATGGTATACCTATGCATGTCCAACTCTGTTGATATGGAGCACAGAAATGACACATCTTGGTCAGAAGGTACAGAATTTTCTGTTATGCAGATATTTCATCAAAAATGCTGTGTGTCTCAGTGCTGAGAGGAACTGGCAGCAATCATTCTCTCTTGTGCCTCTGTTCTGAACGGTCTGTGATAAGACAATAATATGGTTTACAGAAGATGTAAGCTAGCTGTCCATTTGTCTGTCTATTCCAAGTCTTTTTTTGCAAATGAAGAAAAAAGAAATAGACAACACAACTGTTGAATGGATTTTCTTGGTAATTTGCCCAATTATGCAACATGAAATGCAGACAGGCCATGGTACCAGCAGATGTTGGGCAAATCTAACAAGGTCAAAGGCCAAAGAACTATGGCTAAAATGACGTAATTTCATCTTTGATCTTCCAGTTGGTAGGAAGGGTAGAAATTACAAGGCACTGTCCACTGGCAATTTCATCACAGAAGAAGGATTGACATTTTTGAGCAGTAAATTGCCTGAAATTACAGTAGTTAAAGGTAATGGGTCAATGTCTTGCAAACAGATTTGACTTTGTGTTTTGTTCTTTGTTTGCATCCATTTTTTTTTCAATTTCCTATGCAGAACGAATACTTCTACGCCTACAAGCAGTCGCCGCGACGAGAGGATGACATCGCTATAGTCAATGCAGGTATGAGGGTGGTCTTCGAAGAAGGGACGGACATCATTAAGGACATCACCCTGGCCTTTGGGGGGATGGCGGCCACCACGGTGCTGGCCCTGCAGACTATGAAGAAGCTGGTCGGAAAGTAAGTCATGACGTGGACGGGCTGCCCGTTGACAAAAGAATTGCTCATGAAATATATTTTGTTGGTTTTTATAGGATCATATGCCTCTCCTCATCACACACATTGTACACCCCCTGCCATCAATAGGGAGCTTTAGATTTGTGACGCTGATGCTTTGGGCAATGATTGTGTTGACCATTCTCCTCACTCCCCCCGTTGTGTTGCAAAGTAGCTTTAGATTACGCGAGGACGCATCCTATAATAAAATGGCGCCCCCATATATCAGTGCATCAAGTAGCTCTCTGCGTTGTAAACTGAGCGAATGCAAAAATGGTCCAGAACACATACTGAAAACTCGGATGGCACAAGATCGAATTTGATATAGGCAATTTTTAGGGCGTTATTATAATCACAACCCATTTGTATGCTTTATTTGCCCATTGGTACATCATTGTGCATCTCTTGGTGTTCTCTGTCCACAGGCACTGCACTCATATAGTGAATCAGAATGTCAATGAATACGGCTTATCCATACCATTTATCATTGCCGTATCACAAGGGCTTTTGCCTATGGACTGATTCGGGTTCGTTGAGGGCAGCAGACATTTTACGGCACAGGGCGCAGCCATAGTGGGTGTATCGGTGTGTATCAGCCGACCCCCCCTGCTCTCCCCCACCCCCGGGCAACATGTTTATCACGCACTTGTAACAAAGGTTCGCGCACTAGCAAGCATTCGCGCACTCAGTACGAGACGCCCATTGGCTAACGCAGTTTTTCATTCTGCGCGTGTGCTAATGTAGGGAGAGGAGTGGGAGAGTGCGGAGGGGGGGTCGGATGATACACCCAGTATGGCGCTGCTCATGCCAAAAATACACATAGCGCGTCACAGAATCGGTCAATAGGCTGGTGCACCATGGATCATACTTTCCCTTTGGTCATACTTTAGTTAGAAATATTTGTATGCTTCCTCTCTTAACATCCTCTCTCTCCTATACCTTCCCCTCTCCTCCCCTCCCCTGCCTCTGCAGGCACTGGAATGAGTCCATGCTGGACACAGCCTTTTCCTCCTTGGCAGACGACTTACCCCTCCCACCTGGAGCCCCTGGGGGTATGGAGGCGTACCGCAGGTCCCTGACACTCAGCTTCTTCTTCAAGTTCTATCTCATGGTGCTGGAACAAATGGCCGTGACCCAGGTAAACCAGTGGCTACTTTTGTGTTTGTTTGAAGATTCCCATTGGACAGTCTTCTTACTGTCCAGTGTCTTGTTATCAAAGTTAACTTGCTCGTATTATTGAGATCCATAAAATACTTGTTCTGTGGCTTCTGCTCATTCGAGATTTCTTTGTCATGCTTTGAGGAGAAACTTATGGTGGGATTTTTATCATATTAGCCCAAAGCATGCTACAAGAAGTATAGATGGACTGAGCAGAGTTAGGTTAAAATCTCTCAAGGTGTCTAATTTTATGCTCCCTCTCTTGAGGATATGTGTCAGGCAGTGTCAGTTATTGAATGATACTGGAATAAGAGAATTAAAAGATTTCGTCTGTTACCAGCAGGAAGTCAACACATGCCGTCTGATTATTCATTAGTAGTATCCATTTATTTGTCTTTCCCCACCAGTCTTCTGTTGCCATGGGAACTGTATCATCAAGCTACAAGAGTGCGACATCACAGTTCAAGCACGTGGAAGTGAATGGCACCCAGTTTTATCAGGTGTGTGAACGCATTTGTTCAGATAAAATTTTTTAAATATTTTTATTTTTATTATTGTTAGAAATAGTTTTTTTGTAGTCTTCTGTCATTTACATAGAATTTATAAAGCAATGCAAGAAATTACCATCTTTGACAAAATTTGATCTTAATCTATGTGATCAGCCTCTGAAAGCAAATGTATATGGATGTCTTAGAGTATGCCGTTTGTAGTACATAAGAACAAGTGAGATATGGAATCAGAAAATATGCACTGACTGAGCGGAAAATGAGTGAGGTAGAACAGATTTGCGGGGCGAGGGTAAGAACAGTGCAAACAAGTTTATCTGTCCAAGTAAGTTTGCCTGATGAAGTTTTTGCCTGTCGTATATATGTGCCGTACATGTTTATGTATAAAAGCTTCTGGGTAACTTATTACTACCCTTGTGAAATTTAGTAAAGATGATAACTTAGTTTTCTTTCAGTGAGAGTGTTTGATGCCATGGAATTGAGAACTAATTATACTCCCACCTCCCCCTCCCCTTGTTTGGTTTCTTTACGGCAGGAGGTTGCCCCAGGGCAGCCGAAGCGTGATCCTGTTGGGCGCCCTCTGGTCCACAAGTCAGCCCTGAAGCAGACCACGGGAGAAGCCATTTACATTGACGATATGCCCAGTATTGTGGGTAAATATGTACTGGTATCTGCAGCTTATTTTCAAAGGCTTACTATAGAGAGGTTTCCACGTGCTGTCTTAATAAACATTTCACTTTAGGGCCTATAGGGACAAACATTTCAATTAGAATATTCCACATGAAAGTTTAAACCAAGTTGGTTGCAATTAAACATCAAACAAAAAATATTTTAGTCGCCATGCCTTTCTGTGAATGATGAAGATATGTAGATACTGTATAAAAATTCTACATAATCGGTATAAAAGGAGCTATTCTTGTAGTAGTGGGCCTTCGGTGTCGGCTGTACAGGGATTCCAAATAATGAGTGTAACCATCAATGACTTAAAAGCAATTAAGGGCAAGCTTCTCATGCAGGTTAAAGAAGTGTCGCTATGTATTAGGCTACCTACTACTGCAAGGTCACATATACAACTAGAGAGCGCAGACCTCCGCCAAGCAGCTACTTTCCACAGATGATCTAGCTCTTCCCAAAGAGATTTTTCTCCTCTCCACCGCTGGGGAAAAGCTCTTTGGGCTCTTCCATAGAGATCAGTGATTTCCACCCATAGGTATACATGCTGAAAAATCGCCCTAGCAGAAAGTGGAGCACGCACTTTAGTGCGTGTATTAAAACTTCAAAAATGTGCAGCTTGACCTCCCCAAGTTCATTGACCCTACCTGCCAAAATATCAAAAATCCTTCATGAATTCCCCAAATATTCTGGGATCACTACCAAAATTTAATCATCTGTTACTTGTGTCATTCTCAACCTTTGCTGCAAGTTTCATCCAAATCCGTGCACAAACTTTTTGAGTTATTTTGCACACGGACAAACTAACCTGCAAACAAACCAACGGTAATGAAAACATAATCTCCTCCCTTGGCGGAGGTAATTAATAGCATACCAGCGTGTATAGATTGACTATTCACATCTTAGGGTGATCTCATCCTCTTCCTTCATTGTCTTTTTCTCTTTGTTCTCCTCCTCCTCCTCCTTTCCTCCTCCTCCTCCTTTCCTCCACCACCACCAGACCGGCCAGCCATACTAATATTCTGGTATCTTTTATAGCGGCCGTTCATGTGACAATGCCAAACACCCTCATCAATGTGTGTATCAATGAAACACTTTTGACTATTCAGTGTGAAAGGAGTTTGCCATTGAATGGTGACCATGTTAACATACGCTGTGTACTTCCATGCAGGTGAACTATACATGGCCTTCGTGTTTAGCCAGAGGGCCCATGCAAAGATCACGTAAGTATGATGTTTTTCTCGTATTAGCTTGTCTTGAGGTGCCAGGCCAGGTCAACCTGCACAACTGCTGATATGTGTTTAGGGTTTTCTCTTACATTTTATGGTCCATAACCTTCAACATGGCCACCTGTCCAGTAACGTGGTCATGCCGACAAAGCCCGTCCCACACAATCCATTTTTCTCTGTTCATATTCAGCATATAGATCACAGCAACATACAGTGTCTTGAATATGAAGAGAGAAAAATGCATCATGTGGGTTGGCCTTTGTTGGAGTGACCAAGTTAGCCAACAGATGGCTATGTTGAAGGTTATGGACCATAAAAGGTAAGAGGAAACCCTGAACTTAAACCTGTAGTTGTGCAGGCTGACCTGTTTATTTGACCACTTTCGTTGACAGATCTCGTCCATTTCAATTAGACACTCAATGTTCCTTCACGATAATGCTCAAAGTGGGGAAAAATGTAACTTGTCATTGTTGTCTTTAAAATTAATATGCTCATTATTCATGACATTTGTCAAACACAATTAGGTATCAATGCAAAGAGAAAGAGTTTCTTTTATCCTTACAACCAACATTGCGCTCTCCATGGTTGACATTTATAAAACAGTAGCCCTCAAAAGTGGGATTTTTTTTTTAATGTGCACTGTATAGATGTACATGCAGTTGGCTGTTCACTCTGATGTAGTTGTTGAGTGGCAGGCACCAGACAAAGCACAGACTCTTTAATCCTCTTGATCTCTTGTGTTGTAGATCTATTGATACCACAAGTGCCTTGTTGCTGGAGGGTGTCCACGATATCATCTTGGCTAAAGACGTCCCTGGCTCCAACCATGTTGGTGCTGTCTTTCACGACGAGGAGCTCTTACCAACGTCAGAGGTATTGTAAAAGCTTGCGCATCACTTACTGCAGAAAACGACTTCATGATGATTCAAATATTACCGTAAAGAATGTCTATACAAAATTTGATGTAGATCAGTCCTGTCGAAGTGAATACTGTAAAAGTGGAAATTTTAGCGCATTTCATGCAACTAGAAGCTAGCGTGAAAATAAAAGCACTCAATTTTTTTTGCATTCCATTTGTTCCAGTATTAATGTCTTTATTCCGCAGAATTAAGAACATGTGAAATTCAGCTTACCTGGCTGAGCACAAAAAAATCTTTAACACGAAAATATCCACTTTTACAGTACACGTCATGATCATCATATTTCCATGTAGAGCATGTAATTGTGTGCGCCATTTCAAGCAATAGCCAAAATTCACAATGGTAGTTTGTATCAAACCTATGGTTTAGATTTAGTTAATAGACTAAAACTAGCATGAAATAGGCATACTTTGCATACTATATGAGCATGTCACTGAGCATTCATTATCGGATGTCTGTTGGCATAGGTAGTGTGTCATGTGTGTCATTTTCACAGTAAAAGTTACGTATTGATTTTAGTGATGTCTTATGTAAGTCTATTTTCACATGTTGTATGTTCCATTCAAATGTTTACAAATTGTCAGAACTGTGTAGACAGACCTCTAGGATTCATATGTATTAGTATAGGTTATTTTGACAAATCAGAAGACCTATAAAATGTAAGATTGTCGAACATGTTTTTTTTTTCTGAGTTTTTGTTTTTGTTTGCTGTGTTTGTGCAGGTTCACCACGTTGGGCAGCCGATTGCAGCAGTCGTTGCTGAGAGCCAGGTCCTAGCCCAGAGGGCAGCCAAGCTGGTGGTGGTCCAATACGAAGACCTGGATGCAATCATCACCATCGAGGTCAGCCCACTGTCCCCATTGATTGTCCCCCTTTCCTGGTCCTATATGCACCCCCCCCCCCCACCCCACTGTCTGTACATGTATTCCATCATAGACATTAATACCACGTGAATGAGGAGAAGTTAGGTGGACAGTCAAACAACAAAATCACCATAAGTTTACTACCATAATTATGTGTGTGTGTGTGTGTGTGTGTGTTTGTTGTGCCATGCTGGTATTTGAAACATCAATTCATATGTGTTGTAAAAAGTTCTGCAGTCTCAACTCAGTTGGAATTGCTTGATGTACAGTGAATATAATGTAGTCGTCACAGAATGACTACAGCACAGATGATGATGAAGGGGATCATCATGAACACCCCATGATGTTTTCTCTTTTCTGCCTCCATCCGAGATGGTGCTAGATGTATTACTGCATATGACATATATTTAGTGAGTCTAATTTTGCGTAAATTGGGACTTCTGAACATTCTTGCGAGTGGTCAGTTTGCGATCTTAGAGTACAGCAATGGACAAAGAAATGTATTAGTGCACGTCGCATTCATGTCAAGATCAGAGTTAGTATTTTTGCATGTTCATAAATTCATGGATAGTACCTGCATCGCCAAATTAACAAATATAAAAACCTCGCGAAATATATGATGTTAACAGTTCTCATCCATTGCCATTTATTTACCTCTCTGTCTAAGAAAGTAGAAATGAAGGTATTGCCACCAAGAGTGTGATCTTTAACCATTGCTCTCTTTTAATTCTTCACCTGAATTCTTCTTGATTTCATGCTTTTTAACCCCATGAAGGATGCCATCGCCAAACAGTCGTTCCACTCCTCCACGAGAGGCACCGAAAAGGGCGACATCCAGGAGGCGCTGGAGAAATCCGATCACGTGATCGAGGGGGAGATGAAGGTCGGAGGTCAGGAGCACTTCTACCTGGAGACGCAATGCGCCTTTGCCATCCCGCGGGAAGACGATGGAGAGGTGGAGATCTTCTCCTCCACACAACATCCCACGGAGTGCCAGGTAAGGGGGGGGGGGGGGGGAGAGGAAGAGGAATCAGGTTGGGTAGTTTGAATGTAAGAGACACTGATGCTCAATCGTAACCCATACACTAACAGGATACTTTGATGGTAGACCTGCCATTAAGGGCAAGGTAAATTTACACTTTATTCTAAGTCAAAATTTCAGTGAACATCATCCAAAATGAAAAAAGAAAATGAATGCAGCAATATTAATTTGTGTGGCATTTCTTTTTGGCTTGTCACTACAGGGATGGAAATTATGATGTAGGTCTTCTCTACCGGTGGGTTGTTAATCTGGCAGTCTCTATTTAAGGTCCTTCCAGTGTGTGTGTGTGTGTGTGATTGTAATTGCATCCATCTAATATGCACCCAACTGATGATGATGATGATGATTATTTTTTTTTGAAGGTGATGATTTATTTTGGCTGGGGGGCATTTCATGAAGGTTTTTGTCTGACAAATTCGTCGGAGAAATTCGCTCTCGGCCAATCAGATGCAAGGATTTCGGTAGCTTTTATCAGTTTGTCAGAAAAAATATCTGACAAAATACTTCATTGAGCCCCAGTGCTGAAAATCGATGGTTGCAGATGGGCTCCATGGTAAAATTTCACAGTAACCCATTCTTATTCAAAGCATGACAATTGCCAGAATTTTCTCAGTTTTCGTGCAAGGAAAATGTTTTGCATGATGAAATGATATGCTCCAGCACTTTTTTCCCATTATTCAAATTAAACTTGATGCTGAATACTAAGGCTGGTTTTATAATTTTCCTGTCTGAACAAGCCATTAGTGTTCTGTGTTTAACATGATAAAGCGTTCTTTCTGCAAACTTGATACTGTGAATGAAAACACAGGAAAGCGTATTCATGTGGTTTTATCAACTTTTATCATGTGCACATATATCTTTTTTGCTTGACAGAAAATCACATCCGTCGCACTAGGGGTTCCGTTCAATCGGATTGTCTGTCGGACAAAACGTATCGGAGGAGGATTTGGTGGCAAGGAGAGTCGCAGTTCCATGTTGGGCGCCATTTGTGCTGTGGCAGCTTGCAAGTAGGTAGTCTCACCTCTCGATTTTAATGGTCACTCATGTCTAAATGGGTCAATAAAGAGCGACTTTACTTTAACGTTGTATTGTGGAATTTGAAGATTTTTAAACATCCAAACATGCTTGGGCGTAAATGTGATAGTAGGAACAAAAAAGATCTTATCGTGAAGCAAATATATATTGTGTGGATTGAGTGACTTATAATGTGAGAATCTTCAAGCCACTCAATGCAGCTAATTTCTCACATATTTCTCTCATTTGTCTCTGCAAAGGAAAATACTTTGTTGAGATATTATCATTATGTTGCTTGTCAATATGTCATTCACGTGGCTGTATCAGAAAGCTGTCATGTGCATTGTGGTTGAAATGAACAGTATTTGTTTCTGTATTGTTTGAGAATCTTTATCATGCTTGGAGTGATAATGAAATAATTATCAATGGTAACCATATTATTTATCAATTCACATCCAGCAAAAAAAAAAATGGAAAAAAAAAAAAAAAAATGCTTGTTTGTGTTCATCTCAATCTATTAAACTTTGGCATTTCTTATTTTCGTCGTCATGGAACTCTGACTGAATGCTCACATGTATGTTTGATACCAGTATTCTCCAGGAGGCAAAATTGTTACATGCACCAAAAGGCATGGTATGAAATTAAAGTATTTGATGTCACTTTTCCTTCCCCCCTCTGATCCTCCCCCACCAAGGTTGAATCGTCCCGTCCGATTCATGCTGGATCGGGATGAAGACATGGCGTGTACAGGAGGCAGGAACCCTTTCCTAGGACGATACAAAGTCGGCTTTACCAGCGAAGGCATCCTGACGGCCTTGGACATCAATCTCTACGCCAACGCTGGCTTCAGCCACGATCTGTCTGCAGCCGTACGTCCTCCCTGAATCACATTTGATATAGGAAGATATTAATAGATTTTCATCTTCATTTCACTATATGATTTGTGTCTCTACTCTCATAGATTGTATAGCACTGTTTTAGATCCTTATTGTTGGTAAGGCATTTGTTATTAGATTCAAGCAACATATTTACACTTTTTTGCATCATGCAGGCCATGGCAAAACTTTAACAAAGTTTTTGATATAGAGACTGTATGTAATGCTATTCATAAGTGTTCATGTCCATTGTTTACACACTTTCTCTCCCCTGCTTCTTGTTTCCTTCTTATTTATGTCATCAAATCTTGTCATATATCATTACTATTATCATCATAAAGGATGCAAAGAAAAATACAAACATGCATACACTGTGGAAAACAGGATAAATCAGTTCAACAAATACCGCCAGAAGGCAGAGTACCTTGGCATTTAGAAGAAAAAGAACAGATGTAATGCAAAGATTATCAAAAAGTACAGACTGGATGAGACTCTTCATAGACAAAACACTGGTAGAAATATGTTGTTGCCAGTTAAACTTATGAGACTTCGAGTACTCCCTAACAAAGAATATTGGTGATGATCCACATGAGTATGTGTTAATAAAGAATATCAATGCAGCCAGTATTTACTGCAGTACAATGCATCTGAAGAATGTGACACCTTGTTGTCAACGTTGTACCTTTCACAGTCTATGATTTGTAATCATTACTCCCTGCTTTTTCTTTTCCTTCCAGGTAATGGAGAGGGCAGTCTCACACGTCGACAACACGTACAGATTCCCCGTCACTCGTATCCAAGGCCGGCTGTGCAAGACCAACCTCCCCTCCAACACAGCATTCCGAGGCTTCGGCGGTCCCCAAGCTATGATCATCTGTGAGACCTTCATGACAGATATTGCCCACAAGTGTGGCATCTCACAACAAAAGGTTGGTTGATACCTGTAAGCATGAACGGAAGGTTTTTGCGTGTACAAGTCCCGCTGTATGGGGTTAGGTTGCCCGTAGCTACCCCAAACGTCAGTGTTACATGGAGGGGGAAGGGGGTGTGGTAGGACTGGAGAAGTAATACTGTAAGTATACTCCTTGACTGTTCTTTCAACATAAATTCTCTTTATATTGCTAATAAGCTGCATCATGTATTGAAGTCACCAAATTGATGTGTTGTTACCATATGATTTCATGTCAAATTATTTTTACATACATGTATGTTCCAAAAAGATTGTAATAATGAAAACACAAAAACAGACAGCAAATATT
The DNA here is from genome assembly GCF_040938485.1 of Diadema antillarum. Lineage (NCBI taxonomy): Eukaryota > Metazoa > Echinodermata > Echinoidea > Diadematoida > Diadematidae > Diadema > Diadema antillarum. The sequence continues at coordinate 546,828 of NW_027271619.1, forward strand.
CTAAACTGAACATAAGTGATCAACTCAAGAGTGGATGGGCTAATGCGACTGATGTGGCTTGCATGGCAACAGGTGCGGGAGCTGAACATGTACCGTGATGGAGACATCACCCCATGCAATCAGACGTTAACTGGCCTTAATCTCCAGCGCTGCTGGGATGAGTGTCTGCAGAAGAGCAACTACCAGACCAGGAGGAGGAATGTGGACATCTTCAACAGGTTGGGAGCTCCTTGGAACTCTTTGGGGGGTTTTTGTTTGTTTGCAGACCTCCCAACCATACTAAATTTGGAGGAAAGAATCTGAATTTTGACCATTTCCGGCTCTTGTTTTAACAGGAGTTTACAATTTTTTTTTTTTTTTTGATAATTTTGCTTCACCCTCCTATGGGAACTGCTCCTTCTTTCCTACTTTTGAGCCAAATCATCTCTATTTTTCAGTCAGAAAGGTTGCAAGGTCTGTGTTCCTGTTTTTACAGGGATGTTGTAGATATTAGGTGCTTCGTGTTGATGGACTGTCCTAAGAATGACCAATTTTGAAAAGAATCTTTACTTCGTGGGAAGGAAATTTTACCAGGATCATAGCCTTGTTTGGGATCGATAAGGTTGAAAAACAGTGTATTTCTTATGTTAGAAAAGCAATGATGCAGAGAGGTGTTAGCATCTCATTTCACCCTACTATACCCTTAGATATACATATAATATACAAACATTTTTGGTTGAATACATTGATTGGCCAGCATTACATGTATTTGCTCTGATCATGCATTACCTCTGATTGGAAAAGCAGATTGAGCAAAACTATAAAATTTGTTTCCTTGAAATTCCAGTGAGAACAGATGGAAGAAGAGAGGACTTGCCATCACGCCGACAAAGTTTGGAATTTCGTTCACTCTGGCTACTCTTAATCAGGTGAGAGAAGCTCTCATACAAGATGTTGTAACCTTCACCTTTGCCACTAACATTACAATAAATGTATGTCCTCCCCATTCTAATAGCACAGTATGAATTGTTCATGCAAGCCATGAGAAGTCTTTGGAACATACCGTAATTCTTATTTATATAATATTGACTGGCCTCGAGGGAGATACCAGAAAATATTGCCCACACTGAAAATTGAAAAATTGTTCATCAATGTATATGTGACCCGCTACAACAAAATGGTCCTAAAGTCGCGCATGGTCGAAGCCGTGAAAATCGAGTTTGAAGTTAGAGCATCAAAATTGGTCAAAACTTACGATTTTCTGAATTTGACATATTATTAGAGTCTGACATGTCTTCTGTCATCTGTCGAAATTTTGAAGCAAAATGATGAAAGGAAAGACCAGAAAAATAATGTTTTTCTGGGCCATGTTTTTTTGGCGTTTTAACAAAGCAGAAACTGGTTCGAACATTTGGATTGAGCGCCACACATAGGCTCCGCCCCTAACAACGACCAGAGTGATCTCATTGGTCAGTTTGCTGATTGCCGCTAACCGAAGCGTGAAGCTCGCACACTGCCCAGTCGACTGGTGCGTGCGGGCGGGTTGCGCTGTGCCTAGCCGCTTCTCCTGACATCCTGGTCACTGATTGGTCGGTGAGGAGACCGCCGACGCTGTGTTTGAATGAGCATTTCGGGGGTTGCTAGGGCTTACCTTCTATTGTCCGGAGGTGATTACTGACTTGCGTGTCTCTTGATTGTGATTGCGTCGCAAGGAGAACTTTTAGGGCGCTTTTCTCGAAACAGTGATTTCCCAGACGTCTTGGCATGCTCTCTTTTAAACATCGATATCTCCGCAGCCGATTATTTTTATAAGACATGTTATATATCAATTTAAAGCAGAAAGATAAGGGAATTGTGTCATGCAATTTTCGAATAATTGACCTCGCCCGACTTTAGGATCATTTTGTTGTAGCAGGTCACATAACATTCAACTCCAACTTCAAAGATACATATGTAGTTGTAACAGGCGAACGTCAAACATCTGAACGCTTTTACACTTTATTTTTGCTTCTGTTTCAATTTGGAGAGTTGTAATAACTGATGGTCACTGTGCAGTTATTGAGCACAAATGGACTAGTCATTGTTTGACGCGTAGTGCTGCTGGAAGTGGTCGACCTTGTATGAATTGATTTATCGGCGTTCTTCTGCGGTGCGTGTAATGGACACGCAGCGACGTCCTTGAATGTTTTCTCTTCGTGGTCGATCGGAATGTTTACATGTAAAGCAGTGAGGTGGGAAGAGAGATTCCACTCCTTCTCTTCCCACCTTCCTGTGTAAAGTGAATGGCAAAACCCGGAAGAAGCAAAATACCAACGAATATTGACTGCTGACCTTTTGACTCTACTAATACTGTACCAACTGCAATTGCCTCGCAAAACTATCTCGTATAGGTAATAATTATATAATATTGACTGGCCTTGAGAGAGATATCAGAATATATTGCCCAAACTGAAAGAATATTTGACGAGGGCAATATTCTTTCAGTGCGGGCAATATTTATGTGGTATCTCCCTCAAGGCCAGTCAATATCATAATTATTACCTATCCCCTAGGTAAATTATGAAAATATGTGAATACGGCTAGACACTATGATATAGATCAAGCCACAATTGACTACCTGTAGATCACCACCAACATGTCGAATAATTGAAAAATTGTTCATCAATGTATATCATTCAGCTCCAACTTCAAAGATACATAATTATGTAGTTGTAACAGGCGAACTTCAAACATCTGAATGCTTTTACACTTTATTTTTGCTTCTGTTTCAATTTGGAGAATTGTAATAACTGATGGTCACTGTGCAGTTATTGAGCACAAATGGACTTGTCATTGTTTGACGCGTAGTGCTGCTGGAAGTGGTCAACCTTGTATGAGTTGATTTATCAGCGTTTTTCTGCGGTGCGTGTAATCGACACGCAGCGACCTCCTTGAATGTTTTCTCTTCGTGGTCGATCGGAATGTTTACATGTAAAGCAGGGAGGTGGGAAGAGATATTCCACTCCTTCTCTTCCCACCTCACTGTTTTACAGTGCACTCCCGTTATAACAAACACGGTTATAACAAAATTCTGGTTATAACGAAGTAAAAATTTGGGCGGTAATGTCATCCACTGTATATATTTTTATTGTTTATTTGTTCGGTTATAACGAAATTCCAATATAACGAAAGAAAACTGCCGGTCCCGAGGATTTCGTTATAACGGGAGTCCACTGTATATTATGTAAAAACCCGGATGCTCGTGATATGCTCTAATGTCGCCTGCTGAACTCTACGACCCTGCAAAATATCAACTGTAATTGCCTCACAAAACTACCTCGTATAGGTAATAATTACTTATATTTCTGTTCAAGATGCTTTAGATAGGTAATAATAAGTGGACTGGCTACTTTTGGGGGGATATGACATTAATTTCCCTCCCTCGAATTGTCTTGTCCTCGTCTTCGACTGGGCAGTACAATTCTAGTTCAGGCAATAAATTTTGTATCCCCTCAAGGCCAGTCCATACTAAATTGATCTCTACCAATATGTTGCAATACCAGTCAGTGTAATATTACAGAGACAATGTAATATGACAGTGTGTGGTTGTAGTCTGTTGATGGTGTACTATGATTTACTTTACCAGGCTGGAGCCCTTGTTCACATCTACACCGATGGCTCAGTACTGGTCACCCATGGGGGCATTGAGATGGGCCAGGGCCTCCACACCAAGATCATCCAGGTGGCCTCCAGGACGCTTGGCATCCCGGAGGAGCGCATCCAGCTGACGGAGACCAACACCAGCAAGGTGCCAAACACCTCACCCACGGCGGCCAGCACGGGGTCAGACCTCAACGGCAAGGCGGTGGAGGTCAGTGTGTCTGATGGCAGAGTTCTGTGCTGTGTGTGATGTTATGGGTACTGCATGTGGTGTTATGGATACTGCATGTGGTGTTATGGATACTGCATGTGGTGTTATGGGTACTGTGTGTGGTGTTATGGGTACCGTTTCTGGTGTTATGGGTACTGTGTGTGGTGTTTAATGGGTATTGTGTGCAGTGTTATGGGTACTTGTGCCTGTGTATCGAATATAGCAACGCGGAAGTTGCATTGTGTTGAAGATGGATGTAAAAGTTGATGTGGTGTGAGTTTTTGTTTGATATTTATGTGGTATGTGCAGAGGTGCTTGCATTTTAATCCATTAGGCGTTGTCTTTTGCAGCTTCTTATGAATCTTTAGAGTAATTATAAACAGACAGCCAATACTTTATGCCTTCATATCCTTGCTTGTAATAAAACGTCTACTGTGTATTGTTTTCATATGAGTTTTTGAAAGCTGTTGTGACTACACTTCAGCAGAAGTATTCACATTTGCAGCTGAGGCGCACAATGCACAATCCATGTACACTCATGTTCATAGTCTTTCTTTCTTTTTTTTTGATAAAAAACTGTTTTACACACAAACTTTCCTGGGGCCCTAGCCATCTTGAGACAAGTTTGTAGAGCGTTGTGTTGTGGTTATTCAGAATTCGATCATCATTCTTTTATCTGTGAGGTGTCAATTGGAAAAAAGTGCCACATAGATTGATAAAAGTCCATTCCTGTCCTGAAGAATATCTGCTAGATGTTTTATAAGATCGTAAGACTATTTTCTGCGCCGTAACAATCACTTTGGTGGAGATGAATGAATCCTGTTCCTATTTCTTTGCTTCCGAAAATGTTGCTCAATTAACGTAAGCTTTGTTTCAAAGAAATGTTCCTTAGAAGTCTTTTGTCTGTAGGCTCCTTTATAGATTGATTTGACAATGTACACTATATGTGTTCTCTTCCCAGAATGCTTGCAAGACACTGTTGCAGCGGCTGGAGCCATTCATGCACGCCAACCCAAAGGGGAACTGGGATGAATGGGTAAGTCCTGAAAACACACTGGTTTCACATGGCATCTACAATTACATGATTGATTGTACTTCATATAGGTTGGCAATGAGTGAGATACGTGGGAATATTTGGACCAAGAAGGGCTGCATTTTAGGGGGTATCCAATGAAATCATTGATTCAAACATGATTATTACATCTGCACATTGAGTAATGCATCCCTCGGAGCTTTACTCATCCATATTATTTTATCACTTTAATAAGAAATGCAATGAGCCCGACCCTTTAACAAATGGAATGAGGAATAGTGCATTGCACCTGGGCCCCGTTTCATAAAACTTGTTATCAGTGACAAGTTGTGATAGTTGTTGTAAGCTACTGAAATTCTTGCATCTGATTTGCTGAGAGTAAATTTGTCATAGAAATGTGGCAGTTGTCACTGATAACAATTTTTATGAAATGGGACTCTGATGCCTAGGGGATTAGGGCAAGAACATCCTGGCCACTGATCAAATGAGACAGCTCTTTTAGTTTTTGTTTGTTTGTTTGTTTGTTCGTTTGTTTTTTACACCGATCAGATGCCATATCTCCAGAGAGTGCCACCTAGTATACTTTGCATCAATACCTTTTGTAGTTCTCTATGACTCTACTGCTGTTATGTTTTATGAGCATATTGACTTAGTGTGTTCTCTTTTAACATTAGGTGAATGCTGCATACATGGATAGGGTCAGCCTTTCCACCACAGGTTTCTACAAGTAAGTAATATGTGAAATGATACTGTAATAACAGAATTTTAGTTGAGTAATGATGAAAATGCAAAATATTAGCAAAAAACAAAAACAAAATGAAAAAATTGCTGCAATTACTGAAGTCTCAGAGCATACCTGACCGTGGTTGCTAAATAATTTTTTTTTTTTATAATCAACGTATCAGGCCATGGCAGTATCCATCAATTTACTGTGCTTGAGTGAATCGCATGCAGCTTGTTGGAAAATACAATTGCTAAGGCTCTGCCGATTAGTGCATAATGTTCTACCTACCCAGTACTTGAGTGGGGAGTGTGCTTCAGGAATGAAATTCGTAGCATGCATAAGATCAAAGTTATTGTACACATTTGATATCAAAATACTCTAAAACAATTCATTGTCGTGGCAAATTGCCTAAGTCAGACAAGTATCTTTGTCGACCCTTTTGTTGTATTGCAAGCAGATTCCAAGTGGTGGAAGTTGAACTTTGAGCCCTTGTGAGACTATGTTTTGACTTTTGATAATGGCATTCAGAATCCAAGAGATATGAATTCTTTTTCTCTCTGCTCTGCACCTCCTATAAAGGACGCCCGACCTGAATTACAGCTGGGCCACAAATCAGGGCAAGCTCTTCCACTACTTCAGCTACGGGGTCGGGGTGTCCGAGGTGGAGATCGACTGCCTGACGGGTGACCACCGGTGTCTGCGCACCGACATCGTGATGGACGTCGGCAACAGCATCAATCCGGCCATAGACATCGGCCAGGTGAGAGCTCGCCTTGACATCCCAGACGTTGTCAGATGTGCCAAAAGCTATGCTGAAATGACTTCCTTTTGTGTGTGTGTGTGTGTGTGTGTGTGTGTCATTGATGTCATTTTGTCGTTTGTCAATTCTCTCCAAGAAAGTTTGCCTTTGTATGGCTTTGAACCAAGTTTATTTAGTGAATCAACAAGTTTTGAGTAAATGAGCAATGGTATATGAAACATGTAAATTGTGGACTGTGAGTTATCCCAAAAGTTTCATTTATTTGAGTTAGAGGGATAATGTGCAGAACATATGTGTCGCATCCCTCTGCAGATTACAATTAGATTATGCTTGTGGAAATGCTAGCATTTCACTTGACCTGAGTATATTAATCTACAATTAGTAAAGGCCCGCGAGGCAAGTACGCAATGTGCACTGCACTTTACATTGTCGCACAATGGGATTCATGCGCTACTTCTTTTATTAAATAGCGTCACATCCAGTTTTGATGAATGAAAAATAAAATGAAATGGCAGTCTAACATTAGATCAAATAGATGATGAATAATAGACAAACATTGAATTGATCATTTCATTTTTAATAGTGAAATTCAGTGCGTATATTGAAAATCAGGTGGCAAAGTCTAAGATAAGTGATCGGAATATAAACCCCATCCTAAATGTCAAATCAGCTTTTCTTACTTACCAAAAGGTCCATGGGATCCCTCATTTCATGATTTTGCTGCAAACTCAAGCAAAGAGCCATATAACCCCTATTACACATCCAGTTAATTCTAGATCTAGTTAAAATCCAAACACAGTCATGAATATGAAGCACTCCATTTTGGAACACTAAAATACGTTTGCAGTCATGGAGTTTCAACATATTTACACTTGAAAGTGATGGTGAAAGTTAATTGTAGATGTAAACGTTACATCCAGCATGGAAATGGTAATGCTTGTGGATGCTTTGTTGTTGATGAATTTGCAATGAACTGATTCTGATACTTCGTCGCCGTAAGCCACAGTTTCTTGACTGTAAGTGGTCTCAGTCTCGTAACTGGTCTTAGTGCTACTCATTGTCAAAGATCTGGTCTTCCTTAGATGTAGAACTTGTGGTAGAAGTGGTTGTGGTCGTGCCTTCACAGTAGAGCTGTTGGGCGAGAATCCTGCCTGTTTCCCCTTTTCTTGTGTCGCTTGTGCGGCTACAGTGTTACAGTGCTACTCATTGTCAAAGATCTGGTCTTCCTTTCATAAGTAGATGTAGAACTAGTGGTAGAAGTGGTTGTGGTCATGCCTTCTCCGTAGAGTTTTTCTGCCAGGATCCCGTCCGTTTCCCTTTTTCTTGTGTCGCTTGTGCGGCTACAGTGTTTCAGGCTTTTTTCACTCTTGTGACCACTTACACTCATGATGTACTATCTACTGGAACCCTGCACTGTCCAATGCATTTATAGTTGTACAAATCGAGTGATTTGTATAGACTTGGCTGCATCCAGCAATACGAATTGTCAACTTGAGCTTGTTTCCAATGGTGTTAACTCCAAGTGGGCAGTTGAAATGCCAAGAAGAACCATCAGCGAGAGATTTGGGTTTGGGCCTTTGCCAGAGCCAGGGGCATTAGGGGTTTGATTTACTGACATAAATCTGGAATGCCATTATGGGGCATGAATTACTGTTCAGAATTGGTCTTCATCTTGATCCTCTCTGTTATCTTTTGGAAGACAGTCTTTATCATATACTTTGTACATAAGGCCAGTGTTGATGTCCGTCTCAATCTTGAAATTGTTATGTTTCATCCCAGGAATGTTTTGCCTTCAGTGGTTACCAAAATAGGTCATGGTGTGCAGGATGTTGCTATATCCAGTTTCTCATTAATTTCATGTCCGTTTTGCTGATTACAGGCTGACATTGTATGTTGAACGTGACCCTTTTTCCCCCCACATTCACCAATGGCCTTGAATGTGCAGTACGATTGAGGAAATTTCACCTCGTCTGTAATATCCAGGCCAGGCTCAACCAAATAATGATGCTGAACTCCGTTTTTTTTTTAAGTCTGCATAGTTCTTTTCTTGTACGGTAATTTGTTCCATCCTCCTTTTGGTTTCAGGCATAAAATTTGCTCAAAAACGCATCGAGATCAGACAGGTCGGTCAGACTTTCCAAATTTGTCCCCGAATACTTCGCGAATCCAAATGATTTTTCTTGTGCCAATTTTGAGGTCTTCTCGGTGTTGTTACTATCTGTCTTGTCCTCTAGGTCAGCGAGTTCCTCATCCATGGGGACATGAAACGACTTACTATTCGGCATTTTATGCGATTTAGGTTCAAGTCTGAACCAATTAACCCTTACAAATATCGAATTGAGAACAAATGTTTTTATTTCTGTGCATTTTATGCATATCACTTTTTTTGTGCTCAAAAAAGTTGAATGCCATGAGACATGCTTTGACCAATTACCATGTCTGAAATAATATGGCTATTTAACAAGTTCATTCATTCAATGATCGATCCTGTAGGAAAGGCAGAATTGCTATTGTACTATAGCATTTTTTTTTTTTTTAAATGGAAGTAGAAACTGGAAAGAAATGCTATGTTACTACTCTTAATTGTGCTATTTTTGTGTTGTCCCCCCTTTAATCCTAGATTGAGGGAGCCTACACCCAGGGTTATGGCCTGTCGTGCCTGGAAGACCACCGGTGGACCCCCAAGGGCTTCTTACTGACCAGGGGGCCTGGCTTCTACAAGATTCCTGGGTTTGGGGACATTCCCGCCGAGTTCAATGTTACCCTCCTCAAGAATGCTCCCAATCACAACACCATCTGTTCTTCCAAGGTGAGCCACGCTTTTATTCTTAGAAATATCAGTATAAGGTAATGATAAGCATCAATTACAAATGAGTACTATTGCTATACTCTGCTTTCTTTTCAAGTAACAGTTGGATTCCAATTTATCATGTAGATACATGTATGCCAAGATCATGACTCTTCAGAGGTAGTAATTTAGTTTGATCAATTTATTAGGATCGTCTACTGCACATTACCTTTTGTGAAAGTTCTCATAAGAGCATTTTCCATGGAGCAACTTCTAAAAAGAATTGATCTAGATGTATCTGCTGTTTATTGCCCCATGTGAGATGACACTGCAAACTATTTGGGACCCTGCACCACAAAACAAACAAAAAGTCGCCAGACATGGGATTTTTATTTAAGAGCATATTCTGAAAGAGCAGACTTCAAGCTTTAAAATGATGTATAACTCATATCAAATGGATTCTCCAAACCTATTGTAACACTCAATAGTTTAGAGGTAGCGTGGTAGAGTGTTAACAACAGCAGTTCAATGATAAAGCGTAACACATTTGGTTGAAGTCCACCAGCAGGTTTATTGAACACAAGATGCTTCGAACATGGAAACAAGTTCACAATATCCAGTCAAGTATAAGTGCGATATAACCCATATATAATATAAAGCCGTAACCCAACGGAGGGGGTGGCTAGGGTTTTAGCTTATCTGAGGTCCTCACCTGAAGAAGGTGGGAATCAAGACTGCCCCTCTTCTCTTGGTCACACTGTATAATACACTGTATCTATGTTTATGCTTATTAGTCTGGTTACTATAACTACAGACATGTTAATTAATAGCTGTACCAGTATATGTTACATGTGAACAATATACTGCTTTAATATAAAAGAGTGACTCACTTGGGGAGTAGAGATAGGGCTATACATGCTGTACCCTGTATTATATTCTTAATCCTAGTGCTATATTGTTAATCTAAACCCTATTCAGTCGGGTTCTATTCATTCTGTTGTGACACACAGTTTCTTACTGCTGGGCACACTGTTTATACATACAGTGTTACAACATATATCAAACTTACATACAAACCCCTTTACTGGTGTTATAAACCTTATCAACCATACATAAAACTACCTTACACTATCTAAATATTGGAAAGAAAGCACACACTCCAGAAAAGTGTGAACTGAGAAAAGAGGCTCTTAAGCACTGGGTCTATTCAAGCGTTTAATCTTCACCAAGCTGTGCTACCTGTGCGATGAATGGGCCAAAATAAAGGACGAAAGCCACGGGTTTAACCACAATGAAGGGATTATCGCATTAAGCTGAAATTGAGTACGTTCTATTAACACATTCTGTCCATGATAAATGCCAACTTTCAAGACAGTAGCATCATCCTTTCTAAAGTTATTAGAGTTGAAAGTGAAGAGTGTGCACAGGGTTTTTTAAGAAATGAAAGGGGGACTCTAAAGACACACCTAATCACAATATTCTAAAAAAAAGTGTTCGCGATAAACTGCTAAAAACACACTTTCCTGTTCATTTTATGATACCCAATTTTAGCATAATGTAGAAGAAAACTTGCTCTTTCAGAAAATATAAAAAAGTCAAGATTGACCAAATTGATCCTTTTCACCTATTTTCAGTCCTCACACAAAATCAGTGCATGTGACTTTTTGTTCGTTTTGTGATGCACGGTCACATTTTGTCACTTTTCTATACTGTGGTAGTATACAAGGCTGTGCTGCTGTGTTTGAAATAGCCAGCAGTATTGTACCAAAGGGTACCAGTACAGTACACTCCCGTAATCACAAACACAGTTATAATGAAATTCTGAATACAACGAAGTAAAAATTCAGGCCACAACATTATCCACTCTCTGTTTTTTATTCTTGATTTGTTCGGTTATAACGAAATTTCGATACAACAAAGAAAACTGCCGGTCCCGAGGACTTAATAATAACAAGAGTCCACTGTATTGACATTTGATTTGTCATTTTGCATCCGCCCCTCCTTCAACAGGCCGTCGGTGAGCCGCCCCTCTTTTTAGGAGCCTGTGTCTTCTTTGCCATCAAGGATGCCATAACATCGGCCAGGGCAGATGAGGGCGTTCATGGCCCTTTCACCCTCTACACACCGGCAGCATCCGAGAGGATCCGCCTGGCATGTGTAGACCAGTTCACGAGAAGGGTGAGCATCTTCATTTTCTGAACAATTGTGGACCCATTCAAGACGTGCATAGAAAATTGTGAAGATGTTTTTGCAGGTTTTAGAATTCACGCTAGCCAAAATGTAGCTCGAAATGCACGAAAATTTAATGTGTCACAAAAATTTGTGCGTTTACGGTACTCAGTGTCTGTCAGTGTTGCCATCAAAACCCAACAGGAAAATATCGTGACTTGTGTCACCAAGGAGCATTAATACTGTTTTCTTTTTTCTCTCTCCTTTTCCCCTTTCCCCTTTTGTTTCTCCACACAGTGCCCAGAACCAGAGCCTGGAACATACACCCCATTCTTCATTCGGCCATAGACAGCGCAGACAGGATATTGTGCCTTCTTGCACTCCATTTGATAATGAGATGTCGGTCATCCATGTAGAAGAATTTTGTTCCCACAAAAGATGTATTGCCCGTAGAGGCATTAAAAAAGAAGAAGAAATGAACACAAAAATGATGTAAATTCTGAAGAGTAATGCAGGGGGCTGAGCAATTGACCCCTCAGTGTACTGCATGTAAAGCTTTCATGTTTTAGGACCACAAGACAGATTGAGTTATATGTATTGGACTTGTAGATCATACAAAGGCCTGTTATAGATATACAGCCTGAACATCCACAGCTAATGATATCATATCAATTGTCTATTCGAAAACAGAAATCCAATATTCAGTGTACTTTGTGATGCTTTGGCTTATTTTTAGTCTGTAATCATGTGTCTCATGATTTTATCATGACATCTTTATGACAGTCAAAATGCGATTGCAACTTTGCTGCTGTAAAAAAATTACTCAGCAGTGTGGTAGTGTATGCCCATATTCAAGTTTGATTTGTTGTTGTTGTTTGGACCCTTTAGCGATAAAAAAACCCACTCCCATCCTCACATTCCTCAGAAATTGTTGTGATGTGAACTTCTTCAATCTATGGAGAGACTTTTCAAGTGAAAATGCTTAGAGAGTCAGTTTCACTTCCATTTTTTAACTGTTGAAGATGAGTCCCGAGAATACATGGGCAGGTGTCTATGAGAAATATGTGTTTTAGCAAAATCAGTCCGTCCTTAACGGGTTAAGAATTGTGCCAATAGAGCCTTTGAAGTGGAAAAGCGTTCCAACCTACTTGTTGACAAATGTTGTCATAATCTGTATAGTTTGAGTGGCAATACAATGTCATTGTTTTTTTTTTCTTTTAGAGCCCATTATCAAAGAAATTGTTTTCATTGTTTTCAATTTCCTTCATTTTACTTTAAGTATATCATTTATGTATATGTATGTTTTTGTAGAGCAACATAGAGCAATAATCCTTCCGAGTTAAGAACTATTGGTCGGTAATTACTGTTAGGAGGCCCCCTGGAAATTTGACCTATAGATTCTTGCCTTACTATCTGGTTATTGGGCCGTATGCTTAAAGAATGGCAATGCTGGTGCTAGCCCTTTGCTTGGATTTTAGTATGCTTACAAATGAGCATTGCTTAGAAATGAAGCAGTTGCTTTATTAAAAAACATACATGTAAAATGGACCTTTTGCTAGTTTTTGTCAGCAATTGCTTTCATACGTTTCTTCAAGCTCTGTCAAACCAGTTTGAGCTTGTGCTGAATGCAACATTTGCACATTAGCATGATGTGCATGTTCACCTTGAGAAAAGCCAAAGTTGTGGAGGGTAGAATAAACTGAGAATGTACATGTACTGACATGTACAGGAAACATTCAACGATAATAGAAAGTTGGAGTGATATATAGAATGATGCTTGTGGGAATGGTGATAATGGTATCGGTAATGACAACAATTATTACAACAAAGTAATGATTGTTATCTGAAATACATTGTACCATCATTACTCTATTACACTAGGATTGTCATCATAATTATCCTCATGGACACAATTACCGTCGACTACATAACACGCACAACGTCCATCTTCAACTATTTTGTTTCAACAAGGAGAACAGTGGTAGATCCAGGGGGAGCACACCGGGCGCAGCCCCCCCCCCCTTTATTTTTTTGTTAAAACAAAAGAATAAAAGAAAACAATGGGGGAGGGGTGCATGCACCCCTCTTTAATTTTGTAAAGGCGCCCCCTCTTTACGGGATTCCTGGATCCGCCCCTGGAAAATGCTCAGTGGTTAGGACACCTATGGTTAGGATTTACCTATGTGAGTGTGAAATTATACGGGGAGGATGTCTGATACTGGTGGAGAGCATGGAGACCACATTGTACTCCATTCCACTCCACTTGACTTCTGACGACCAGGCAACAGTGAGGGAAGTTATAGGGTTTCACCAAGTCCACTGTACATGTATGTGTATGTGGTTTGTGTGCTTGCATGTGTGTTGTTTGTGTGTTGTAATTTGATATGATAATGTTTTTGTGAGTGTGTTGACCTACATGTATAAGGCTATGTAAGTGTTTATCTTGTTTGAAGATTTTTACTGCCATGTGAGGAAGATGCTTCCTGCACACGTGTACTGTACCTTTTGTTATTACCTCATACGAAACCCACCTTTGTTCTACAATGAACAGTGTTCACACAAGCGTGATATCGCTTTTGTTGAAACCACAAGCAATTTGCCTATGGATTTTTAAGCAATTGCTTGAGCTTGACATTTTGCTTGACAAGCTTGTGCTCTTATTTGAAGATATTGCTTGCAAGCCATTGCTACTTTTTTATGCATACTGCCCGTTAGCAGCATACCGCAACAGGGTATGCGAAGTGTGAGCCAACTCAGCTGGTTCATTCCGGTGGCTGTATATAAAGAATAATAGACAATTTTTGTTTTATTTGTTATGTGTGTGTTTCATTTTATTGTGATGTTGTAAGGCACAGCTTCATGATGTTGCTGCTGTTTCTACGCAAGAAGATGACGTTTAACATTATACACTGTGGTACTAGGAGGATTCGTAAAGGTAGCTGCCGAAACTGGTGACGACTATTATTTGGAAAATGCTGTTTTTTGTCATGAACAAAAATAGAATGGGTTCACAGAAGCTGGTTGAGGTGGTCCATATTCAAATCTTGTTGCTAAGGCAACAATACTGCACAAAAGATGCTCTGTCGTCATAGAAACAAAAGGGAGATGTCTTCAGCACCCAAATCAAAGGAAATTATATGTTACAGGTAAATATGTGGACTTTATGCCCCTATTTTGGACGTTGACATGTCTTCAACTTGTGTGTGTTTTTGAAATAATCCATTTGTATCATTAAGGTAGCGTGCTGCAGGAAGATGTATTATATATGCATGATGTTTAGAAATTGCAGTGCTGAGCATGCACATATTTTTGTATTTTAAGTGGCACAGTATGTTTGCATGATATATCATACAGCACAATTAGCATGAATAACAAATGTTTTATTTTTATATGCACACTAGTAATTGTGTGAAAGAAAACTCATCCCCTGTTGTCAGATTTATTGTACAATATGCTATGCCATTATTAATGTGAATTATATAACCTGGGCATTAAACTCTGAATCATGAATTATGATATTCCTTTGCATGTACATACTGCAGTGACATTCAAAGCGGTAAAGTGGCCCCCACTTGAACGAGAGAGGATGGGGAGGCGAGCCTCTCTCCCATTCCTGCTGAAGCGGGTGCCCAGCTTTGTGGCTGGTGCTGACCCATGCAAATCACCCCACATGGAACTAAGTACACACTTTGCATTAAGTCACAATGCCTGTGAACTTTCAATACTATGTACAAAAAAAAGTCAGCACTCTCATAACGTGATCATGTTTTCATTGCACTGCTCTTGTGCGAGTTGAAACGGAGTGCTCGGTGTTACTGCAGGCATGATGCAGCCCTAATATTGTGTGTTGTCTCACAAACTTGTACATGCTCCTACCAGACGGCAAATACTTTGATTATGCAATTGGCAAAATTTATATAATGTTGATTTGAAAATGACCATTCTGGTAAGGAGATAAACCCCTGTGATTTTTCTCCGATATTGGTATCATATTTAGAAATTGATATGGGACATTTGAAGCTATTTTTTCAGCTTAGATATGTCCCGAGTAAGACGGTTTTGGTTCTGATTAAGAGGTGAAAATTGAATATGAAGAGTTTGTTGCATTGAATTTTGTTGTAAATTGTACTTTTGCAGTGTTTCGGCCGCTAAAGCGGCTCTCGATTATCGGGTGAGCGCCGCATTGATTATTTATAGTGGGTATTGCTCCTGTGAATTGGTCCTGTGAAAAGAAATAATACATGCTAATCACGTTCACTAATTAAGTTAACAATGTCTTCCTGTATGTAGCGAAAAGATCGGCTTTGGTCTGCATTTTTGCCTTTCCCACGTCATGGTCAGGCTTAATATTTGACACACAATGAAGATTGCAACATGCCATAGTTGCAGTCACCATGGTAACAACAAGGCCATAGCCAATCAGTTTTGTTTGTTGTTTGTTTGTTTGTTTGTTTGTTTGTTTTTTAGTGTTTCAGGTGCCATGTAGCAATTGTCCTAACTTGTGATAGAGACTCGCGGAGATTATGCAATCTCCGAGAGTCTCCAGTACAAGTTTGAATGCTAGAGAGAGAGAAAAAAAAAAATAAAAGTTGAAAAATAAATACTACTTGCTTCAAAATAAGAGAAAATAATCATAGTGTGTAGTGGGAAAGGTGTAATGCAGTATAAAACCATTCAGTAAACATTTTATTTTCATGGTGACATTTTTGATGATGGGATCCTTGAATTGATAGTGACAGTATAGTGATAGTTGATAGTGACAGACTGCAATTTTTTTTTTTTTTTAAATGCTGGCGTGTGATTTCATCACCATTCAACTCAGTGAGATTGACAATATATGAATAATAAGCTTCTTCATAAATGAGTGATCCATTATAATGTTGGACATATGATCAGACCTTGAGTTGGTCTTGTAACTTGGTAGACATTTATATCTTATAATGCCCACATTCTTTAATACTGGTTTTAACCAGCATCTGACAGCATAGAGTTATAGCAGTACAGACTTAACACTGGTAGTCAGTAGGCCTAAATAGATTGTATGAATTTAGGTGATTGACTTGAAAATGAGCGAGTTACACAAGCCCACACCATATTAAGGAATTCTCATGTAATGGCATTAGTAGTGTACCTCTTTAAAAAAATGCACTGTTTTTCCTTGATGCTTGTATATGACCTGACTTTGGATTTAACATCTTAAAAAGTAAATGATACGCTATTATATGTGTCTTTAGAAACATCATTAAAATGAATGATACAATGTATGCAGACTGTACTTTGGATGCTTGAAGGTCATCCATGAAGAGTGAGCATTGATTTCCTGGAGCAAGAAGTATTTTCAGATAAATATGTAACAGAAAACACTTCATATTTTTTCAGAGCATACTGTAATTCTTGTACTTAACATAATTTGGAAATTTTTTAATATTTTGTGACTTTGCACTTTCATCTTGCAATAATCATATTGTCAGAGACTCCAACTCTCCCGTTTTCGACGGGAGATCTCCCGCCGAAAACCCATTTTTGCAAAATCTCCCATTCTCCCGTTTGAGATTTAATTTCTCCCGCCCTGGCTCTTTGTCTCCCGTTGGAAAGGATTTCTTACATATTTCTATCGTATGTTGAAAAAATAAGCCTCAGATAGCACCAGAGAGTATCTAGAACCCTGGGAATTTCGCGCTTCGCACATATCAACTTTGAGTCTCCCGTTTGCTAGGGGTTTCAGGCGGGAGAATCTCCAGATCAGAAGGTACTTTGGGTTGGAGTCTCTGATATTGTATTATCTGTTTGATTTTCCTCTATGAAGCCTATGGATTTTTAAAGATTTCTTATAACTACAGATGTGCTTTATTTTTAATGAAAGTTTGCATGAAATGGAGCAGAAGTGTCATCTTATGCACTCAACATGAGATCACAATTTTACTGCCATAAAATAACTAGAAACTTAAAATGGTTGTATAATTTGTATAAATATTTGGTTGATATGTTAGTGCATTCACATGCTTATAACTACACTCTAAGTAGCAATTTTGCAGATGAATACTGAACTTTTGTTTTTGGTCAACCTAGGCTAATTCTTGTCATTAGTTGTTTGTAGACATTTACCCAGTATTATTTTGTGGGAAGGTGACATGGCTGGAAGTATTGACATTTCAATAGTAGCAATTCCAAACTTATCATTGATATAATTTCTTTATGTTCTTAGCTCTATGTACACCTACATGTTTCTGACAAGACAATGAAGTAAATATATGTACATGTATATTATATGAATAAAGACAAATTTTAAAGCATTCTCATTCGTTCGTTGTCTTTCAGGTACACATTTAACCCAAATGGAGAAGTGTATTTCCAGATGTCAGTGTTCAGAATAATTGTGCTGCTAACCTAATGCAAATTTAAAAAATGAAATAATAAATGCAATCGTAAATGAGCAGAGTAAAATGGAAATGCATGTACACACACAAGATTAGTTGAATGGTTGACTTTGTCAACTTATTGATGTTAAATTATATCGATTCACCGGTATGCCATTTGGGTAATACAGCTGTTAGGGCTGACATCATTTGGATCAGTCATATCGAATGGGCAATGTTGATGGTAACAACATCAGTCTAAAAGCTCTCTGTTTCTCTGAGTTTTCTATACATGAAGTGGAAATAGTATATCATTTGTGTTGGAGAGTTATCTGGTTAATTGAGTTTGGTATTATGACAACCTACTGAATCTCTCTGTTTCTGTTGACATAAGCACACATATAATTTTTAAATGTTTAATCAGTGTGTGAATGCTACAAATGTGGTGGTAATATGCATAGGAGAGAGAGTGATGTAGATTGTAATGCGCGCGCACACACACACACACAGTATCTTCCGGGTATGTCTTGTGCTGGTCCATGATACCAAGTTGTTAACTTTGAAAGGAAGCCAGCCAGCTACCGACTACATCATCATCATCATCATCATCATCACCATCACCATCATCATCATCGCCATCATTATCATCATCATCATCATCATCATCACCATCATCATCAGTCAACAATACAATGCAAAAAACTCTATGTGGTCTTGGAATCACCCTTTTACATAGATGATGACAGGTGGGGAAGGGGAACATGCAGAATATTCCATCCAAGGGATTTTTACATGCTATTGAGGAAGGTTGCAAGTCTTCCACTACAGAGAAATAGCATGTCAAAACCAGAGGTTAGAATATTCCGTGTATGCTTCCCAGTCAAAATGATCATTTCATATACACTGTAATTTTGTATTTGTCAAAGCATTTTTAAGGAATTAACTCAAGTATTCTATTGGAGCAATGTTTGCAGCATCACCATCAAGTCGATGACAACATCAACATGTAAAAACTTGCTTTTGGGGTTTGGCTATTAAACCCTTACAATATGTAAGTACGTCTTTGTACACTGTGAAATGTACAGGGGAACCCCCTTAAAACGAATTGCTCGGGACCACAAAATATTTCCTCGTTATATCAGGTATCTCACATCAAATAAAACTATAAACCCAAAAATTCAAGACGAATCAGACCTATAAAATTACCTCATTATACATGTATCAGGTATCTTGCCATGTGACCTCATTATAACAAGTTACACTGTGTATCACAAGCACACACACACACACACACACACGTGCAATACCCTATGTACAAGGAGATCTTTATGTTGTCAAAGTCAGTACAAAGGAAACCATCTGAGACCACGAATGCAGGAAAGTGAGATGAGAACCTTCACTGGAGTTTGGAAGAATGGAATAAATCTGTGTCAAGAATTCTTCCTTAGAATATAGATCCTACATGTAACTACAAAGCCCTTTTTTCTAGAATTCTCTAATACTGGACTTCGCTTTCACATATTTCATGGCTGGGAATATATAGATGGTTCAAGATACAAAAAAAAAAAAAATTGTAGCTAGAGTACAATTAACTGTGGATGCTTAACAGAATCAACACATCACGTACAGTATTTTGTCAAAGCACATACCAAACTCAAAATGTCAGTCAAATCTTCTTTAAAAAAAATCAACTACAAGCCTTTAAAATGCGCAGAATTACAATAAATGCCTCAGATATTCATTCTCAAATCAGGCAATAATTTATAGACTACAAGTAAATGTAAAGTTAGGACATTTTTGTACACTGAAAATATGCTTTAATAATCAACCACTTTTGTAAATTGATGCAACGGAAGTATAATAATGACTTCAAAAGACACAATCAATGTTCATATACACTTCAAATCTTTAATAACATTTTTCCCCCTTTCAAGAGCATGATCATTTGTTCCAAGTCACTTGGAAACAGACAAAAACCACACTATGAAAAATGCATTTCCATGAAGGGGAATATACATGTACACATTCGCTGCCTCTCAGGCTAAATATTTCCCGTCTGATGCGTTCACATCAATCTGCAACTGACAATAACAAAACTGCACACACCCTTGGCATGTTCAGGATCAAAATCTTTTGTACGCATCCCCATCCTTTGCCAAGTAAAAAGCAAACCTATCATGAGAACTGTAGATATGGGAATGAATCTACTGACAACACAGATCATACAGCTAAGAAGATTGTAGGTGTGCTTGAAAACATGATTTCAAAATGATTCCAAACAGCAACTGATTTCATAACTTGTATGCGATTGGTTGCTTACTGCCAAAAAGGCTGTGTAAATGATGCTTTGAAAATAAGATTATATTTGTTGATCACTGAATGAATCTAGAACATGGGCAAATATCATTGTTATAATAATAAATTACAATAACCTTAAATATTCTGGTAAATCACGATCATGATTAGGAGTAGATTTTATCCCTGACTGAAATTACTGAGAGCAAGGTATTTGCCCTTCTAAATGTCATAAATCACAACTGCATAATTTTGACATGGCACACACAACATTTCATGTCACAAAATCTGATGACAGCAAGATGCGTGACGACTCAAAATTGAAGATACGCCTGATATTTGCCAAATGACATCATTCATGATGAAAAAAGAGGGAGGGTATAGGACTGAGTTCTCTCTTGGGCACAGTAAGATATCACAAGAGCATGGACATGCAGTACATCATGGAAGGGAAACCAAAATGAGCTGATGATGACCTTTGACCTTCTCTGCTGCCTTCCTCTGCCACAAAGTCATCACAGGTCGGTCCTCTCTCTTTCTCTCCCATCATTTTCCTTTCCTTCTCTGATTGTGGCTGCTGAACTTTGACCTAGTCACAGTTCTGACGTCAGTCCGATGATGTTGGGGGAGGGGGGATATATTGATTCTGATGTGGTGCATACATGTGTCAGTCCAAGATCGCATCTATTCCTCCCTCGCTTTGTATGTGTCCAGATGTGACATGATGTATCCAGGGATTACGAGGCATCCTGCTGTGATGACTGACATGCCAATCACCTTTTCCTGAAAATAAAAATCAACACAATGTTAAAGGGATGGTATCGTATTTGTTGAGGTGAAGATTCAGCCTTTTACTTTTTGCACAATACTTAGAAACCACTTTATGAAATGTTAAAGAGCATACAATTTAAGAGGAATTCAAAGTTTCTTTTATGAAAATTGGTTTTGAAATGGCTGAGATATCCAAAAACAAATAAAATTAAGCTTTGTTTTGGATATCTCGGCTATTCCAAAAGCAATTTTCATCAAATAAACTATGAATTCCTCTTAGAATTGTATCCTCTTCCATATTTCATACAAGGATTCTCATTCTCTCAAAAAATTATCATAAAAAATGCTGGAAACCTGAAGTCCCATCCAAACCGAAACTGTACCATCCCTTTAACATCACCCCATCTGACACAATTTTGTGTCAACAACTATGAAGACCAAAAGCATCAAAACAACAAAATACCAAAGGAATGTGGAATTCATAGTCCTTGAGACTGGCAAACTTGATGCTTATACAGTACAAGTATCAAATTTAAGAAATGATAAACAAGAAACAGAAATTTCCCCCAATATGGGACCACAGCCTTTCATTTCATTTCATTATCACTTTTCAGGTAGGCCCTACTGTGTTACACTTTATTTCTCCTTTACCATCAATATTTTAGCAAAATTCAAACAGGAGTCAAACAATTGAAAAAAAAACAAACAAACTGGCATTTCTGTATCACTTGGGAGCACTTGCTGTGACTAGGAAAGCTTCAAGTCATTTTTATTACAACCCAATGCCATGTTATAGAATTAAAAAAAATAAGAGAAGGAATTAGAAGAATTCAACACATTTTAAATATTTCTCCCCAAATGAAAGAACTCATGACTTACCTCTAGAAGGAGAGTAGTGTTATCATAAAGTATACATGTAATATACAATGTCAGAGACTCCAACCCAAAGCACCTTCTGATCTGGAGATTCTCCAGCCTGAAACCCCTAGCAAATGGGAGACTCCAAGTTATTGTGTGCAAAGCACGAAGTTCCTAGGGTTCTAGATGCTCTCTGGTGCTATAAGGCTTATTTTTTTCAGCATACAATTAGCAATAGGTAAGAAATCCTTTCCAACAGGAGACACAGAGCCAGGGCGGGAGAAATTAAATCTCAAGCTGGAGAACGGGAGATTTTGCAAAAATGGGTTTTCGGCGGGAGATCTCCCGTCGAAAACGGGAGAGTTGGAGTCTCTGCAATGTCAGTGATACAGTGTATGTCAAGGGAATCAAATGTGTATCCCCCCCCAAAAAAAAAAAAAAAATAAAAAATAAAAAATAAAAAATACAACTTTGTGGAACATCTCTTACAGTTTACATGTATATCATTCCCCTACTGTGACATCACAGACTGCTGCTGTTTTCTTTCCATATCAGGCAACGGCAGCACATGTGGATATGACTAAAACTTTATAAAGATACATTTTTGCATGGATTTTCCTTTTTTTCTTCAAATGTCACTGATGGGTTCTCCCAATACAGTATGTCTGTATTCACAGAATCCAGAGTATTTGGAGTTTATTTCCCTTGTGTTGTATAGTGTAGTATTGGTTGAGGTGAGGATTCAGCCTTTTAACTTTTTTTGCAAAGATACAGATGTATGCTATACAAAGAAACCACTTTACGAAATTTTAAAGAGCATACAATTCTAAAATGAACCTAAAATTCATTTGATGAAAATCAGTTTTAGAATGGCTGAGATATCAAACAAAAAAGTGAAACAAAGCAATCCAAATAAAAGGTGGGTCCCACCTTTTATTAGGATTGCTCTGTTTTGAATATCTCGGCCATTTCAAAACCAATTTTCATCATATAAACTTTGAATTCCTCTTAGGATTATATGCTCTTACATATTTCATAAAGAGGTTTCGCATTATCTAAAAAAAAAATTAAAAAAATGTTGAAAAACCTGAAGTCTTATCTCAACAGAAACTATTTTATACCATCCCTTGGCTTTACATATGAAACCAAGTACCCACCCAACACAAATATCAAATTTAATTTGAATTTCCCCAAAATATGCATTCTGAGAATGCAGATAAACAAGTCAGGGGAACATAAAATGACAGTACAAATTGTATATGGGGAAATTTCCATTTTAGAAATCAACTTTTAAAACAGAATTTAAAAGTCAACAGTAACACCAAATACCTGGTACTTAAGTCATCTTGGTCATTACTCTGACAAACATAATGTAGAACTGACAACCTCATAATAGAAAGAGTCTTTCAATTAGTGTTGCGTTCATGCCAGTAATTATACCATTTCCTCCCCCGGCCCCCTTTCCTCCCCCTTTTGTCTACACATGCATGTAAAAATGGCCGCTTTGTGCATTGTGGTAACCTTACACCCACAGGTCCATCCAGCTTACCGGCATTGTAAGAGGTTTCTTTGGTGGCAAACTCTTGATCCCTCGGGAGGGAAGGGTGGTTGTCCCGGTCCTGAGAACAGGTGCAGCACGGACAATTACTCCTCTAAGGATTCCAGACATGATGTAGTTAGTGTTTTGAACTTGAAGGGTGTACGTCCAGAAATGAAAGTGGACTCTGATTCCAATCCCAACAGCAGTTCCCGATTGCAATGGAACCCACACTACGGTATGCTTGCACAGTGGCCTAACGTTCTGCGGTGCGGTACCCGTAAGGTAATGGGAATACAGAGTACTCGCTTGAAAACGGGTCAGTCATGAAACGTACATTCCCACGCACGTACGCACAAGAGGTCAAATAGCATTCTGATACGTGGTGTATATGTACGCAAAGTCGAGAGGGTGCGCGCGCGAGCAGGGACCTGGTTGTCTTTCGGGAAAACGTTGCTGGAACGCGACGAATACCAGTAATACAGAAAGCAAACACAACTTAACTTTTAACAAATAAGAATCCACCACGCAGGAATAGTATTCTCCTCTAACTTTAATCTTAAATAATAAACTGTGTAAATCTAACTCGCGACGTGTCTGGCTAGCAAATTTCAGCGGATTGTTTTTGTTTCCTCATGATGAGCACTCAGGCTCAACGGTTCTTCGTTAAAAAGAAAGGGATTAAAAGAGTACATGTAATATTATGTTATTAACAGCTAGGGGATTTCACGTCACTAACCTCTCATGCTTTATAGTTTTGGATTGTTGTCGATTTGTTTATTTGTTTTAAGCACTGGTCTGTCAAATGCCATCTCTTTCCTAAAAGAGGCTCTTGAACAAGAACATTTGCGCTGATATGTGCATGTCCCTTGTTCTATTTTTATTCCATGTCCGTACATTTTGTTTTGATTCATTTCAGAACACAGGTGCTTTTCAGCAACACCAAAACCACTTCAACAAGCACAAGCAAGATAGATAGAACCTAAGCCAAAAAGAATTTTTTTTTTTTTTTTTTTTTTTTTTTTTTTTTTTTTGCAGAAGCATGTGCAAGACAAAAAGACAAAAAGAAGAAAAGAACACAGACTGGACAGTAGCTGTATTTTACTAATGTAAAGTACTTTTATTTTTATGATATTAAATATTACCTTTGAAACATGAAAATTTACTGTCAATCTACTCTGTTGCGTATACAATATAAAAATGAGTTCTTGTATATACACACCAAACAAAACATCTCAAACAGTACTGTAAAATAATACCCACTATTTGCTAGTACAGAGAAATGCCCATGATGAACACAACTAAAAAAAACAAAACAAACATTATGAGCAGCAACAGAAACATTGGCAATATTGATTAGACAAGTGAAAAAAAAACAGAAACCCCCCCCCAAAAAAAAAAAAAAAAAAATTGTGTTCAAGAAATGAGTCTTTAAGGGAGAAATAAACCCAAATGTACATGTGGACAGAGTGAATGCAGGAATTGGGTAGATAGAGCACATCAGTGAAGTTTGAGAAAAATCACGCAATCTGTTCAAACGTTCTGAATTTTTCAAAGTTTCTGTATGGCCACTGCGGATGAGAAGACTACAATGTTATGTGACATCACATATAAAGAATGATATAAATAAAACATAAAGAAAATTCCACAAAATTTCATTTTACTAAATAAAAAAGCACATTCACTTTGCCAATTGCTACAGACATACTCTGCGTGTTTTGAATGAGTTAAGTCAACTGCTCCATCATCATGCTCGAAAATGGAAAATATGATGAATTTTCTTTGTATTTCTTTTTTGTTGTTGTCCATCCATGATGTCACATAATCTTGCAATCTTCTCATCCAGCCATGGTGGTACCAAAACTTTAACGATGTATAGCTTTTGAACAGATTGTCCTTTTTTCTTCAAACTTTGTTGATATGTTCTACTAATATTGCTGCATTCACTCAATCCACAAACATATTTGGGTTTCATTCTACTTGAACAGTGTATCAACAAGAACAAGTGGGCATTTCATTGAGTGTTTTGTCAGACATTTTTAAGCTACAGAAATCCTTACATCTGATTCGCTAAGAGTGAATTTGTCTGAAAAAAAAAGAAATATCCCACAGAATGCTTGCTGAAATGCCCCACCTCCCCCGAAGATATTCACTGAACATAGTGTTATCAATCTTCCAACACGTAAATGGTGCACAGCCTGCATTGCTTGTAAGTATCCCACAAACACAAAGTAAAAACACTTTTCAATTGCAGTGATACATTTTCTCCTACTCAGCATTTTTTTTAAACCAACAACAATATTTTCAATACTTTTTACACACATTATCAGTTTCTTCTCTCTGAATCTGTGACTCAAGTGCTAAAACTGTATTCAAGAAGGGAACATTGTCTGATTCACTTCAAACCTTTTTTCATTCACTGGAGAAAGCGGAATCTCATTTTGAAATATTTTTTTATTATATGATGCACTAGAAAACACTTTCATAATTCACCTGTTTTTCATAAACTTTTTTTTTTTATCACAATTTTAAGAGCCTCTTGCTATTCAGTTGTACTTTCTATAATATGATCTATCAAATTTCTTTCCAAAAAAAAAATTAATAACATAAACTCCACCTTAAAGAGTTACAACATGCATGAAAGAATCTTGTTCCTAGTCCATCCTACATCAGATGTCAGGAGCAATAATATATAGCTACAATTGCCAACTGTCTGCACATTTCAGAGAGAACAGGTACATGAAAACATCCAACAACAGTCATAATGTTAATCATCTTTTCTCCTTTGGCAAAAGCTTTGTGATTACACAAACAAATGCAACAAAGTGCATTCAATTGGAACCACTAGACTTCATCAAAATGGTCAACCGAATATACGATGCTAGCATCTGTATAGCAAAAAGCTATTTTTTCCCCTCTGTGTTAAATTTCCCTAGACTTTGGCAAACGTATATAAATACACACATATTTCAATTGCAGCAGCTTTCTTGTGGATCATTAAGTCAAGACAGCAAAGAACTTGTAATAAGATCAATCACAAAGATGACAGTCAACTATGACAGGGTATTATGAGTGGACATTGTTTCCATCACAAGGAATTATTAAACAAAAAAGATTTTTTTTTTTAATTTGAATATATCAAGAGATGAAGTTAGACACAGTACTATTATCATAACAATGCAGACACAGTATTTCAGTACTAGTATTACGAGAAAAGTAGATATTCAACTTCCCCATTTCCAATAATACATTTTTTTTTCTTTTTAGGTATATTTCTTCTTCTTTTTTTTTTTTCAAATGAGTGTCAACAAAGTTCCAAGTGCATATATATGTTAGTTCAATATATATTTGCATTCTTACAAATTGCATTCAGCAGTAAAGAGACATAAACAATTGCTATTATACAAACTCAACAGATGATCTTCTATAATGAATACTGCATGTATCTCTATGGCCTCTCATCACAAACATTTACAGAACTTTCTGTACAAATCCCATCATATAAACACAATGTATAATTTAATTGACAAACTCAAAGTCTATCACTTGAGACACAGAAATGAGAATATCATAGATAATGATGATGACGATGATGATGATGACGATGATGAGGGTGAGTGATGGTAATGGATGATGATGGATGATGAAGGAGTGAATTCTTATAAAATCAAGAATAAAACTCACACTGCGGATAGCACTTGGCAATATAAACATGTACACTGTAAACAATGCAATCTCTACACATCACAGTAACATCATCATAAATAAACCTTTACACACTAAAGAAACAAGTGTCATAACAAACTTGGACACAGCCCTGTGATGTGATCCAACAACTATTCTACCATAAAACTGCATGCAAGCAGGGATAAAACATTACTTCAAAATGAAGGACAGCACTGCTGGCAAGATAACTGTTACTGTCACAAAATCTGTATATCAAGAGGTAATCCTGGCAATCTTCAAATCCGACCATTCCTGGGCAAGATATTCATAACCTGCATTCCCTCAGTGAAAGTTGTACAAGATACAAGCCAAACATCATCAACTGCATTCTAGATATGAGGTGAGTTTCCGGTGTGAGAAGCAGAGTGAATAGACCCTTTAGCGAGTCTGAGTCTTCAGCACGACAGATTTATAAATATAAATGAATAGCAACATTACACCCTGTAGTAATTGACTTGCAAGAAATATAGTAATCTTTAAATGCATTTGTGCATCTGATAAACACAGTGAGGTAATGGCGCATAGTAACACCCTCAAAAATTGTAGAGAGAGTAGTTGAACGACAGTACTTCAGGAGATGTCATAAGTCGTTCTGTATGGTCGGTTTTGGAGCACATGAAAATTTTATCCCTATTACTGTTTGGATAAGCGAATGATGGCACTAAGTTCTTGGATTGGAAAAGTGTGGCTGCTGCTTACAAAAAAAAAAAATCGTTTCTTCTCAATAAAAAAAATAAAACACCTTGACACAACCAAGCTTTTCTCAAAGGAAACATTTCTCTTGATTTCATACCTTGCAAGGATTATATCTGATATCAGACAATGCTTTTGGCATCCTTTAGGGTAGAGGAATGAAAAAATGTCATAACTGATAGCTCGAACTGCCCATGGGTTCGACGGTTAAAATGGAGTTTTTCCTCAACATCTCTATGTACTTAAAAGCTTTATTTCTATGCAAGTCAAACATCTCAAAGGGATAAAATAATAACTATGTATTCATGATGAGAACACTATCTATATGAGTTGACTGCACATGCCACCCAACGGCTAATTTCTTGAACATGCCTGACATGTTTTCAAAATAAGAACTGCTACTGAAAAGACGTAATCTTTCAGTTTAAGTTTACATACCAAGTTAACTATGACATATTTAGCATGTTTTAGATGAGCCCGACTTTCCATTTACAGTAGAAAAAAAAATCCACACAACAAATATTCCATGGTACCTCAGGTAGTGATTCAGTCAACATTAGACACACACAACTGTCCTATCTATCTGTTCAGTTCACTTATTTGTTATTTACTGTCACCAATTAGGTGTCCTGGTGGCTTTCTGATACTTTGTGCAGGCTTACATAAGTTTGCTTCAAGATGTACACGTGAGGTAAAGTTAATGCATAGCACAATTGTATTTGGGCATAAAATTTATGCATGTTCAGGGCATGTTTGTGGGCACAAGATTAAAATCCCATCATATAATGTCATCTTCAACATCTATGACAGCAACAACAGCAACAAAATAATAATAATAAACACAATAACTTTAAAAAATAAAAGGTTAAGAACATTTTGCAGCTTACATCTACATTGTTGTACAAGTAATATACTGTTCAAATTCCACTTATGCATAGCTCTCTGGATTTGAATTCCAATTGACTACTATTTCCACAAAGTCAAGAGATGTATTGATAGCAAAATCCCTCAAATAGTATGATGATATAGTATTTTCAGAATATATAAATATGAAGACTTATCACACACAGATGAAAAAAAAAAAAACTTCGAGAAAACTGTACCTTACGGTTGCCATGGCAACATTTGACAGTGATTGACAGCATACTTTACCTTCTAAGGAACACCACCTTAAAATGCTGTCAACATTTTGCATAAACACGGTGCTGCCTGTAATGAAGGAGACAATCACACCTCAAAACTCAATTCCTCCCTAAGCAGGAATTTCAAATATCATTGGAAAAAAAGAAAAAAGAAAAGAAGCTTCACAGTGTGTGAGTCCAAAAATGCAGACCATCAGCAACTCAGTAAAAGATATAGACACAATCCAGCTCTATGGATGAGCTACAATTAGCCAGAGCTGGACTCAGCTGAGAAAACCAAGTCATATCAGACCTGATATGGGATAATGCGTACTCTAAAAAGCAGCAATGCAACCGTTCATCAGTACTCTGTTGAATGCTGTCATTGCTGAATGAAATGAATGTCACAGATTTATACATGTACATCGTAACCTAACAGTAATTTTCTCCCATTGAGGATGATACATAGTAACTGGCCTAAAGTTTAATTTTTTGTTTGCAAACAAAGAATAGGTTGTTTGAGAGCTGTTGATTTGCATGTGCTTGTGTGGAAAAGTAGCTGGTCTGATTTGGGTTCATTAAAGATTGCATCAGACATGTAGGTAACACTACCTGCCTTTTATCGCCTTTTTTTCCCTCCCTAATTGTCTCCTTGACTAGAAATCAAGACTGGAAGAACAAACTATTGGAAAACAATGCATACATAATATTACTATTGCCAATTCCACAGAGACAAAATGACTTTGATTTCACCAAATTCACACATTCAGTGTTTAGACACAACAAATCAACACAGGGCATTGGTCACAAAGGATTTGATTATAATACGCTGCTGGTTTGCTAGTAATCGCCTTCAACAGTGATGAAACGATTGTGCAGCAGGGTGTTGGTGGCTAGGCTATTTTTGTATAATATTTCGGTTTGCTCACTCACTCCCTTGCTTTAATCAAATGATTGGTTCCCTGCATATGACAACCAACCAACCATTTTTGTTTTCATTCTTCTATGTCCCTACCCTTCTCAATAGTGCATCTCTTGTTGTTTTCTACAGTCCACATAGTTGTCGGCTCTACCTTTCCTGTTTATGTTTTGGCCTGTGACAAAGATTCTGCTTGCATCAAAAACTAAGACCTCCTTTGATTTAATTTTACTCTACTGGCTTGCTACTATTGGATAAGCAATTTTCAGCAGCTTTTTTTTTTCCCCCTGCATAGTATTTCTACTTATATAGTTATTGCAAACCATGACTTGGAGTCAGTTAACACATCTTTGATTGTTGTCTATCTGCCAGACAGCATCTTTTTTTCTTTTCTTTTTTTCTGTGAACGCAACCACGCAGAATTTGAATAGAAGTTGCTTTCTTCTGTTATCAATGTCAGTCCTACGTATCATGTCTTCACTCACATCTGAAGAAACAATATAATTATTGCATGAGTATGGAATCCAATTTTAATTGTTTCCTCACATTTTCAGACACGATGCTTCATCATTCTATCTCTCTTGGAGTGGGTGCATGAATAGTAACCTGGCAACATATCTGTAGCAATAGTGGCAGGGTCCAAGGAGGGGAAAATGGTTCTGATAAAACTGAAGAGGTTATCTGGGGTAAACAGGACCAATACTATTGCCAACTACCTACGAAACTGGTTTAACCCTCATCTGTTCTGTATACCACAGTATATTTTATTCTCTTTATCTTCTTCTTTTTTAATGATAAATAATAATGATGGGTTATTTTTTATACTGCCCCTTATCACTTTGTCTGAGAGCTAAAGGAGCAAGAAAAATTCCTCACACCGCAAAGAGAAAGGAAAAAAAGGAAAGAAAGAAAGAAAAAGGTTACTGACTAATCATGTGCTAGATGAAATAGGTGTGTTTTCAGTGCTGTCTTAAAAGAATTAATCAAGGAGATAGTATGAGTTATGTAAAGGAAGCTTGTTCCAGAGAGAGCACCCTGTGTGAACAAAAGACCAGTCAACCCACACTGTTTGTCTTCGGAACAATGAGGAGGCCAATGTTACAAGAACGGAGTTATCATCCCGCAGTATGCTGTTATAATAAAGAAGTATAATACTGTGGAGCACATTTATTCATTTATTCATTTTCATTCATTTATTTATTTTTATTCATCTATCTTATTTTATTTTATTTTATTTATCTATTATTTTATTTTATTTATTTATTTATTATTTATCTATTCATTTATTTATTTATTTATCTTATTCTTTTTATTGGGGGGGGGGGGTTAGTTTGGAATGGAGGATGTAGGGGGATGACAGAAATCTCCATGTTTGTTACAATTCCTACCTCTGCCCTTGCAATTTGAGACCAGAGTCACTACAGTGATTATAAGACTATTTCAGTATTGCACCTATCTATGTATGTTTCTTGAACCACTGATACTGGTCAAGCCAATGTTATTGACCTTGGTAGGATCCGACACTATAACTGTCAGGTCAAAGGAAAACGTAGTGGATTACCGCCAGTTTCCGAGATATGTATGGTTACAGATATGATGTGATTTGTTACACTGTGGTCTCTTCTTATACCAAACTCTTCAAACATCACAATTGTACATCACAAGATGATACATAGCATTATAATTCTACAAGGTGATACAAATAATATGCAACATTCAAAGGCTGTGCTGCTACGTCAGTCATATTTCCAGAGATGCATATGCAGTCTCAGCCATTATGGCCTACAAAATGTAAATACTTGTGATCTTTGCATATCAAAGATGAAATGTGCATAAAGAACAGGCACCAGCTACGAACAAGAACAAACAGCATTCTATGAACACAAGTAATGCCAGTTTAAATAGTACTACTGACAAAAAATGGAAAGATGATGCAGCAATAGCTACTGAATCTAATCCAGTATCAGCAATAGTACACAGAACTAAAAATAGTACTGTAGTAAGATAATGTGAGAAAAGATGGATAGACTCATATCCAGCTATTTACACATATCAAATACATTGTCTATAGATTATCTGGCTAAAACAGCATCAGTTTCATTTCCATTGGTGATAATTGTCGGTGTTTTGTTTTTCCCTCGGGTTTTGAGTTGCATAACTAGCAAACTGATATGCTGTGCATTCTAGAAGGCCTTCGCCGATGTAAAATGTAAGATTTTTCAGCCAATTTTCAAACTGCTGAGAATCGGGAGAGCCGTCACTGACCCTGTGGCAAGCTAGGGGAGACATGGGGGAGTGAAAGCTCTTGGCAAACTCAAAATCCAGCATCCCTTACTGGCAGAAGGTCACATCCTGGGCACACTTGGCCGCAAACCACTCGCGCATTATCTGATCGTTCTTGTTGAGACCATCGTCAGATCTTGTGTTGTAGTTCAGTGCCTCATCCTGAGCCTAGGGCAAGAACATGAAAAACGCCAGAAATATTTTTCACATCATTACTGTCTGGAACTAACAGAAAACTGCCCCATGCTTACTTGTTATTGATTCAAAGAATATTCATGCAACAGCTTTTGCAAGATTCCACTTTTTTTTTCTGTGAATCTGCTCATCTTCTGTTGCTCACTTCTATCACTGGTGCAAACACTTTTCCACTATCAGACACTGCTCACTAGAAGCAGATAAGCCCAGTTTCAAATCTATGCCACTTGCCATACAATATCAAATGGTTCCTATGAAACTGTTGAGGCCTCAAATAGAACCTGACTTCAGTTATTTTGAAATTATGGCTCATCCTGCACATATATTGCAAATCATTCTTTTCATGATCAAAGTGCAAGAGCTAGACTAAGTGTATATGTTTACAAGTTTTCACTTTAGGTGAGTGGAAGACTAGGAACATTGAAGGGGAATGACCCAAGTTATTAGATATCAATTTCCTTGAGCAAGAAAGTCACTCATGGTATTTTTACATCTACGTTTATCTTTGGTGAAATTATGTGGGAATTCAGAAAGCTATGACACAGGAAACATTTACATGAAGATACATGTACTGCACTCACTGTATGTGTTGTGGTTGTCATTATCATCATGACAACAACAACAACAACAAATTGCTAGAGTCCTCTTCCAAAACACACATACAGGAAAAAGCCTACCAGGTACCTTTTTCACAATTCATTGTCCTCTTCTTTCATATCTTTCTACAAGCTCTCTAATTCATATCCTCCAAACATTTCAAATCAACATAGTCTTCATAATACTTTCTACATTAAAGTGGGCTATGTTTTGTTTTGTTTTGTTTTGTTTTGTTTTTGTTTTTGTTTTTGTTGTATAATGATAGTGCTGGCACGGAGATGAAGAATTTCACAAGGGCCTGACTCACCAGAGGTTCAGGGTACACCCTCCTCATGCTTTTCCTGTTGTGGTGTTCAAGCCAAGCTGCCCGCAGCATCGCTTTCTGGGAGGGCGCCAGACATCTGTGACACACTCTGCATGCCTGCAATGCAGCGAAAAGGAGAATGCAAGGTGACATCAATGACTCTAGACTCTCGGCCCCAAATTCACGAAGGTGACTTAAATGTAAACCATAGTTTGTGCAAATTTCTTCTGTGTAAATATGATTGACAGATTGCGTAAACCAACAGACGGCCAGTAGCATATGTGCATTGATACTGGCATGTATAGAGGTACGCCTATTTCATGCTTATTTTACACCATGGTCTAGATTGTACCATAATCTAAGTTTAAACCACCTTTGTCAATGCGGGCCAATGAGGCACGATGAATCTCGCTTGACATAAAACCACCATAAACATTCACAACAAAATTGAACTTTAAATAGTAATCCTCCGAAAGACTACTCATACACATGTATATAATTACAGTTGTATAATATAATATTCCAGCATTCATATTCTGACTGTATTTTGCAACACCTGGTTGAGAATTAATATCTTCTGACCCTGAAACCTTAGAAGTTACCTATAGCTATGATAAAAATTGAACACTATCAGACTGGTAGAATTAAGAGATTTGTTGATTTCCAACTGAATTGCTGTCTACAAATGAATATCGCAAAACAAAGTTAAAAGTGATACTTCACCATTGGTCATTTGGTACGGAAGTGGAAATCCGTTCAAAAGTCAAAATCACAAGTACTCCTACTTTCACCACTATCACTGCTAAGACCACTAATACCACTGCTTCCACTGCTCAAATGCTCAACTGCCATTGATGATGCTGAATAGTATTTTGTTGTACCTCATCCTCGCACGTCTGGCACTCCTCTGAGGCACACAGCTCATATTTGACGACGATTTCTCTGTTGCTGACTCGCATCTCCTGGACTTTCCCTTGACTGAGTGTATCACAGAGAAAAGACAAACAAACAGACAGACAGACAGACAGACAGACAGAGAGACAGACATAAAGACATAGTGAGAGAGAGAGAGAGAGAGAGAGCACAGAGAAAGTGTTACAATTGATTAGCTCATCCCTAATTTTGTATGAACTCCTCAAAGCGGATTTTATCTCGCCAATTACTTCTGAAGAAAGTGAAGAAGTCATACTTCTATTTTTTTTTAAGGACCTCTGTGCCGTCACATCAGCAAATCACATAACTTTTTTGACATCATGGTACAACATAAGGCCAGCCCAGACCTTCCACTTCCAAGAAAAACATTTGAACAATGATTGTTTAACCCTTTTGTTGACTGGCATGTATGCTGGAATGTTTTCATTGCAAATTGGTTCCGATGTTTAGAAACCAACTAGTAATGAACTGAAATTACATACGTCAATCTACTGGTAATCTCGATTGTGCCAGCATGATCTTCGAATTTAGCTGAGGCACATTGTTACAACTGAGATAGCTGGCTAACTTTCCAGGAATTAAACTGAAATACCGATGAAAGAGTATTAAATAGTGAGTTACAGTAAAGTACTCAGGCAAACAGAGAGTTGATGGTTGGTTTACCGGTAATAGGTCACATACATGGCAAATTATGTTATCATGACTCACCTTGATAAAACACACGTTCAATCATATTCATCTCACTCGGAGTTCATTAACACCTGCAAAGAGCATGTATTCCAAGGTTGCTCCGAAAATGTTAATCGAAAGCTTTAGATCTTCGCGACGGGGACGTTCAGAGGGGAAAAAAACCTATTCTGAGCACGCGCAGAATCGCGTATCAAAGTCAATCTATTCATAGCTCGCGTTGTCTGAGTTTCACTACGCGTTCCGTTTTTTTTTTGTACGTCCGCTCAATTCACGATGTAGAGAGCTACTTCATGCACTGATCATATGGGGGCGCCATTTTATTTTTTGTAGGTTGCGTCCTAGCGTAATCTAAAGCTACTTTTCAGCATGACGCAGGGAGAGAGAAGAACGTCCAACCCACTCATTGTCTCAAACGTGCGCGCCGCAAATCTAAAGCTCCATAATAAGAAACTGCAGGGGCCCGTTTCATAAAACTTGTCATCAGTGACAAGTTGTCATAGATGTGACAAGCTACTGAAATCCTTGCATCTGATTGGCTGAGAGCAAATTTGTCATAGAAATGTGGCAGTTGTCACTGATGACAAGTTTTATGAAACGAGCCCCAGGTACCTGTTTCTCAGACTGAAAGGAAGGTCCCTGGCCACGTCGTTGATGCTCAGGACGTTGTAGACCACCCTCTCATACAGGTGGGTGTTCTCTAAAAAGTGGGCTGTCGACAAGTTGGGCGACATGTTCACCTGGAGGAAGATGCATTGTGGGAAAACAAACATCATAGCAATGGCAGCATGGGAAAGGATGCAAATAAAATATAATGGACAGTGGTGTGTAGAAGTCACTATGGTTTCGAATATGCACAGATCAACAGCAAATGTTTCAATGAAATTAAATGTAGAATAAGGGAGTTACAACATTCCAACAGTATGAAGTAATATCTATGGAAACCACGCAGGCAAACTAGCTGAGGTGGACGGTGTCATCACCTGTACGTTGTCCAGCTAGTTTGCACTTACAGTACAGTACTGTAATGTCATGTGTTTGGTTGATAATCTTGCAACCACAACCCTCTCTGCTTTTAAAAGTTTTCACTGCTGCTCAGTTGTAACAACCCTAAAATCATCTGAAGTGATGGAAATGCAAAGTACTTGTGAAGATTTGCCTCAGAGAACAACTGATGAATGGAAAACAGATTCAAAGCACTGAATTTATTAATCATGGTCAGCAAAATGTAACTTGATAACTATGCAAAGCCCTGTCGCTGTACAGAAGTTGCAACAGGCTTTGCACGATGTCTGGTGGGGCTAGTAACTTGATAGCTCACTGCTAGGTCTTCGGGCAAAACAAATATCTGTGAGTTTGAATACGTTCATAAACAGGCTTATTTTCATGAGATATGTCAATACATGTTAGGATCAGAAATTACATTACACTAACATCTGTACAACAAATTAACTCTAGCAATATCTATGGTGGCATAACTTAGTTTTCCCCACAATGAATACAATAATAGCTGTTAGCATCCTTCTACTACATCATATCTTTGGGCAATGTATGTAGACAGCCTAAAGACTAGTATGACGTATAACACTAACCTCCATGAGAAAGACATTCAAGTCTTCATCCAGGACAAAGTCAAACCTCATCAGCTCAAAGAATATGCTAGAATATCAGAAAAGAAATCAGAAAAGATAACTGGTCTACAACACACACCAATCATAATTATTAAGGGCTAGAAAACACTACATGCATCTTATTGAAAGCTCAGTATGTTCTCATTGTAATCTTAACTTTTCTATTCAGAGACGAGAAATCATATAACAGCCAACAGCCTATTGTCCCTGAGGTGACAAAAACTTGTATCTAAAAATGTTAGTGAAAATCACTTTTCTTTTTTAATACAAAGTGTATTCATCATCAGATAATTAGTCAGATGTCTTGTCCAAATCTTTATTTGGCTTACCCCCATAATGAAGCCACCAAGGCATGTCAACAGAATAGCAATCTTATTTGTTATAATGCCTTGGCTGTCATGTTTGTTTGGTTTTTTTTTTTTTGCTTTTTTTTGTTTGTTTGTTTTTTCCCCTCAACATTTGAAATTTTTGACACCCAAACAGCAAATGGCATTGTAGCCATGTGAGAAGCAAGTGGTGACTGCAGCACTGCAACCTATCTTCAGCAAGAAAGCTTCATTGTCATCAAAAGTTAAAATCACATCTCATGCCATATGTCATTTTGTAAGCTAAGTACTGGAAAGCTGCTGTGGCCCAGGGAAAATGACCAGTGGCGGATTGACTGGGGGTTAGGCAGTTAAAATCCCCCACTCCCACCCCCCCCCCTTTTGGGCTGTCAAGTGAAAATGTGATGTGCATAGAAAAATGCAATCTTGTGTCCAGACGCACAGTACAAAAATGTATGTCCCTAGTACTCTGTCTCAGGCTCAGCCTTAGACAAAAATAGCAAAAAACAAAACAAAACAAAACAAAACAAAAATCACCAAGAGACAGGACAACCCCCTCTCAGACTCAGCTCTGCATCATCACTAGGTCAAAGCCCCCCCCCCCCCCCTCCAGCAAAAAGCTAGATGCACCCCTGGTGACCATGTCACAGTCACAGTCACAAAGTCCCTTGTTTGAATCCCTTATCTGCAGCAGTTGTTACCCAAGGCAGGGCACTTTATCCTATACTGACCAGTCCTTTGGACAAGACTTAAAAGCATCAGTCCCCTGACTGCTTACTAATGAGTATTCAGTGCTTAGGCATCAGTTACATAATCATAACACAGGCAAATTCCCAATAAATCAACCGAATAATGTCTAAGCAGGATCAGTATGACTGCAGCATCGATATCTCCACATTGGCTTCACAGATACAGTAATCAGAGAAAAACCTACTGTTTGTGTCGATATTTCTTGATTGCATTCAGCAGCTGAGGGTATTTGTTCAAGAAGACGCCGCGGATGGCTTCATGTATCTGCTGGTAGACATGGTCTGGATCATCACCTGCGTTGATATTCACAATCAACAGCAACAAAATCAAACATAAATCACATCTGGTATTCATTAGCAGAATGCAAAAGAAAGCTTCTTCACTGTCAGGATTTTTTCCACATATCTGTGGATGCATGTCAACATCTATGTTCCTCAGCTCACGATGATGAATAGTGCCTAACACTTAAGAAACTGAAAAGAAAAAAAAAACCCACACCTACCATCACCACCAAAAAAACCCCCAACAACAACAAAAGCTACATCACCAACAACACCACCACCACCACAGCCAACAACAAAAACAACCACCACCAGCACCACCACCACCCAAAACTCTATACAGTTTGCCTGGCATTTCTGTTCCAGATTCATTGTATTAGAAGTGTTCTAATAGGTGACAATAATTTCAGAAGACAGCGAGACTACAATAATGTCAGATTACCATGTCATGTGATGTCTCGGCTGTCGCTTGCATAATAATTAATCTATCTGATCTACCTGAAATTTCTTTCGCATGTTTGATTCTTTACTTTCGATCAGTAGCCATGGACAAAAGCTTGCCACCCTAACAGGCTTATAAACTTGACCTCAGGCCCTTTGACCATTGAAAAGACAATCCAGATGTCTGACCAGTCATCATGTACCTTTCATAACTGTCCTCTATTCTTTTATTTCCTTGACTATCTAATCTTAGTTCTGTTTGTGAATAATTCCTTCCCTTATGTTCATCTATTCTTTACTAGATTCTGTAAAGCCATTGTCACACATGGTGTACAGTTGTACTTCGCAACACATCACCTGCTCCATCATTTTGTCATAAAGAACCAACAGCAAAATTGACCACATAATAAGACTTACTCATGGATCTACAGCTATGTAATAGATGAAGTCAAGCAATTACCTATAGATCTCCAGTACGCATTCAAGCTGTCCATGAAGTTGTAATTGTATTCCTGATAATACTTCTGCAAAGATGGCATCTGAACAAGTGGCAAAAATCACAAAAAACAATAAAAAACAAAGACATAGTAATTGGTCATAATGTCTGCAATTCCCATTCTTTCTCTCATCTTCTTTGACATTTCTGAACATTCCTGTTACTGTAACCTGGATGAGCCCATTTCATACTGGCTTATTTTTCCTGTGTAGTATCCATGATATACAGAGTATATATATCATGCATTGACTACCATTAAATGTAATTCTTCTCCTTTACACCTATCCCATCCCCCTCCCACCACCCAAAAAAAAAACCAAACAAACTTGAATCTCTGTTTGAACAGGTGTGAATAGAAGCGGCATGTTTATGTGCATGGGTCATGGCTGTCTCACACACAGGACATCTGTTTAGCTTCCACATAGATGTGACGGCATGATAACACATGACACTGCCCAGCTACATGCAATGAATGGGAATCATACCTCAGCCATTTGATTGCAAGGCAGACCTGATACAGAATGAGCCACTTTACCACTCCACAGCATATAATGAGGAATATATATTTGTACTCCATTGCAAATGGCCTCTCAACTTAGTTAAATATAAGAAGAGTATAAAAGGTAAAGCACTGGCATACAGATCGGACAGCTTACCTTCCACACAGGGGTGTAATCGTCACCGACAACATACTTGTTGACGTCACTGAAGTCGATTGGGTGGTAGTCCTTGGCGCAAAACCGTATCAGCATCTCATCTTGGAGGATGTAGATGCGCAGGGGATCCACAGAGGTTATGGACACGTAGAGGCCCAGGTCAAATTTCTTCCCGTCGATGAGGTATGGGTTTGCGATGTACTGCTGTATGAAGGTATTCTTGGCATTCAGATCCAGGTCTGCAGATATGGTGAAAGAGCAAAAATCAAGACTAGAAATCAGAGAGTATGCAAATTATATTGATCATAACAATTAGCATTTAAATAATCTTGAAATTATGCACATTTTTCGCTCTACAATGAGATACTGCCAGTGGCAAGTTGTCCTGAGAAGAAGCTCAACATACCATCATTGACAAATATCTCCATGACATTTTCATGGACAAATTCACAGCCGAAGCCATGCCTTATACACAAACCAAGTGCATGTCATATTGTGCCACCATGAAAGCTGCTTTTTATACTCTTTGTTGTACTGACATATGAAATGAAAATAACAATAACAAAGGTCAAAGTAAAGCGTATGTGGCTGGCATATGATAAAGTGGGACATTATTGCTTTTAATCACATAGAAAACTTGTTTGTTTTTTTTTAGGGGGTGGGGGGGGGGGGGAGTGATTTACAGACCATGATGCCAAAGTCATGAATAAACCCTCTTAATCATCCCCATTAAGATGGAAAGTAAGTGACACATCTTTTTTTTTTCTTGGGGGGGGTGTGACTTTCTTTTTTTTTCTTTACATTTTGAAATTGTAAATTCCATTAATTAATAGGAAAATAAGTTGTATGCATCAAATTCTTTCCTTCATAATTTCCTGTAGGACTCACCATCTATGGCTTTCACCTTTATCCCTCTATGAGAGCTGCTCTTCTGAACCCAAAGGGTATCTTTGTTTTGCCTAGTCTGTAAAATAAAAAGAATAATTACCATTAGTCCATGAATGATAGTTAACAAAGAATATCCTACCAAAACTCCCTGCAGTAGAAGCAGTAGCAGTAGTAGCAGTAGTAGTAGTAGTAGCAGTAGTAGTAGTAGTAGTAGTAGTAGTAGTAGTAGCAGTAGTAGTAGTAACAGAACCCATATGGTATAATCTGTTGACAAATGATTGAATGCTTATGAAGGAATGACTACTGTTACTTCCTATAGGAGTGGCAGTACATGCAGTAGTAACAAAACCCAAAGGGTCTCTCTTCTTTGCTTAGTCTGTTAATAAATGGATACTTTAAAGTTCACATGGGAATAACTACCATAAGTTTCTAAAGTACCTCATGATATCTCATTTTACATTTGTATTTCCTCTATACTGTAAAATAAGTACTATTACAATAGGTTTTTATATCACCTTCATCATATTTATCAGTTATCAAAGCTCTAGCTGTACATAGATGTATTTTGAGAAAAACAAACAAACATTGTTTGCATACTGTTTATCAAGTGATCCACATCTTGTAAACTCAGCTGTTCAGTAGATCACTCTACTTCATTGCTACATTTACTTGCAAATCATGCATAGTTTCTCTCATTATTCATTTGATTTGTACATATATCACTTGGGTACTTTATGACTTGTACTTCTGACAAATTGTTAAAACAATGTAATTTGTTAAATGTATATTTTGTATTATGTACTATTTTTAAGGAAATAAAGTATATTTGAACATAAAATTAACATTGTACAGGGAGTACAATGGTTGACACAGCAATGTTGTCTGTGTTAAGTTTCAGAGAAATCTTACAAGAAGTCTGGCCTCAGGAATACATGAAATCAGCTTTAAAGAGTGTGTACAATTCTGGTCGAGGTGAGGATTTAGCATTTAACGTTTTGCGAGATATTCAGAAACCACTTTATGAGATGTCAAAGAGTATGCAATTCTAAGGGGTATCAAAAGTTTATCTGATGAAAATCGGTTTGGAAATGGCTGAGATATCCAAAAACAAGGTGAAACAAAGAGATCCTAATAAAAGGCGTGGCCTGTTGCCTTTAATTATCATCACTTTTTTGGATATGTCAGCCATTTGAAAAAAATTTTTCATCAAATAAACGTTGAATCCTTCTTAAAATTACATGCTCTTTCATATTTCATAAGAGGTTTCTCATTATCTCTCTTAGGAATGTTCAAAACATGAATCCCCACCTCAACCAGTATTGTACAGTCCCTTTAATATCAAGTTCATGGAAATCATTGGAATTTTCCTCCCCGCCCTCTCCCAACCCCCCCCCCCAAAAAAAAAAAAAGAAAAAAAAAAAAAAAGAAAAAAAATAGTACCTCAGCCAAGAATGCTTCTTTCTGGTCTGGGATCTGGAAGGCTTTGGGAATGTACTTGATGTCCGATGTGGCTAGGAACACCTTGTTGGTGATGTAACCTGTGCCTGGAAAATGATTGACCTGCAAGAAAAAGACATTGATCAGTCTATCCATGGTGACCATGTGACACTACACCAAATACAACATTTACTTTTGCACAATTTAGGCTGGCCTTAAGGGAAATGTCAGCCATGTTACCCTGACTTGCTGACATTATCATGCATACAATTTTCTTCTAATTTACATGATAAGGTCTTCAAAAATATTCTTGTGTGGCATGGAAAGTACAGTGGCCCTTGCTTTTTTAGGAGGGACAAGGAATAACGTTTTCTCCTGTTTGACCTGCAAGGTTCCAGCAAATCACCCAACATTAAATACCCAGTATCAGGGCTCAACTCTAGTGGTACTAGTGGCCCAGGGGACTGGGGATGATGTCGCGCCATCAATTTTCAAAAAAAAGCTTTTCGGTATCTTTTCGAGGCCTAATCGGGCAGCTAAAATTCAAAATGAAATTCTTATTTCCTTTTATTTTGGCCACTATATTACTTCTTTTTTTTGGGGGGGGGGGGGGGCACCAAATTTTCATATTCAAAGATTTTAGTGACCCAAACGGACTGGCCAATAGAATAAAATGTTCGTGTCTAGCCCTGCACTATGTAGGTCGGTCAATGATGCTGGACCACTGCACCACAGCTTGTAGGTCTCCAGACACATCCGATGACAGAAATGACAATATTTAGGGAGCAATCAATGTGTCTGAAAAATAATCCTCTTCATTCCATATATTTTAGGACTACGCAATTGACAGATGTTGATCTCGGATATAGAAGTAGAAAGTGATTAGGAAAGTGAAATCTCTCCTCAGAGTATTTGTCTGGACTTCAGTCACTACTTTGAGTGAAATTTAGTGGCAGCATTTCAACCAAATGGTCACAGTTGAGTGGGTAATGGTCACAGTTCTTTGGTGAAAAACAATGTGCAGAAGATTTCTTCCCAAGACTTTTGAGTACATGCAGCCTGGTTCCCTCTGAAATGGTTTCTTATTATCGGATGCACACTGCATCAAAGATTTCTAGTGCATCAACCTAGATCTACCCTGCACATGACACGATAATTTGCTCATAACAAACTGCTCCTTTAAAAAAAAAAAAAAGATCAATAAATAAATGAATAAATAAATGAATAAAAAAAATAAGTTGTGGCTTCTATTCTTGCTCAACTAACATCACAATTCCTATTTTTCTTTTGATCACTACATATTGTTGCTTGTTTGTATCACAGAACAGTCAACTTATACTCATTTTCAGTCAATCCAGGTTATTCCAGACCTTTTGATGGGGCTGAAGCTTGGCAATGACAGCTGCCAGTTCTGTGAAGGGGTAGTCGTGGGCCCAGAGCACATCCCACTTGGAGTTAGCGTTGCCTTGGAGATAGCCAATCCTGTCAAACACTGCCATCACATGGTCCAGGTAGCCTGAATTTACCTGATCAAGACATTCGGCATCAACTGAATATAAATCTTGTCATATATTTTGAGTCTTCACTTCAAGTTGATCTTAGTGCACATTTCTTAACCCTAAAAGGGCTGGGGTTGAATCAACTCCCCTCGACATTTTCAGCGACCATTCTGCCGCGTGAATATTTTTGACTGCGCTGCTCACTGACTTTTTACTTTCAAGTCTCGCACATCTTATGACACCATTTTCGTGAAAATCGGACATACTGTTACGACGCTGCACGACATTTTATACATGCTTGTCAGACCAAAACTGGCTCAAAAAATTTGATTTTGTGTACAAAGTCTAGGCATATAGAGTTTTCTCACCTTATTGAAAAAGATATGATTATTTTCACTTTCAATGGTTGAAAATTCATTTTAAAGCATAATTATGCTTAAACTAGGTTCTATAATTTAAATTTTGTGGAAAAAAATTGAAAAAAACAAAAGGTTGAAAAACAAAGAAGGGATATACACAAGAAATTCATAAAACAATAGAATACATAAGAAAGTAACCTTGATACCAGATTTTTTTTCAAGTACACAGTTAGGAATGCTAGAAGGAATAATGTCACCTAAAATTAGGATGTCATTAGCTTTACTTTCTAAATTAAAGCAAAATCTATGATTTCATGCATATTAATATAAAAAAAAATATAAGAAATTAATTTTTTTTTTAATAGTCGGTAGATTACCCGACAAGTAATGTATGTGCCAATTTTCAGGGCGAT
This sequence comes from Diadema antillarum, assembly GCF_040938485.1. Taxonomy (NCBI): domain Eukaryota; kingdom Metazoa; phylum Echinodermata; class Echinoidea; order Diadematoida; family Diadematidae; genus Diadema; species Diadema antillarum. The sequence goes on from NW_027271619.1 coordinate 590,583, forward strand.
TGCGCGGTCGACGGCCGAGATCTCAAGGGGGTGGGGGTTGAATCAACCCTCCCCCGGTCACAGAACAGGCCAAAAAGCCCAGCCTGGTTAGGGTTAATCTACTGCACATTCACTGGATGGTGAGCCCTCTGCTACGGATACTCCTTGCAGTCTATGATACAGCAATATTATGTATTTGCTTTTATGATTAACAACAGATTATCACACTATGAATGCTAAGAATGACAAGTGATGATGCATCCAAGATTCTCAATACTTTTTTTTTCAGTCTTATTGGCATATGTCCATTCCATTTGCCTACACATGTACATGTACACAGTATGTTCGTAAGTTAAGCACAAAGAGAAATATAGTGTTACAAAAGCATAAGTATAGGTGCAGAAAAGCACAAATACCAAGGACACCACATGGCACTGCTGCCCCGCTGCATCTCAAGTGACAGTATTATGTGTGCATTGAATATTTTGCTAACTATCTATAATCTCTTTTCTCTTGATATAATTATCAATTAGGAGTGTTGGAGTGCCTTTGACATGTGCATGCTTACTTAAAATATCATTACTCATTTTAATTACACGATAACATAGGACGATGCCTATTCATCAGTCGAAACTGGTGATTTCAAACATTGATGTTTTCTGTGACTTAATATCCCTATACTGCCTCATAAAGAAGTTGATGTTTTTTAGACCAGTATCTACTCCTAAAACAGTTTACAGAAGATGCCAAGATGACATATTCTGGGAGACCATTCCATAATATGATATTCAAAACATAACAGATTCTATCACAAGCACAAAGTCAAGGTTCCACTTAATGAATGATGTGTTGCATAATATACTCTGCACCACTTACATGTTTACCATGAATCCAAACCACTGGCCTCCCACTATGGTCCATATCTGCAGATGTGCCCTCAGCCATACCAACTCCAAGGTGCGGGCCGTTGCGGCTGGTGAACTGCAGCTCATGCATGACCCTCAGCTGGTATACATTCCACATGATAATGAGCAGACCGATGCAAAGAGCCGAAATCAAAACGTAGAGGACGTGGGGTGGCAGACCCGCTCGACGGGGCCGGTGCTTCGGAGACAGCTGCCTATACATCTGGAGGTTGCAGGATTATGTCAAGTGGAAAGGGAGGACAGAGGGAAAACAAAATGAAGTTTTTAAAATGGTCAAAGATAAAAAGACAACCAGAATTATGTGCATGTGTACACTGTATATGCACATAAAACATACTAATACAAGCATAAATATTGCATAATGAATTGAACTGTGAAGTTGTATGGGCTGTTTAAGTGTAAACTCAAGTAAAAATACAATATTACAAAGCAGTACCAGAAGGCGATGGTCAACCCTGCGGTGTCATCTCTTCAAACACTATTACAGTGAAAAAGACAATAAAATTATAGACAGAAAAATCTGTCTGTCTGGAGGAGTTTTATAGGACTTTTACTCTCCTCCGTACTGAGGGGATTCTGTGAAGCCAGACGCAGTCTCTGCGGAACATATCCCCGACGACAAGATACAGATCGACCTTCTGGTCAAATAAAATGAAAGACATACGTACGTGTTTTGAATACTGTCAAGTGTTGTAATAACTGTAAATTCTGTCACAGCAAATTATTGGGTATGCAATCTGTGATTGATGGGCTATACACATCGGGGGGTTACCAGCCAGACATCTATTGACAACTTATTTGCCTGGCGGTTGTGGGGACACGCCACGGGGATGTCTCCAGCAGTCGCAATAGTCTGGGTGCCAAAGGCTGAACCTTGTTTTGCCGTCCACCCAATGTTTTTCGATGGTTTTACCCTATTTCGGGGGTGCTGAATCTGAATCTGCATGATGCAACTCTTGCATCCTTGAGGGTTTTGAGATATTCAAGATGGCCGCCAAAATGGCCGCCCAAACCGGAAATTCCCATGTATTTCCTTGTAAATGGTGAGAAATTGAAAACAATTCACGGTTTTACCCTATTTCGGGGGTGCTGAATCCGAATCTGCATGATGAAACTCTTGCATTCTTGAGGGTTTTGAGATATTCAAGATGGCTGCCAAAATGGCCGCCAAAATCGGAAATTCCAATGTATTTCTTTCTAAATGGTGAGAAATTGAAAACAATTGATGGTTCTAAGCTATTTCGAGGGTGCTGAACCCGAATCTGGCTGATGCGACTCTTGCATCCTTGAGGATATTGAGACATTCAAGATGGCCGCCAAAATAGCAGCCAAATTACCCGGAAATTCCTATATATTTCCTTCTAAATGGTGAGAAGTTCAAAACAATTTATGGTTCTAAGCTATTTCGAGGATGCTGAATCCGAATCTTGCTGATGCGACTCTTGCATCATTGAGGATTTTGAGATATTCAAGATGGCCACCAAAATGGCCGCCAAAATGGCCGCCCAAACCGGAAATTCCCCTGTATTTCCTTCTAAATGGTGAGAAATTGAAAAACTATTGATGGTTTTACCCTAGTTCGAGGGTGCTGAATCAGAATCTTGATAAAACTCTTGTATCCTTAAGGGTTTTGAGATAATAAAGATGGCCACCAAAATGACCGCCAAAAATGGAAACTCACATGTAGAGTAGAGACCCCCTTTTTCCTTCTAAATGGTGTAAAATTGAAAACAAACTGATGGTTTTACCCTATTTTGAGTTTGCTGAATGTCAAGCTGCAGGATCCAGCTCTTGCATCCTTAATGGTTTTGAGATGATAAAGATGGCCGCCAAAATGGCCCCAAATGGCCGTCAAAAACGGAAATTCCCATGTAGGCCCCCTAATTCGGTCTAAATGGTGTAAAATTGAAAACAATTGGTGGTTTTACCCTATTTTGAAGGTGCTGAATCCGAACCTGGTTGATGCAACTCTTGTGTTTTGTTTTGTTTTTTTTTTTTGGGGGGGGGGGGGTTGAGAATTCCAAGATGACCACCAAAATAACTGTCAATATTGAAATTTTTGAGACCCTATTCAGCACCCTCGACATTTTGTTGTTGCCATTTTTGCGTTCCTTAGGGTTTTGAGATGTCCAAGATGACCGCCAAATTAATTGGCAGAAATTGAAATTCCAATGTTAATATTTTTTTTTCTAAATGGTGAAAATTTGAAAATAAATTGATGGTCTCACCCCATTTCGAGGGTGCTGAAGGTTTTGAGATATTTACAAATGTCCTGTATAAACGGAAATTCCTTGATATTTTCTTATAAATTGTGAAATATTGTGCTATAAAGTGAAGCGAGTGATTAAAAGCAATAATCCGTATTCTTGAATTCAACTTGGTTGAGCAAATTTGTCAAATCAGCCAACCATTAATGGCATCCAAAATGACTGTCGCAATGGTATTGTAATATACTGAGATATTCCGCTATGTCTCAAACGGAACTTTAACACGTAATGGAAAGAAAAATGATATTGACATCATACTGAAACGTACAAACACAAAGATAAGACTGAAAATTTCTTTATGCACAATTGTTATAGAGTAATGCCTGTGGTAGCCAATAAGGGCTCCGCAGACTGATGTGAAGTTAATCCTTTTTGGTTATAAGAGTAATATTAAATTATGGCCTGCTGGTATTTGGTGTTCAAATTTGTCTTGTATTCTTATGAGTCTCGCCGCGTACTCTTATGAAACTTGTGGCATATTCTGATTACGTCACTAGAAATGGTTGCATCCATGACCACTATAGTAGATATCAATATAAAGGTAGTTTCAAAAGCACTCTGCGTGATTATGATATTCGTAAGTACTGGACTATCAACTATTACCTTACATGTTGTTGTTTGTTTGTTTGTTTGTTTGTTTGTTTTACTGCGCGTTACCTGTGATTTTTCCATCCCCTCGTGTGTATATATGATATCGTCGCTTGGGCGACAAGACCCTGTGTATCTGAAATTTTAGTGAAAATGACATTTTTGAATAAACAGATAATCAGTTAATGATGTCCTGTCCAAACCTTTGCTGTCTTCACCCAAAAAATGAAGCTACCATGGCATGTCAAAGGAAAGGTTCTCTCATTTGTTATAGTGCTTTGGCTGCCATGTTTGTTTGCTTTTTGTTTTTGTTTTTGTTTTTCTCTCCTGAACATGTGACATTTTGTAGATGCGAGGTTTCTCGCCCCATATATATATATATATATATATATATATATATATATATATATATATATATAATATTACATCATATTGAAGAAAAATTTGAAGCAGAACTATAAAAATGTCCAACTCTTGTCTTGGACAATGTCATCAAGACCACCATTATAATCCAATTAACCAATGTGAGTGTTCATGGATGAAACTATTAAGACTGTTCATGGATAAAAACAGGTAATATTGGGAATCTCAGTAAACTTCTCTACATCACTATCACAATATGATCGTGATAGGTATGTCTTGTCCGCTGATTGTTAGTGTTCAAAACATATCCATGATATGTAGATGAAACAGTGTAATCTTTCAAATATTCAACCGCATCTGTAGTCTTGCAGGATTCATTCCAGGCTCAGCTGTATCTTACAAGCTCCAAGATATCCGGTAAAGCTGGTTTCACTGTACAGCAAGTTCAAAGTGGGATGTACAATATGCATTCGTTTATCAGCAGAGTATGGTTGGGTTTAGATTTTGCCATTGACGAAAACCTGAAATAGGGTAAAACCATCAAATGTTATCAATTTCTCACCATTCTGGCGAGCATTTTGGCGGCTATCTTGAATATCTCCAAACTCTCAGTGATGCAAGGGTGGTTTCGTCCAGATTCGCATTCAGCACAGTGATCAAAATAGGGTAGAATCATCAATAAAATTGTTCTCAATTGCGAAATATTAAAATTGAAATATGTGGAAATTTCCGGTTTTGGCGGCCATTTTGAAATCGGAATAGAATAGAACCATCAATTGTTCTCAATTTTGAACCATTGAGAATGAAATACGTGAGAATTTCCGGTTTTGGCGGCCATTTTGGCGGCCATCTTGAATATCTCAAAATCCTTGAGGATGCCGGAGTTGTATCATGAATCCAGATTCGGATTCAGCACCCTCCAAACAGAGTAAAACCATCAATTGTTTTCAATTTCTCACGATTCAAAAGGAAATACATGGGAATTTCCGGTTTGGACGGCCATTTTGGCGGCCATCTTGAATATCTCAATATCCTCGAGGATGCAGGAGTTGCATCATCCAGATTCGGATTCAGCATCCTCCAAACAGGGTAAAACCATCAATTGTTTTCAATTTCTCACCATTTAGAAGGAAATACATCGGGATTTCTGGTTTTAATTGGCGGTTATTTCGGCGGCCACTTTGGCGGCCAACTTGAATATCTCAAAACCCTCAAGGATGCAAGAGTTGCATCATCCAGATTCGGATTCAGCACCATCGAAATAGGGTAAAACCATCAATTGTTTTCAATTTCTTACGATTCAACAGGAAATACATGGGAATTTCCGGTTTGGGTGCCCATTTTGGCGGCCATCTTGAATATCTCAAAATCCTCAAGGATGCAACAGTTGCATCATCCAGATTCGGATTCAACACCCTCGGAATAGAATAGAACCATCAAGTGTTCTCAATTTTTCACCATTGAGAATTAAATACGTGAGAATTTCAGGTTTGGGCGGCCATTTTGGCGGCCATCTTGAATATCTCAAAACCCTCAAGGATGCAAGAGTTGCATCATCCAGATTCGGATTCAGCACCCTCGAAATAGGGTAAAACCATCAAAAAACATTGGGTGGATGGTAAAACAAGGTTAGGCCCAAAAAGTGGCTTTGGCACCCAGACTACAAGGACTTCTCCAAGACATCCTCTCAAACTCAGTTGGAGAGACATCTCCACCGACTCTGGTAGGTCATGAGTCTCTGCAAAGTCATGGATACGTATCAGAGATGTCATAGACAAAATTAGTTTCCAAGATCAGCTCGAGACTGAAAAAGTCTCCCCCCAAAATGGGCAAGACTTCCTTTTGAGACAGCCACAAAAAATTAACATGTTCAATTCTCCTGTGACTCCCCATGGATATAGACCAAGCTAGTCTCCAGGAAACATCTCGCAGACTAACTACGACCAGCAGCCCCATACGCATATAATGCGTATGGGGCTGCTGGTCGTAGTTACTCGCAGACGTACATGTGATGTATGTAATGGGCAACCAGTGAGACGTGACTCTGAGTCGTCACCAGCAGGTCGCTACCTCGTATAGCTCGTAGTCCCACTCACTCAATCCAGTCTATACTCGTCTCCAACTCCAATGACAAGCCACCTTGTCTCCAAAAATATACAAATATTACAATAATATAGTTTATAGTGCACTATCCTCATACTTCACTTATCTTTTATGTCTGAGTGAAAGTTGCCAACTTGAACAAGCCATTTGATGTCCCTAACTTAGACTCAGACCTATGTATTTCATGATTAAGCGAGAAGTACCCGTACTCTAATATCATTATCAATGTTATGCTGTATAGAATCTAGATTGTTACGTACATAGACTATAAATCCGGGATATATTGTATAACACCCAACAAGTAGACACCGCATTAAAGGTGTGGGGCCTCAAAACAATCAATGCACACAGCGATCCATTCAATTGGACCATTCGATCGAAGTAGGCTGTGTCAGAATAAAATTAAATCAAAGGTGAAATATTAAAGAATAGATAGGGTCTATAACGTGTTAGGCCTACACGAAGAATAGCAATCTTATAATATTCTTACGCTGACTTCTTGTTGTTGAACGATTTGAGTGTAGGTTCTTCCACTTTAACTTAAGACAACGGAACATCGGAACATCACCATGTGCATGTTGTTGACATGACAGTGCAAACAAGACTTCGAACTTGATCTTGGACCGTGTGGACGTCCGTGGCCGTAGTAGCTTCTAGCTGGCCGTCCGTCCATGTACAAACCCCCTTTAAAGTGTCATTTCCTGACTTGCTTACCTCGTAAACAATGTAAAACATCCGGCTTCGTACTCCACGCAACGTACTCGCACGGCGCGGCTTCGGCTGGCTTGTGTGTGAGCGACGCAGCGAAGCGACGTGGTGGTCAACTCACGTATGAACTGAGGGCAAGATTTCGTTTCGTGTCAACAGGGACCCAAACTGAACTGTAATGATGCTAAGAAAAGTTGTGTCCTCTATTCACCGTCTCGGACTGCCAAGACTGCAAAGGGGGCAGGGGTAAGTTTTTGCCAATAGTGTTTTGGAGCTGCTTCATAGATGACAATGAGACTGTTAAACCCTTAAAAAACCTCCAACCACATTTTGCTCGTGGGTTAGTCCCATACATGCATATTCATGTAGCCCGTAAGGTCAAGGTCACACTACACGGACGACTACGGATGTGGACGCCCTACTCCAAGTCCAAGATCAAGTTGGAGGTCTTGTCTTTAACAGCTTCATCTCATGTGACTGTAGATTACACACTAATAAAGTCACCAGTCACCAACGCTTACTCTTTTCCATTTATACTGTCTTTAGAGGGTTAATCATGATAATGTTAATGGAAGGCCTTTAAAGGACAACTCCACCTTCATAGACATGTGGATTGAGTGAATGCAGTAATATTAGTAGAACACATCAGTATTACTTAATAGTTTGAGGACAATTGGACAATCCATATAAAAGTTATGAATTTTTGAAATTTCTGCTTTAATAGTCACTGCTGGATGAGAAGACTACTACAGCTTGTGATGTCACATGAGTACAACGATATAAAGAAAATATAAGGACAATTTAAGATATTTTCACTTTTCTCGCATGATAAAAGAAGACTTGACTTCCCTCTTTCAGAAGGCAAGGGGAATAATACTACCCTTAACATACGTCAATGACGAGTCGAGGAAGTGTGCACTTTTTTCAAAAAGTAAAATTTTGTGAAATTCTCTTTATATTTTCCTTATATTGTTGTACGCATGTGACATCATACACTCTACGTAGTAATCTTCTCATCCAGCAGTGACTGTGCAGATACTTTAAAAATTGATAACTTTTGAACAGATTGTCCAATTTTCCCCAAACTTTCACTCATGCGTTCCAATAACATTGCTGCATTCACTCAATCCACATGTATATGAAGGTGAACTTGTCCTTTAATGGAAACTGTCTAGTCTAGTCAAAAATGCAAGATATAAATGCCAAGACTCTGAGTCTGACTGAGTTGGCAAGTAGATAACAAGACAACTAACGTACACGTTTATTGATCTTTTAGTTTTAGTGTGAGGAATATGAAGAGGTATTGGTAATTCATTAAGTGTGATTTTCTTGGCAGTGCTGCTGCCTGACTTGTTGCTAGATATCTAGTTTCAGACATTATAGAACTGCATATACTTATACAAGAAAACCGAAGTTCTACAGGAAGATAAATAATGCCTGAAAATAACTTGCCTTATGGTCAATAGCACAATCAGGGTATGCAATTGTGTAACAGGGCAAAAATGAAAAAACTTGGTGAAAATGCTTTTTTTGTTGTTTGTTGTAGCAGAGTGTTCAAATTTTCATTTCATGTAATGAAAGAGTCAAAATTTTGCATTAAACTGCGCATAAATTAGCATTTAAATTAGGGGTATCGAATTACTTGTACATCGAAATGACTAATATATTGGAAAAATTCATTAAAAAAAAGGAGAATGTTTTTTTCATCTGATATTGCTGTTAGATATTCCAGATAAATATCCCTTTCATTCACCACCAGCACATAGCCATGACATATCACAAAATATGAATAAATTTCATATTTTCACTTCTCGAAATGGATGATCAATTTTTTAGGCATTATTTTGAATTCAAATAAAACCACTTTTACATATTTTATCATATTTCACTTTTGCCAAAGAGTGAAGAGGCAAAACTTTCAGGAATAGGTAACAGACATATAGTGGCCATTATTACAAATTTTTAATGAAATTAGGGCTGGTACTTTGGAAGATATGATATTTTTCATCAAAAAATTATCTGTACAGTTTGACCTTGAATGTGCGCAGTGTTTGGATCAATTCTCATATTTGTAAACACAGATAGAAGAATGAATGTGAGATTTATGATGACTTGAGTTGATATCCAAGCTGTGACACTCAAACAATGACATATTAAGCCAAAATACTATGTTTTTGCTTATGATATCTTTAGAAATTGAACAAGTATTGAAATATGAACACTGAACACTTATCATATGACCTTCATGCAGTATAACATGGGCGTGTATATCACACTTTTTTATGCTCAGCAATTTGTAAAAATATAAAAAAATATGTTCCTATTGCTCAAATTTGCTAAAATTTTCACACAATAGATTTCTACATATGTACAATTCATGGTTAAAAAAACAAGGATATTTAATAAGGGGAAGAGATTCTTTAAAGTAGTCAAATTAGGATATACCTCACTGAAAATACTGAAAAACGGCTGCACTTATTTTACTCAGCATTTGAAAATGGCTCAAAACTCAAAACTGGCTGAACATTTATTGGCAAACAGCGCACCATATTGTAGTGTTTCTTCAGTACTTTCAGGAAAAGCAGAAAAATAAGCTGTTTCTCCATGTATAGCTGTACAGCATGGGTTAAAAGGTCACAATGTCACAAAAATAAGCCAGCATTACACTCCTACCAGGATGGGACTTCAGACCTTATAACTTTCTCCAGCTGAAAGAACCACTGTTTTTTATTGCATGCAAGCAATGCCAGGAAAAAATCAATTAATTTGATACCAAACACATAGGGGTAGACTTAAAATATGGACCTCAAATCTTGATTTTACGTAAGTTGTAAAACGCTTTTTTTGACGCATTACGTGGGTTTGGGGGGACTTTTTGGTAATTAATCTTTAATAATTAACAGTAAATGAGAAGAAATTAGCTATTGTCTTACCACATGTGATTACTGATGTCTTAGCATGCTGCATGTGAATTTTTAAGTCAGTTGGTGCATTCTTTTAGAAGTTACAATTTTTTAAAGTGAGAAAGTCATGATTGCATACCCTGATTGTGCTTATCACCTTATGTAATTTAGACATTGAATTAATTTTTTTTTTAAAATCCGCCCTTTCGTTATATTGTGCAAAATTTTAGACCCACTGATGATTGGTCCCAATTTACCTCATTCACTGATTGGCATAGTTTTGCATGCGCAAGGCCCAATGGCAATGCTACTTGCCTGGATGATGAGTAAAAGCTTGAGCACAGTTGCTCTTAGTCTGACCAGGCACGCCGGTAAAACTTACTGCCGTGGACCAGTGCTGTGAGGAAATTTGCAAAAATCTTGTCTGAGAAACTGTTTGTGTGCAACATTTTAATTATGTTCCTGACTGCAGTAGAAAATAAAAGAAAATAGTCGGTTTACACAGCTTTATAAAAGACCTCAAATTTCATGAAAATCAAATTTTGAGACTGCCTCTGCTGCCGATTGTGGGATAAATATGTAATTTCACAAAATTTAGTGAAAAAGGTAGCATAAATTGGCTCAGCAACGATGAAAACTGATCAAATTTAATGATTTCTTTCCTGCTTACAGAACCACTGCTAGCTAATCTATGGTAAGGTCAGGCACATACAGTGTATCTCTATTTCAGAAAAATCCCCTTTCAGAGTGATGCTACCGAATTACATTTTTGAAAAATGGATGTCAGTTCACCCTTGTCATAGCTTGCTGTGCAATACTGAACCGAATTTCTGTCAAGCCATGCGTGCAAAATAATGGGCATGTGCTTGAGCACCAGATATACGATAGCGCCACGCTGGCAGTGACTATTCAAGTCAAACATATACCAATCAATTATATTGCATGGCCATCAAAAGTAGCTCACTCCTTTGGCCCATTGAAAAGTTAACAAGGAAGAGAGGGTATAACAAATAAAACCCATGTATTTACACAAGGAATATCAGTCTCCACTAAAAAATTCATCTAGGTGATGGTATATTATCCTTTACAACTTGATCAATTGTGTTCATACATTTTTCATTTCATACAGTGCTGGTAGGAGTTGCATGACCCCTGTGATGGTACAGCAAGTTCGTCACTATGACTTCGACTCTGAATATGAGCAGGTACAGTATATGCTACAGCAGCGCTACAGTATGCTATCATCAGTGATAAATCACCATGGGATAGGGGTATTCCAGCAAATGTTTAGTCTCATCCATACATTTTTCATAATTGAATTAAATTGAATTGAATTTATTTTCCACTTCCACATTGAAAGAGGCAACTTGCATACAATAAACGTGATACATAACACTGACATACAATTAAAGATACAAATTACATTAACGTTTTAAAAAAATCAAAGGACTAACACCGTGATTTTTATCATTATTATTGATATTATTATTCTTTTCTTCCTTTTCTTTTTTCACCCCTTTTTTGTTTAACAGAGAATGTGTTTGTGCACAATATATTCAATGGAAATATTTCCACCATTGAAAAATTGGGAGAAAAGACAATAAATTAGTACTGGTAAAAGTTTTTATCGAATTTGAGAATTTCTAGAATGATTACATATTATATATGTTTCATCTCCTTTACTCTAGTGACATAAACTATACCACACAGGTGTGTAACATTTCCTTCAAAAAAGGCTAATTCCATTCGTCCAATTGTTACACATTATTCAAGTTTTTAGTTCTAAGTAAAAGGATGTTAGGTTCATGCAACCATTGGTTTATGCACATGTACGTGTATGAATAGACTCATATTTTGGGTCAATGATTTACCAAGGTCTGCAACATTTTCACCCTGTAAATCATTGCTATATTTCAGTACTTCAAGACTGTAACAGAGCTGCCAAGTCTCCCTGATTGTGCAGGAGTCTCCCTGAAAATGTCAAAATCTGTTCATGTCTGAATAAGAGAATATTAACATCTCCCTGACTTGGGAATTATTTTTGCCCATCAAAATGCATGTAACACACAGATATCTCCCTGATTGCTGTGTGGAATCCCCCTGATTTGGATGTGGGAATGTTGACAGACCTCCTCTAAAGATTTGTTATGAAATGTCTTATCTTTGTTGATTTTATGTCAAACAGGGAAATTTAATAAAGATCTGTGCAATCTCCTTGGAGACTTGTAAAGTGATAGCATCTTCACCTCCATCTATTGAGTACATTTTTAAGACCATTCTCACTGATTTGTGAAAACATGCAAAACTTGAGAACTCCTTAACCCGTTGAGGACGAGTCCTGAGTATACTCGGGCAAGTGTCTATGGGAAGTGTGTTCTGTAGCAAAATCAGTCTGTCCTCAACGGGTTAACTTTCTTTTTTTCTTCAATTTAGATTAAAACCCCTTTGTCATTCTGTTTATGTCATTTTACTCTCTTGAGTAAAATTATTTTAATTAAAAACATAGTGTTTTATGTTTAAACAGTTTTTTTTTACAAGAAATGCTGTGATTCATGACCCTTTGCAAATCACATCAAGAATATTGTGTACATTCCCATACATTGCTCATGAGGAAGGAACATCAGGCAAACACATTCAGATTTTAGTTATTTGCTCTTTCAGCCGATGTTACATGTCCAAAATTTGCACACAACCTGCGAAGAAAACACTTTCCTTAGCGACAGGAAAATTTGTCAAACACTGTTCTAAAGTTTTCAAAACTGGCAGCGACTAAGCCTTTCAAATCGGAGCAGATTTAGGATTTCACAAAAGAATCACAAATATACAAAGTAGACAGACTCATGGCAGATTACTCTGGTCAGCCAATCATTCATATATATTTTAACTCATTACAGCACTCCCCTGTCTTAAATTAGTTATCCTCAAGCAGTAATTCATATGTGACCCGCCACAACAAAAGGATCCTAAAGTTGGTCTCGTAACATCACCAATATCTCCGCAACCGAGTACTTTTATGAGTCGTGTTATATACGAAATTAAAGCAGAAGAGTAAGGGAATAATGTCATGTTATTTTCAAAAAAATCGTCCTCCCCTGACTTTCGGATCCTTTTGTTGTAGCGGGTCACATATTCATGTTACTGCCATTCTGTGTAGCAGGAATATGACTGGCATCCTATGTTTGTGTATGGGGGTATTTATATACTATTTTTGTTTTTCACTGAATGTTGATTACTCTTTGTTTCATCAGCTAAAAACCCAGCAGGTGTCAGATCAAGTGATACCTCCTGCCAAGGATTCCACAGTGTACGAGATCTTGAACTTCCAGGTTATGGGTCATGACTGCACACTGGTGGAACACTTCACACAGTACGCTCACAACCTGGCCAAGAACATGGACCTCACCGTTTTTGATAGGTAGGATGAATGTACTGTGCCCATGTCACATTAGAATAGTTTGTGCAGAACAAGATTCCAAAGGACAACAACAACGACAAAATATGTAGGCATCAGCACAATACTATTTGCCGATGTCAGCAAGATGTTCGCTGCAGTAGACTTACATTATTCCACACAAACATACGCATGTGTGTATGTAGTGTGCCTCCATTTTCTATGAGCTTTTGCTGTCCATGCATAAGAGAATGTACACTGTACAATGTGATATTCTGCTTTGCATGAAATGCAGTATTTCAATCTGCATGGTGCAACTCACATGACTTATGGGTTTTTTTTTTCTCTCTCTCTTTCTATCTCTCTCTGTATGTAACGATATACTAATATCATGTGAAGCAGTACTCTTTCCAGAAAATGAATATTCCAGTCTGGTTTTATTAAAGCCATTAATTTCACCTAATTTCTTATTGATGATTTATTGTGAACTACACTCTTGCTTCTCTGTAGTGATCTAAATTTATTTCTCATGTTATCTGTCAATGCATTCCACACTTGAGTCTTTGAAATGGTTTATGAATGATTTCACTTGTCCTCTTTCATCCCCTGTTAGTTATGCAATGCCAACCAAGGAAACACTCATTCACACCATACAAATGCCTGGCATTCCAGAGAAGTCAAAGGTCAAGGATTTCACCCTGGCAACACATGAAAGAGTTCTGCAGGTGAGAACATTATTGTAATAGATACATTGATCCCATCAGATGAGTAATTGGCAGAATGTTAGCCCCTCTGTGCCAAGGCATAGGAGAGCCTTTTTTTATGGTCCTACTTCACAACTGAGTTGCTTTCTTTTCTTTTACTTCAGTGTTAGAATAAGAAAAAACAAGTAAAAAAAAAGGCTGTGATAGAGCTAACTGAGAGTAAAGCTTGCTGCACACTATGTGATCAGACAGATCGTACGACCTTAAAGGACAAGTTCACCTTCATAAACATAGGGATTGAGAGAATGCAGCAATATTAGTAGAACACATCAGTGAAAGTTTGAGGAAAATTGGACAATCGATACAAAAGTTATGAATTTTTAAAATTTGTGTGTTGGAACCGCTGGATGAGGAGACTACTACAGCTTGTGGTTTTATATGCGTACAACAGTATAAAGAAAATGTAAAGAAAATTCAACACATTTTCACTTTTTTTCGCATAAAAAAAGAACACTTGACTTGCCTGTTTCTAAAGGCAGGGGGAATGATATTACCCATAACATATGTTGGTAACGAGTCAAGGGAATGTGTACTTTTTTCAAAAGATGAAATTTTGTGAAATTCTCTCTATATTTTCCTTATATTGTTGTACGCATGTGACATCTGAGTTATTCATACACTGCAGTAGTCTTCTCATCCAGTGGTTACTGCACAAAAACTTCAAAAATTCATAACTTTTGAACGGATTGTCCGATTTTCCTCAAACTTTCAATGATGTGTTCTACTAATATTGCCACATTCTCTCAATCCTTATGTTTATGAAGGTGAACTTGTCCTTTAAGACCAGACGTTTGATGTCACCAGTCTTGCCAGTTTCGAATTGTGCAACTGGGTCTTAGTGCCAGTTGTAGAGATTCGACATGTCAAATTTTCACAACCTGTCGTGGGCTTTCAGCCAATCACAATGTAGTATTATGCAAAGAGTACAGAAGCGCACGCAATGCGCACTGTGTGCGCTTCTGTACTCATTGGTAAAATGTACTGGAGCCAGAACAGTTGTAAGTCTAGTTGTGTAGTCTGATTGTATAGTGTGCGGTGTCGAGTCGTGCGACCAGTCTGATCGTATAGAGTGTGGCGGGCTTAAGTCTGATGACATGTTTGGAGTGGCTCCTTACAAATCAAGCTGATTACAGTGTTATACCTAATGCCTGTAATTACAAAATACAAAGAGACGAGTGAATACATAAATGAATTCTGTTGAGAGGACAGATTATTAGGAAATGGTGAGCAAAGAACAAAGAATAACAAGTACTTGTAGAAATAAGAGCACTCATAAGAGTGGCTTTGTGCTAAGATACTTATATGTTTAACAAAAGACATTGGAATGCACCTTCTCCTCGACTTAGCATAACTTGCATGTTCCCTCGCCATGTCTTTTGTTAGTCACATTAACCCATTGAGGACGGTTTGATTTTGCTACAACATGCATTTCCCATAGATGCTTGCCCAAGTATACTCGGGACTCGTCCTCAACGGGTTAATATCACAGAAACATGCAAGTTATGCTGAGTCGAGGGGAAGGTACATTCCAATGTCTTTTGTTAAACATATCAGTACTTTAGCAATGATTGACAGATGAGGTCACAACAGGAATATTGGTTTAGAGGGATTTTTGTGGGCATATCCAAGTAATCTGGAGAAAAATAGAAGAGAAACTAGTGAAAAATATATGGAATGTTTCTAGATATTTGTTTCACCGCAAAAGTGATGTTGAGGGTATCATAAATCAACACAAATCAACATGCATTTGAATTTCAGGGAACCTTTAAAGACTATACTTTTGTAAGGGATTGAAAGAAAGCTGGAGGGAAACTCACTTGAAATGTGATTTTAGAGGACCTAGTATCTTAGTCTAATGAAAAGTAGGCACTCCTGAGATTAAAGAGTATATTTTTTTCACATGAGCTTGGTAGGGATATGAGGCTCAGTGGATATGACTCTAGAGTCCAAAGCTTGAGGTTCCCAGGTGTATTTTATTGGCGGAAGCAATAGTTCCCCGAGGTAATTCGTTCAGTCCTTGCAAAACCTTTCAGAGAGGACTGAAGGTCATCAGACCAATCGTTGCTTGTTTCTAAATGTTTGTTTCTATTAAGCATTTGTTTCCTCAAGATTCTGGTACACTTATTTAAATCAAATATTCCAATCCCTTTGCTGGAGTGAATGGGAACACAGATAGTTGTGCAAGCCTAATCCTGAAAGTTTTGATCTCCCCCCACCAGAACTCAAACTTAGGATGATATCAGTGAATCATAATTTGAAATGACCAAGCATTCTCATGCTTCATTCCTCTACTTCATGGTCTCCACACAGATTCAAGACCTACCAAGCACCACTGCACCCCTGTTTACTGAGTTGTTGCAGCTGAATCTGCCAGAGGGTCTTCAGATGAAAGTTCAGAAGGTGAGTGCTATTAAAGATAAAGCCAGACATTCAACCACATGTGATGTTACATCCTGCGCAGATATGTGGAATCCGTCCCTCCATCCCTCTTATTGAGAAAATTATTTTAGTGAGCCCTGGTTATTACCCCATTATCTGAAATTGAGCCAACTGTGCATTGAAAAGAAAATAATTTTTGTGGACATTAAGTGACTGATTAAGACCCAATTAGTTCCTTTGCAATCTCTTACAAATGACAAGAGATTGAAGACTGTTACAGCACAATTTGAAAATAATGTCTCTTTGGCTATCAAAAAACAACCGTATTGGTCACCTGACTTTGTCTCTAGTGTAGTACTTGGCATATCTGCCATGGTATTGTATGGTAAGTGACCCAAGCTATGTTTTTGAATTTGAGTAAGTTTTGATTTTGATTGATGTGTTGACTTAGATGTATCTTAGACATTGTCAGTATAGACTTTGTTTGGAATTGTGATTTGTTTTGTTTTTCAAAAATGAGAAAGAAGTGGTATTGAGTATACAGAATGAATAATTCTAGTTATATTCATTTGAGCACAGGTCTAAGCTTGATCACATTCCTGTTCTAAAGCTACTTCTAGGATAATGTAACATGGGAAAAAGACACAGACTGGCAGCCTCCAGAAAAGTTATTAGCTTTAATATATTACGAGAAATTCCTCTAGAATATGTACCCTTTATGGGTTTGAAAAATGTTTTTCTTTAGATTTTGCAAAAATGAAAAAAAAAATGTCTTTGAAAGGACCTCAGAAGCAAGTTTGAGCTCAACCTCCCCCCCCCCAAAAAAAAGAAACAAAACAAAACAAATGAAATAACAGGCCGAGATTTAAGTGAAACAAGTTGCGTGACATTGATAACAAACATGAGACCTTTTGATCTCTCATGAATTTTTTTGTTTGTTTTATTTTTGTAATATATGTATACTGCATGTGCATGAGAATTTTACAGACTGCCAGACTTACTCCTGTGCAATAGCGCCACCTTGTGTCGTCAAGCATCCCCTTGTCATGCCTGTTGAACACACATCAATTTTTTTTCTCCCCAGTAGGGCCACTGTAAAAAGCTCTTTTGTGTTTATGCCACACTTGGTGTGAAATGAATTTCAATGTTGTTTTTGTTTTTTGTCCATTTGTGCCCTTAGGGGTATTATTTTATGTCACAACACTGTGTTGACAGAAACTGGGGTTATTACCCTCATATATGAAAGTGCTATGTAGTTAGACAATGTTGAGCTTCTAGTAGGAGATATGCAGTAATGAAATAAAAGGTGACTTATCTATGTCATATGCTACTTTCACATTTCACCCTTATCCTTACAGTGTAAAATGCATATGTGCAATAATTTCACCAGTCTTTACAAAGACAGGATATGATTAGGCCGCTTGCCTTTTTCATCTTGGGGTATATCTGGGAGTGACCAGTAAACTGAGTTGGAAGGTTTCATTTTAAAATGGTATTCTTTTGCATTAACTGTAGATAATCCTTGACAGAAGTTGCAAAGATTCTTGTTCTGATTATAAAACATGTCAGGGCAAATCAATGGCAGTTTGTGATGAAGGTTATTATCAGATGTTGAGATGAGATTCTGGATGAAGTCTGGAATGTCCTGGTGTATGTCATAACTTCATTAAATCAAGTCAAAATATTTTATGTGGTGTTCAGAGAGATATGCTAATCAATATTTTTTTTTTAATTCTATGACTTTCTGTTGAGAAATAGGATCTCTCAAATGTAAGGTTTATGTTACATTTGTGTGATGAATTTTACCCAATCTACTTGACTGTCGTAGATCTGTGGTACAGTGTCATATATTATTAAGTAAAGAAGAGGTGAAATCTATAAACTGTCAATTCTCCCAAGCGATGATGGATGCTCCTCTTTTTAAAGTGTTGTTCTATTTTTTTTTTGTATGGTTGTATATTTGGAGACTGTTATGATGATTTTTATGCCTGAGTGCATGACAAATGACTTGGATCTTTTTAAACTTGGCCAAATTGTAGCTGACTGCATAGAAACCTACCCTGCTCAATATGAAATTTGTACTAAAAGTTTCATACTTTTTTTTTTGGAGCCACATATGATCAACTGGCAAAGAAATCAACTTTAGTGCAGTATAATGTAATTTCCTCATCCATGATTTATAAAAGTATCCTCCTTCTGACATTTGATGAAATACTCACCCTGAATTACACACAGGGTACAGGGTTTCAATTTCCCCTCACAAATCAGCTACACATGTGAAGTAGTGCAAAATGACAGAATATGATAATATTGTTATGGCTTTTTATGGCCCATCTGTTTGAAGATAATTATCGTATATATTATATTTCTTTATAAGATTTTTTTTTGTGTGTGTGTGTGTGTCTTCCATAGCAGCATGTCATATGTTTTAGTGATTTTTTTTGTTGTTGTTGATGCAGCACACGCAAGAGCACTACAAGGAGCGTTTCATCAAAAAGGAAATTCCAGAATCTTTGCTGTGAGGACGTGGTGTGCATCACTAAATCTTAAGAGACTGTAAGTCACCACACCACCCATGATACGTGCACTGAAGGAGGCTGCGCTTGTGACTCAGCCGGCCAAGCCTTTGGAGATGGTGTCTGTATCGCAGCGGGTCGTCAGGCACCCAACGGAGTGTTGCCCGTCCAACATCTGTCGCTCGCATCTGCAAGGTCTTCAGGAGACAGATGTTGTTCTTCGGGAGCCTGCTTACTCCATTATGCTCAGAATTTCGCAGAAGAAGGGGGAGTTTCCTTTTTCATTTGATTTTTTTGTCAGTGCCCTGATTCGTATCAATATTCTTCTTGTTAGACAGCGGCAAGCGCGAGCACCATCGTGAGAATACGTTTCACGCCCAGTGGAGCTCGCCAATGCCACGTCACATGACACTTGATACGAGGGAGATGGTTTCGTATCAAATTACTGATCAAGCCATTGATGCTGAGCGTAGTGGTACAGATCCCCCCGATGAAGCTTCTTTTGTGCTGTATTCAAGTTTCCTGAGAGGTGGCCCCGCATATAAATGTAGATTTTGAACAATAAAGAGGGCATGTGTACAATATACTGTAGTGCAACATGCTTTCAGTTAAGAAGTGCAGTGATCTTCAAAGTACTCCCTCCAAATCTTAGATATTCATGCATATTTTGAAATTGCTCATCTATGTTTGAAAAACAAAAACAAAATATTTTGGTGATTGAAAGACTTAGAATGTTGTTACACCACTGTCACCTGCAGATATGAGTAGAAGTCGGTTTTGTGTCAGACTGATCAAGTGTGAAATTATGATGCCTCCTGCTGCTTTCTGCAGAAATATAAGAAAAGAAGGACATTTTCTCTGTAGTCCAGTCCATAACGTTTTTATCAATATAATCATAACGATGGTTATTATCATCGCCTTCATCTGTTGTGGCTCACCATGACAACCAGATGATAAAATTGTCTTGATTGTGTTTGATGTTGTTTTGGCTTGTAGAGTACTTGGTGAAATGTTTTGTATGTCAGTGAGTGATGTGTCCTTGTGAAGTGCACCTTGGATGATATGCTTACACAGTACATGTGCATATAAGTACATACACCCATACATACATATATATGTATATACATACATACAATGTACATACAACATATATACATACTTTAATAAGCACACACATTCTCTACATATAAACACATACATGTGTGCACACAAATGCTCGCAAATACATGTACACGCATACATATGTATGTAGGTCTGCATGCATACACACAAACATACGCATATACACATACACCCATACATACATATGTACATATAGAAATAGAATGTACGTACAACATATATACATACTTTCATAAGCACACACATACTCTATATATAAACACACACATACTCTACATATAAACACATACATATATACACACAAATGTTCGCAAATACACACATACATATGTATGTAGGTCTGCATACATACATACAAACAAACATATGTACTCATAATTTTACACCATGTACATTCATGTAGACCCTACTGTGTGTATGCAAGTGGGAAAGCCTTTAAAATCTGCCTGGTTTGCAACATACAGACTTGTATTCACTGTTATTTTCTGATATGATTGTGTGTGTGTGTGTGTGTATGTGTGAGGATGTGTGTGTGTGTATGTGCGTGTGTATGTGCGCACGTGCACGCACGTGTGAGTGGCTGTTCTTGAGACAGAAAATATGCACGCTTCATCAGGGACAAAGTTATTCAGATGGATGTTATCATCAATCTGATCAAACATACTGAGAAGAGGGGATGTTGAATGGGGACTCGAGTGTCTGTCTTCAAAAAAAAAAGAGAAAGAGAGAAAAAAGGAAAAACCCAGGAAACAAGAGAATGTGATAATGTGCAGATTTTTAGTAACGAGAGCATAAATCCGGCAACGTTCCTGCCGAGATAATCTTAAGGCTTTTAACCTAACAGGAGAAGGAAGAGTGGGGAATGAATCACGGGGTTTCAGAAACGGGAAATGAAATGGAAGAGAGATAGAGGGAGACAGACTGACAGAGAGACAGACAGGAAGAGGAAGGCTTACTGTAAAATGCGTTCGCTGCACTTTTCGAATTCTGTGTTCTCTATATAGGAGGAGGAATATACACGATGTACATAGAATAGTCCACGTGACTCGGCTACTATGTATAGTCATTCAGTTTACATGGGAAATAAAGTTACAAACAACAACAACAACAACAACAACAACAACATCAACCACAAAAACAACAACAGCAACAACAACAACAGAGAACGTCGTGGGTCTCTGGATGAAGACCAAAAGTAGCCCGATTTGGATTGTGGATGTGCATTCAACACTAAACATGTAAATTACTTTGCTTTCAAACATCGCAGCTTTGCTCTGGAAAACTCTCTATAGACGTGTTGAAACCCGCAAATAATGAAATAAATTTATACGTCACAATAAAGAAAAGCAAGCAACAATAAACATACAAACTCT
The DNA here is from genome assembly GCF_040938485.1 of Diadema antillarum. Classification (NCBI taxonomy): domain Eukaryota; kingdom Metazoa; phylum Echinodermata; class Echinoidea; order Diadematoida; family Diadematidae; genus Diadema; species Diadema antillarum. Next base: position 611,965 of record NW_027271619.1, read on the forward strand.
TCAGGGGAGAAATTGCAAATCTCCTTTGTTTGGGGAATGGGTGTATTTACACGTTTGTTTTGTTTTGTTTTGTTTTGTTGTTGTTGTTTTGGTTTTTTTTTTTTTTTTTTTTTGGGGGGGGGGGGGGGGGGGGAGTGGACTCTCCCATATTCACACACCCAGATATCTGTATAGCGAAGCCTCCTAGACTTGCCCTTTGTTTGGCCTGGGCGTATACCTTACGAACGAGACATACCTTGTGAGAGTTGTATTGTGACTGAGAGGATGCGGTAAAGGCACCTACCAGTTACCTCTTCCATGGCGAAAAAAAAAAACCCGAATGAATATCATCTCTCGTCCCTCATTTAGTGGGGTGTACCGTGATGAATGAGATGACGAAAGGGAGATGACCCGAAACAGCAACAACACCAACAATTAACAACAACAACAACAAATTACGAAATAATAGTAAAGCGGAAAGAAGGTAAAATCGAAAAGAGGGATAGATTGACAGAGAGACCGGGAGATAGATCGAGGCATGTATACAGAGAATGCTGGATAAAGAAACGTGATGAGTAAATGAATGGACGCATTGTTTAGATGGCTGTATTAAATTGAAAGAAAGAGATATATCCTAGCATTCAAACATGGAAGGAGAGAAGATTAAGATATAATATCATAAACGAAGAAGCTAATAGAAAACTATAGAGAGAATGTGTTTGTGTGTGTGTATGTGTGTGTTTGACAAGAGACAACGGGAGAATGAGTTAGGTTAAGAGAGGTATAATTTATATGAAAGCGGCAACTTGGCCGAGGGCCTCTTGGACAATATGATAACAAAGCCAAATGGCGAGATGATCTTGAAGAAATGCTAATTATTCACCAAAAGGAAACACACGCGCACAAAATAAACCTACACACATACACACAATAGTTGAAACGAGTATTTCGTGACTATGAAAGGATTATAAACCCTTACCTCCGGGCGATGTCATTTTATTCTTCATTCCGAGCCATCAATATTCACCACCGAATGATTGCAAACAACGTGAGTGAGAACACTAAAGGACAAGAAAAAAGAATAATAATAATGTTCTTTCTCTGAGCCACGGTGTGAGTTGTCTTTTTCTTCCTACATTGCGTTTTGATCTTACGGGAAAAAAAAAAACCTTCAAAAAGCCTGCAGCAATATCAAAGCCAGCGTTGTTTTGGGGCGTAATGTAAGCAGAACGACACAAACAAAAACTGCTTAAAGAAAAAAGTATACGCTGGTAAGAGCTTACCAACATTTTTCTGTGAAGTCAGTTTTCGTTTGAAATAAAATGATACATTCCACCGGTCATACTTAGCGATTTTTTAAATACATTTATTTATTCATTTATTTATCTATTGTTTTTTTTTTTTTGCGTAAAAGATTCGGCTATCAAACTCCATTGGCGACATAATTATAGAGCACTGTCAATGCGATGCGATTATTTAAGATGGCTAACATTGGAAAGCACATTATTCAATGTCGATTTCATGCTGTCAAATCAATGTAAGTTTAGATTAGAGCGTTATGGCATAGTGGATAAGACCCCCGACTCCCGAACAGAGGACCCGAGTTCGATTCCAGCCCAGTGTTTACGTCCTTGGACAAAATGTTTTTACCCACAATGTTCCTTCTCGACTCGGGTGTATAAATGGGTACCTGGCAACGCTGGGGTGATAATAAAGGCAGGGTCCTCTGGTAGAGCAGTGCCAACACTGAAGAGGCTACCCGAGTGAATAAATAACACCTTATTATTAACTTCACGAAACATGTGTACAGCCATATTGAAAGTATACTTTGATAGCCCACCCCTCCAATCTAAGGTTTGAGGACTATTGTGATATGACGAAGTTTAGTCAAAATGACCCCCCATTTCCTGCCTTTTCACTGAAGGAACAGCAAGAGATGGAACTATTCCGTTATTTTTTTTTAATATCATTTCATCTAATGTAAAGCGACGATCTAAGCATGGTCATGTATCTTACAGTTGCCTCTGGACTGTAACCAGTGGAGTTAATTTCACGTAATGACCACAAATCAAATAATGCGATATTTCTCTTTCTGCGAGTCAGATGCCATTACTGTATATACGCTGCAATCATGGAGCTACGGCTTCAAATGAACTACATGTATTTTTAAACGTTATATTTCACCAGGATCGAGCTATAACACATTCCACATCGAAAAAGAGACAATGAGAGAGGACCATTAGACATTCCAAGTACAAGTTTTATGGAAAGCATGTGGTCGATGGGAGCTTGTATGAGGGGACTCTTACCAGCTATACCAGCCAGCTGCTACTACTTTAACATAAGATTCATATTTTCAGCAGCAAACTAAATTGCTCGATATTTTGGCAGAGTCAATTTGCATATCGAAGAAGATGAAAACAGCCTAAAAAAAAAAAAAAAAAAAAATATATATATATATATATGTATATAATATATATATGTATATATATATATATATAATATATACATATATATATGTATATGTATACATATATATATGTATATATATAATATATACATATATATATGTATATATATATATATATGTATACATATATATATTATATACATATATATATATATTTTTTTTTTTTAGGCTGTTTTCATCTTCTTCGATATGCAAATTGACTCTGCCAAAATATCGAGCAATTTAGTTTGCTGCTGAAAATATGAATCTTATGTTAAAGTATATATATATATATATGTATATATATATATATATATATATATATATATATATATATATATACATACATATTTGCTAGACACAGCAGCATACCCCAGACGTGATAGTCGTATTGTTATTGTTTGTTTGCTTGGCACCTTCCACAGTTTTTACTGTATGATAACGCCTACCCCCACAGCGCCAACCACCGTGACACCACTAGGTAAAATGCCACGTGAATTTCCCCTGTCTGATAACTGCGGTTACCGTTTGCAAGTCTATTCCTCTTTTTCACCTTTTATACCGATGGATGGAAAATGCTCATCTGCGAATTATGCATACTTATTAAGGCTAAAGCATGCGCTTGCATTGGCGTATGCCTGGTGATTCGATGACCATTCCGAATGCGCGTCAAACAGACTCGGATCAAATTCAATTGCCGCTTTACAAGCATAAAGTCTTTGTATTGCAGAGGCAGAGTTCTCAGCTATACGATTTTCATTGTTTATTCATCAGACAAATTTTTCTTCCGCGATGATAGGAGTCAAGGAGATGGAGGACAGATCGTCTTGCATGGCTCCATCGTGTTCGCAGCAGGAGAGTCCTTCAATACCGCCAGTCCACATCCGGTGCAGTTTCAGCGGTGATCATGTACAATATGCGAACTCAGTGGACAAAGGAATGGGGGGGGGGGGGGGGAGGGCGGGAAGGCAGATCCAGACGCATCAAAATGAATAGTCAATCAATATGCTATAAAACAAGTTTGTTTGTTTGTTTATTTTATTTATTCACGGTTAAAAACACATACAGAGTGTGCCCGCATTCAGCTAATAGCTGTTTTTCAGCGAGGCCGTGATATACATTAAAACAATAGATAAAAACAATGAAATACAATTAAACAAAACATAAACAAGATTGAACACATTTACAGTATTGAAAGGAAGAAAAATACAAGGAAAAAAAAACCAAGAAAAAGAAACCGTAGTAACCATGTAGTGACATAAGAGGACATAGGTTAATATTCAATATCTACATGATGAAAGAAGAGAGCCGATATTTTCAATTTTACAGATCTTTTTACCAAAAAATTTCAAATCTGTTATAAGTCTGAGATTGTTGGGCAATGTATTAAAAAGCTTTGATGCATGATATAATGGGCTAAGTTGAAGAAAATTTGTGTGAGGTCTTGGAAGAGCAATTTGTGAGTTAGCATGACGAAGGGCATAGCCAACATCACTATTGAATTCGATCAATGAAGATAAAACAGGTGGGCCGAGATTATGAAGTAAGTTAAACAGATTAACCAAAGCCTGTTTGACCCAGTATTCTTTCAGCTGATCAATCTTGAGGGTTTCAAAGAGAGCTTCAGTGTGAAATCTACTATTCACTCCAAGTACAGATCTTAAACATCTATTTTGTAAAGTAATGAACGCATATAGTGCATGCCTCAAGATTACAAGAAGGGAGGAGAAATGAGAGTTGATGTTTTCTTGCCGTCGATGCAATCATCTTCATCATTATTTCTTTTGTTTGACAAAATCATGCATATTGCGTATAAAGGACTGCATTTATGATAATATAACTGCTCTTTCAGCATTCAGCAAAGGCCCACGCGTCTATTTCGGGGCTCCTTTTCATCAGGTCGTTCCAAGAGAACGCAATGATCTGCAATGCCTTCGTTTCAATAGCTTTTGCGAATAAGAGTACCTGTGGAATGTCTAAATCGGTCCAGCTATCTAAATTAGTCTGCAGAAAAGGACTTTCAATAATCAGCCACACAAACGTATTTTTTTTTCTTTAAAGTTACCAAAAAGGAGCTTTGAAAGGGTTCTGTGTATACACCTGCAGATAACGTGCCCATATGTATGAGCAAGTGAAGGTACTTCAACGATTATGTAGGCGTACCCATCTTTTCATATATTTTTTTTTCTTTTCCCAACGCTCTCGTGAAGAAAATAGTAATCGTAAAAGCTTATAGTACAGTTGCTTTTTATAGACCGGAAAAAACTGCCCAGGAGACATTCTGATATAATATCACGCATTCACCTTCTGTTGTAGACTCCCCCATACCTGGTTTATTAAAGTGAACCCACTGCCAACACACCCACACATACTTTAGAGGTCTAATACCAAAGATATGACCGAAAAGAAATGTATATACATATATATATATATATATATATATATATATATATATATATATATATATATATATATAAGTATATATATTATGCCATGTTTGCATGTGCTAACATTAGAAACACATTATGAATATAGTGTGATGGATACAACACTAATTTTCAACATGTATCAAAAGTGTTAATGTCATACCGTTTAGGGCCTGCCCGATGCGTAACAGTTACTGCACCACAGGCATACAGAATCAACATCGATATTACCAGATTTTTTTAAAAAAAGCTGCTCAGTGATGAAATGAATATAGGTACATTACCACAGTGCTTTAGGAAATAAATGAATATAATTATATATATGTATATATATATATATATATATATATATATATATATATATATATATATATATATATATTACGTAAGTAGAGTCTGAACTGCAATATGGCTGACAGTGCTCAACTATATAGAAGCTCATGCTGACGAGGCTTCGGCCGACACAGACTGTCCAGCTAACTCATTAATAAAGCAACGCCTTCCATCCTACTATATATACGATTGAATTACAAACACCATTCATTCATTTATCTTTATTGGTCTATATCAGACATAGAAATTTGGTTTCCATTGACATTGCGTTGTACCAAAATAATCACAATACAAACAGAATTATCCACAATCACAATAATGTCAATGACACCGGCACCATGAATACAAATAACACCCTCATACAAATCTGTTACACAATATACATAATACAATATATCAGTTCATTACAAAGCTATATAACCCAAGCTATTTTAACTCTTCCTAGACCACAAAATTTCAAATTTACAAAATGATGATTCCCATAGATCTCTGACATGTAGTAATCTGTGCACTTTTTTTTTCTTACAGACCTTAATTAACGAATATTGAAAAGAGGATGCACACAGTACTGCGCATGTGTATGGGAAAATACGATGGTTCCATTGTTAAGCGTCAGCGTCATACGGTCCGTCTGCAAGATCGCATGTCAATGTCTATGTGGCTATTTCATTTTGTCCGTTGAGTCAGACAAGGATTTTAAGGTGAAGGAAAACTCATAAGCAATTATACCAAATAACACTATAGAGTGCGCATTTGAGGCGACGGGGGTGGGGCGGGGGTGAATAATGAAGCATTGCTTTCGGAAATAGGGTCTATGGCATGCAAATCGTCCCAACACCTAGGTTTTGTAATGATTAACATTTGAGTTCAGTAATAGCTGACAGGTCGATAATGAGGGGCAACTGGTTGTGCAATTAGAGGCGCCAGCATATTTCAACATATTCTCGCTCAGAATAAACGCCATTTAGTCCCACGTGGATAGGGCTACGGATGCAAAAGCTATTTAATTTACTCATGATGCCGCCTCTGCCGCCTCTATCAAAATGCGGCAAAGTATGACGACACAATAGAAAGACAGAATTTAGCAATCTACCTGACGTGAGCGTTATGTTTAACCTGAAACAAAATCATTTCGCATAAAGGCCAATTTTATACTTTATTTAGTCTCATCTTTTAAAACGCACAGGAGCACGCACATATCCAAGGAACATGTAGGCACATTATGATTTTGTTATTCAGATGTATTGATCACGCACATTATACACACACCCTTAAGCTGTATTTTTACGGTCTAAAATGTTAGTGGCCAGTTACCTTTCGAATCGTTTAATTCAAATGAAACACAAAATCAATTTAAAAAAAAAGGATGGTATATCTACAGAAAATAAAAAGGTTTTAGCGGAGTATCGATACATTGTATCAAGAATTTATTGAATAGGCAAGATCATTATGACAATGTAAAAAGTACGAAAGAATCCACAGGGAAAGAGGGCAGCTTTTTTTTTTTTTTTTTTTTTTTTTTTTGGTGGTTGCGCGCGCCCGGTGGCTGCCCGCCAGCAGAGCTCTTAATTCTTCGCTTATTTCTCCTGTTGTAAGTTTTTCATTGAGTGTGTATTGTATTCTATCTTTGAATGTTTGTCTTCAAGCACTTGCTGGACAAATTGTAGTGATTTTTGTACTGTTTTTGCGCATTTACAGTGGATTGATTTTTCTGTACAGCTACAGTGTATACAGTGCAGACAACCACAGCCATTTTATACTTGCTATAGCATAGGCTTCACTGCACTTGATTCTGTGTGGTTCACTCTCACTGACACAATGTTACCATTGGCATTGCATTCTTTTGTATTTGTTGCCCTTCTTTTGTGTAATAGCACTCAGCTATCACAGACCTATTGTCGTATGTGTGCTACCCAGCCTGGTATGTTCCATGGCTCTGCTTCTGTACAACCAAAGGGCAAGTACATTGGGAGCCCCATACTGTACTATTCCAATACTGTATCAACTTATCGTGTAAAGTTACTTATATGTGGGGACATTAACCCGAATGCAGGCCCTTCTGAAGATGTGTCTGATTCTATAACTTTTGGCACACGCAATTCTAGGGTTCGATATTCTAGTGAGCTTCTTCACTCATACAACTGTGGCAGTAAATCCCCAAAATGGCGTGAAGAAAACAAGGAAGTATGGAGGAGTATTCTGTCCCTGGGTATCGGTCGGAGGTCGAAGACACATCGAGGGAAAAGAGGAGGTTATGACAAATTTAGTGACCATCTTAGATTCTGTACAATCAATGCCCGCTCCCTTTGTAATAAGTCAACAATTTTTCAAGATTTTGTCGTTGATAACAAGTTTGATGTAGTTGCAGTGACTGAGACTTGGCTGACTCCATTAGATGATGCAGCCATCACAGATCTCACTCCACCCGGTTTTGTATTTCTGCACCAGCCCAGAGCCTCCAGGCGTGGTGGACTCCGGAGGTGTTGGGTTCTTGTACAGGGACAATCTCTCTGTAGTTCTCAATCCATCAGATCACCATCTAAGTTTCGAATCTATGTCAGCCGTGGTCTCTAACAACACTACTAGTCTTGAGATTGTAGTTATGTACAGACCACCAGGATATCGTTCTTTTTCATTTTTTATTGACGAGTTCTCGGATTTGTTAGATGAAAAGTTGTATAAGTTATCTTCTCTCGTAATCACAGGAGATCTTAATATACACTTAGATAAGCTCTCATCCCAGTACACGCAGAAGTTCAACGACCTCGTCGATGGCCATGGACTCCGCCAGTTGGTGACTACACCTACACATGATCATGGCCATATTCTCGACGTCATCTTGATACGGCAATCTGACAGACTGCTATTTTCTAACACACGAGTTATTCCCGGCATCTCCGACCATTCCGCCGTAACCTGCTTGTTTCGTTTTAACAAGCCAGAGAGGAATGATGCTACGTTCTCATCTCGCAACATAAAAGGCATCAACAGGACTGATTTCGCCAACGACGTGTCTGACAGTAACATTTTGTCCTTGTCAACAGCTGACGTTGATGATGCTGTGAACCGCTACAATTCTGAACTTAGCAGGTTATTGGACATTCACGCACCAGCCAAGACTCGGAAAGTGAAGTCTCATCAGTACAGTCCCTGGTATGACTCTGGTATCTCTGAAGCAAAGAAAAAGCGGCGGCGACTTGAGAGGAGATGGCGCAACAATGGAAAGCTGCAGACAGACAGAAAGTTGTTCAGTGATCAGAGAGACCGAGTAAACTACCTTGTGTCCAGAGCCAAACGCATCTATCACACCAGACTCATCGAAAACTGCGGAGATGATCATAAGAAGCTTTTCAACGTCGCCAATCGACTTTTGAACCGCAAACAGTCATCTCCATTGCCTAAACATGTCGATGGCTGTGCCATGGCTGAAACCTTTAGTCAGTTTTTTCATTCGAAAGTTGAAAAAATCCGAGATAATTTCTATTGTAATGTTGTACTACCTGAATCTGAACCTGTTACCTCTTCCACACTGGAAACCTTCCAACATACAACTATTGATGAAATACTTCTTCTTCTTCGTAAATTGCCTCCTAAATCCTGTCCATTGGATCCGGTTCCAACCATTCTCTTAAAGGACTGCGCATCCACGTTTGCCCCGATTATTTCTCAAATTGTTAACCTCAGTATCGAGCAAGCTACCGTACCCTTATCTTTAAAGAAAGGTCTGATCCGTCCTTTGCTGAAAAAACCTTCACTGGATAAGGAATCACTGACAAGTTATCGTCCTGTATGCAATCTTTCATTTTTGTTCAAGATTTTAGAGAGAGTTGTGTTTTCGAGACTCTCAGACTATATGCTGGAACATGGTCTATTCGATCCTTTACAGTCGGCTTATCGCCCTCACCATAGTGTGGAGACCCTTTTGATAAATGTTTCTAGTTATATTTTAAGGGAAATGGATTCCGGATCCGTCACAGCAATGGTTTTGTTGGATCTGTCTTCGGCCTTCGACACTGTAGATCACAGAATTCTTGTCAATACACTTACAAGTTTGGGTATCCAGGGACAAGCTCTCGAATGGTTTAAATCATACCTATCACACCATTCACAGTCTGTTCTTTTGAATGGTGTCACATCGTCTTCAAAGCCATTAGGCTGTGGTGTACCTCAAGGCTCTGTTGGCGGGCCCACCCTTTTTTCTATCTATTTGATCGGTCTGCGGAAAATATTTCAAAGGCATTCTGTTCGGTATCATTTATATGCAGACGACATACAAGTTTTTGTATCTTTTCCACCACATCAAATCCAAGCATCTCATGCACTGCGCTGTCTAGAAAATTGCATCATTGATATTGATGCTTGGATGAGGTCTAACTCATTGTTTCTAAACCACAGCAAGTGTGAATTTATCCTTTTTGGTTCTAAATCTCATTTGAATAAGTTGGATATTAATTGTATTTCGATTGTAGGTAATGATATTCCTTTGTCAAAGTCATGTCGCAATCTGGGTGTTATGTTTGACTCTCACATGGCTATGTCTGATCAAATCACCAACATTTCCAAATCAGTCCGTTATCAATTGCGCAATATTGGTTTTATTCGCAAGTATTTGACTCGCTCTGCCACGGAAAAACTTGTTCATGCACTTATTTCTTCACGCCTTGATTTCGGTAATGGTTTGTTTTTCAATCTACCAAACTCGCAAATTGCCCAATTACAAAAGCTACAAAATGCCGCTGCACGTATTGTTTCTTTGTCAAGTAAACGCAGTCATATCACACCTATCCTGAAGAGTCTTCATTGGTTGCCTGTCCAGGAGCGTATTCGGTTTAAGATACTTCTTCTGGTTTATCACGTTATTGAGGGAACAGCTCCTGATTACAATGTTTGTTTGTTTCGTCAATACCAACCTTCACGAACTCTTCGATCCTCAACTTCAGGTCTCTTACATATTCCGTTTTCTAGGAAATCTTGGGGGGGGGGGGGGGAACGAGCTTTCGCTCACGCTGGACCAACACTGTGGAATTCACTTCCTCGTGAGCTGAAAGACTCAAGCTCTATAACATCTTTCAGGAGTAATTTAAAATCCTATTTGTTTAGCAGTGCATTTTGAAGACCAGTGTCTTTTGAAGACAGACTTTCATGTCTTTTTTTTTCTGCTTCTTTATCTTCTTCTATTACGGTGATGTACTTGTATCTTCAGTCTGTTTGCTTTGATGTACAATTGTAAAGCGCCTTGAGCATTTAATCAAAGTGGAGAACGGCGCTATAGAAATTGTATGTATTATTATATTATTAATCAACATAGCCCTAAAGGAGAAAATGCGTTTAGTTTTGATGGTATTATATAGAAGTGCAATCAAGAGGAATATAAAAAAGAGCAGAAATGAATGGAAGAATAAGTAGGAGGAATAAAAGTCAATACTCGGGAACAACTCTGTGGAAAGTTTTGTCAGTCATTTTAAAAAGATGGACGACTAACAATGAATGACTAAGACAGACCCCATAACACTAATAATGATGATTAAAAAAATAAAGATGACGGCATTGCGAAAATGACACCGGTATTTCAACAAAGAAGAATACACCACATTTAGCCATTGACCAAAATGTAACCCGGAATTGCGTACGACGTACTATTCATCAAATTTTATTTTGGGGGAAGATCGACTCCATTCGATAAAAAATAAACCAGCATGTCATAACAAGTGTACAGCGACGGCAAAATTATGGTGTGCGATGTTAGCAGATATTTTTAGACCCCTATCATTCGAGAAAACATTCTTATTAAACCGCAAATACATGAATTGATATTCCGAAAACCCCTTCGTTTTAGAACCCCCGGATGTATTGAACAGTGCATGGCACATGCTTCCGCTTTCATAAGCTTACAAACTGTGGCGGATGTTGTGCTTCCATGATAGGATTATTGTGAGCTTAAGTCTTCCCTGCGGATTGCATCCGCCGCCACTATAAGAATGCGCTGATGGAACGATTCCGCAAATCAAGAAACTTTAACCGCTCTCATGGTTTACGTGGCCTTTGGTCGCATTTTTTTTTTAAAACAGGGACAAGAGTTTCCCGAGAAGCCAGCCTAAGAGTTCGTCTCAGCAAGGACTTAAACCTGATGGTGACTGCGGATAAAATATGAGTGCAACCGCAACTTTAAGATTTCATTGAGTAGCATCCAATATAAATAGATATCACATTAGCGTTGACGGATAGTTAACAACCACAGGAGCTTCTAACGGTAATAAATTCCTCAATAATCCGGTGAAATGCCTTTTTAATCTATTTAAATCTATCTATCTATCTATCTATCTATCTATCTATCTATCTATCTATCTATCTATAAAGTCGTAGAGCCAATGGCATCAAATCGCAATCCGTGAGTTTTCTCCATCAAAAAGTCACCATGATGCCGACGATGGGAGCATGTGAGCTTGGCTCTTCTATCTCTTTGAAATATACGCTATATCCAACTTGGGGAGGGGGATTGAGAGGTCTTTAACCCCCGGAAGATGCTGAGAGGCAGAAATACTTTATGGCCCGACTTTTCAACGTAGTCCCTTTGTGAGTCCACACACTTCCATCGCTGGTGACGGAGTGCCTCGCACGCTGTAGAAGTCCTTTGTTTGGTCCTCCAACAGCTAGGGGTCGGCGACATCATTTACCTCCTCATCGGTGGTGTATAGCGTTATCCAGTCAAATCCTCGGTTTTTTGGTTGTCGTCTTTTTTTTTTTTTTTTTTCTTTTTTGTAGATGTGGGAAAACGTGGAAATCCGACAGGGCTAGGCTTGCATTGTGAATATGGTGGATGCGGAAGAAGTTGGAAGTCACAGTCGAGAATGGTTGCCATCACAACCACAGATGAATGCACTGGAGCTTTGTCCTGGTGAATCAAGGCCCCCGTGTGATCATTCTGAGCATTTCCCCCTTTTTTTCTCTCGCGTAGGAGCTTCAGTAGGTCAGAATGATATATCGTCTATTTAGAACAGCTCTTCTGGAGGCAGTCCACTGTGCTATGACTAAGAAATTTTTTGGGTAGGGTTAAGATTTGTGAAAGATTTCATGGACCAAATTTGGTTTTCATATCTTAATGCTTTCCATGTTAGGCTCAAAACCTTATATTCTCTCCTCGTATATAGTAAAGCACTATATTACATAATGTTACTTCAAATGATGTGTTCAGCAGCAGAAATAGGGTGTTGGAATAGATTTAAGCGAATGAATGCTCTCACCTGAAATGCTAACAAATTTAGCAAAGGAATACTCTTGGCTGAAATGCCCTGGCTAATAAAAGTCTCTTTGCAAGTTGTCAAAAGTCGATCGTGAAACGGGGCTCAAGGGATTGGAAAGAAGTCACAATGATAGGGAGATTATCTGTCACATATGATTTACAAACGGGAACAACATTTTTTTAATCGGTGATATTTAGTTGTTTTTGTCCTGTGAGAGAAAAGGATTCGAAAATGTCTGAAAAGTGCAGATCACCCATTAACTATCTTCTATATAACTTTCCCATCATATATGAATTTAGGTCAGAATGATAAGAAAGGTAGGAAAGATTTTTTTTTCCCTTTTCAAAGCAACGATCAGAGTGAATATGAACTCATCTTTACTCTGGGGAGCGGCTATACGTTCATATATATATATATATATATATATATATATATATATATATATATGTACCAAAACGAACGAAACAGAGCAAATCTAGTGCCAAGGTTGCAATAACTTGTCGTATTTGAGAAAGAGCAGGTAAGCGCGTGTTTTTCCTCGTTGATATCACTCAAAGCGGCCTCATTTAACCCTAAGAGCTCATAGGGCTGTACGTAAATCTCCTCCTCTCCGAATTTCTGCGCAAAAATAGATTTCTCCACGACTCCACAATACAAGTTCTCCACATAGATTTGTACCGTTACTTTCCTTTCAAATCGCCCGTTAGCGTGATCAAATAACTTGCTTTTTCCGTTTCCATGAATACTTCAAGGACAAAAAGTGTTTGTTGGTGTTGAGCTTCGCTTATATCAATATTTCGTGGGCCTATTCTGACGTCACTGTTATAGCAATGGTCGCTCTTGCTTAGTGTAGAATGGATGTTTTCTGGTATACTTCAAAGAGACTAACGTATATTTATTGCATTGGATGAGGGAGGGGGTATAAGCGTATAAGCGTAAATGATCTAATTCAAGATGTATGAATCCTTTGACTTTTTTTCCTCCTCAGAAGTAACGTTGCTGATTATCTGAAGAAACTGTAAATTCTATAAAGCAGTCTAATCTTGTGATCGTGGTATGATTCTAACACAATACAGTTTATCTCTTGGTCTTTTTTTTCCCAAAAAACTATACAATTTTTGTTGAGATTAAACTAGTTAAAATATCAAATGCAAATCCCTCCATACAAGGTATGAGCCACATTTTGTATGTGGACGTCATCCCACGAGATCGACACTCACGGGTCATACAGCCCACGAGCTTGACAATGGTCAGAAAAGGTACATCAGCTCGACATTAGGTAAATGAGGCCCATGAGACGGACTACGCTAATAGGGCCCAACAGCTCTACACTATAGGCAAATAAGGCCCACGAGACAGACACATTAAATTACTGGATAGTATAGGTTTGATTGAGATGGGGCTTAAGGTTTTAACCTGTTTTGTGAAATAATGGGAAACCATTTATTAAATTTGAAAGAGCATACAGTTCTAAATGGAATCAGAAGTTTCCTTGATGAAAATCGGCTTAGAAATGGAGGAGAAAATAAGACGACACAGTAATCCTAATAAAAGGCGATAGGGGCACTTTATTTTTTGATATCTCAGGTACTTTGAAACCGATTTTCATCAAATAAACTTTGAATTCCTCTTAGAATCGTACGCTCTTTGATATTTCATAAGTGGTTTATTTGATAAACAAATAGGTTCAAAACCAAATTTCATCAGACAAACTTTCTTTTATTTTAGAATGGTATGCTTTTTCATATTTCATATAGTTTCTCGTTATCTCACGAAAAATGAAAATCTGAAGCCCCAACTAAACCAAAGCTATACCACCCTTTTATTAATTATTTGTGATTATTTTATAATTAAAGCCCAGTGATGTATAATGTTGGTCTCGTGGGTCTTTTCTTTTGACTTTGTGTTGAGCTGGTGGACGGTATAGCTCTAGCCTATTTTGCTTGATGTCGGGTTCATGGACCTTGTTCACTTAGTGTCTAGCTTGTAGGCTATATGACTCGTAGGCTGCACAACATGTGGGCGGTATAACTCGGCGGCTGTACTACTCGTCGATGTCGAACTCTTGGGGTGCACTCCTTCAGTGCAGCACAATCCTATATCCCAGCCAGAGTTCCGGGTCTTCGGTACAGCACACCATGGTTCTGCACATATTACATTGCTCATGTATACCGTGGCATGTAACTCTCTGTCGTTTCGTTCCAAGTGTAAGATACATGAATGTATGATATATGGTCAGTTTGATGGTGTGTGTATTTCTCTCTGAGCAAGTACATAAGTATCTGTGTTTGTGTGTACACTCATACACAAATAATGATGAGTGTCATGTGACCTATCCAACTATTAAAAGAAGACAAATAACCACTTATAGCGCATTGTCTAATAACTTCAGGGATGTTAATCTTGCACAATTATAGCCATAATTGAATTAGAGCGAATGCACTTAAAATGCGCTGCTAATGTTATACTCTTGTAGAGTCATACTCACTTCTTGAAAGCATTCATTTTACAAAGGTCATTAGGCCTAATTCTTCCACCAGCAAATGTACCTCCGTGTTTGCGTGCTCTTAAAGGGAACGCAAACCCAAAGAGCAATGTTGATTGAGTGAAAGCAGCAACATTGGTAGAACACATCAGTGAAAGTTTGAGGAAAATCGGACAATCGATGCAAAAGTTATGAATTTTTAAAGTTTTGGTGTTGGAACCGCTGGATGAGGAGACTACTGGAGGTTATGACGTATGAGTAGACAACAATGCAAAGAAAATATAAAGGAAATTCAACCAAAAAAAATCCCTTTTCTAGCATTATGAAAGAGCACTTGACTAACCGCTTTCAGAAAGCAGGGGGATAACTGCTACCCATAACTTATGTCAGTATCAAGTTGATGGAATTTGTAATTTTCATGAAAAATGAATTTTTTTGTGGAATTTTCTTTATATTCTCTTTATATTGTTGTCCACTCATGCGTCATAACCTCTAGTAGTCTCCTCATCCAGCGGTTCAAACACCAAAACTTTAAAAATTCATTACTTTGGCATCGATCGTCCGATCTTCTTCAAACTTTCACTGATGTGTATAATGTTGCTGCTTTCACTCAGTCCACATTGCTCTTTGGGTTTGCGTTCCCTTTAGTGATGATCTTGCAAATTTCGAGCTGACAAAATGACCAAGAGAGGTATACTAACAGACTAAACTGTCCATATGATAGCTTTAATCTCAGTCTCACAAACATACACATTGAAAAATAATCTCAAAGTGGGGAAAGCCATAACAACCATCCCTGTGCTTGAAGGAGGTAGGCCCTATTTAGTTAAAGTTGCTGATTTTATTCAATCATTTTTATTTCAAATTGAGATTAAGGGTTTTTAATTCATTTCATTTCAAATCTTTTCCAAATATTACAAATTCTTTCAAATCCAATAAATAAAAAAAATCAGTAAAATTCAAAATATATGACAATATACATTTGAAAGTTGAAAAGAAAATAAGAGAGTGCATCACCGGTATTAAAATATCTGAACAAAATCATGTTTTTTTGAAAAAATTGTAAAGATAAAGCCCACTCAATCAATTAAGATTTTTGAGATTGAGGTTTTTTAGATCATACAGTAGAGCACAAGTGCGCGTCATGAGCAAAATGAGTTGCAGATCTCTTGATTTTATCTATACAGTAAACGACTCCTGGAGGTTCCCGGAGGTTACCCTGAAAGGTCAGAAGTCATTCATCACTTTATTATCACTTGTTTTCACCCCCTTTTTTCGTTCCTACCACGAATGTTGTGGCACTGTGTGGTTAAAATTCTTGATTTTAAAACGTAAGTCCCGAGTTCGAGCCATGCCAAGTGCCTACGTCCTTGGACAAGATTTTTTTTTTTTTTTTTTTTTTTTTGCCCAAGATACCTCTCTGTACCAAGCCGGGAAAATGGATACATTGCAATGTTGGGGAAACAATAATCGCATGACGCTCTGGAAGAACAGTGCAATTTTAAAAACCGAATAGGCGGGCCCACCTCACGTGCTCGACGCCCACGAGTTATGCAGCTCACGAGTCATACAGCCCACGAGTCATAAAGCCCTCGAGTTATACAGCTCACGAGTCATACAGCCCACGAGTCATAAAGCCCTCGAGTTATATGGCTCACGAATTATACAGCCCATGGCTTAGACGCTGTAAGTGAACAAGGCCCACGAGCTCGACATCAACCAAAATGGGCACAGGAGCTACTAGACAAAAGAATGCCTGTAGCTAGTGTTTAGCTCATGGCCCTGGTTTATTTAGAGTCAAGCCAGTGGACCTGTAACAATTACTCACCAGCTCAAGGACTGGATGACTAGTGGGTGTATGACTCATAGGCCTAGACCATTTTTAATTTCAATGTCTCGCTCGTGAGCCACATGACTCGTGGGTGTCGAGCTCGTGGGATGACCCTAAGTATACCATGTAGAAAAAATACTATAATGTATATTCACTGTTGTCAAAATAATTTCTCCATCCTCATATTATCTCCCTCTTGCTTTGTCATCATGTCATTGTTACACACGCTGTATTCTCTCGTCTAGAAAACATGTTTTACTGCAGTCCAAAGATGATGAAGAAATAAAGGGAGATAAGAAGAGAAAAGTGCCTTTCGCCTCTACCCAACGCAGTCGTGCATCTTTACACATCATAGATGACGAATCGACAAGGTCTTGATATTTTCTCCTTGTGCTGCATGAGAATGATGGTTGGTTACTTCGTAATTACGCACTTGTTATAAGCAAAATATTTTTTTTTTGTAACACCACCTTCAGAGATCGAGTGCACGCGACCATTATTGCGACCATAACATTGTAAAAAAACGAACGCAAATAGATAGGAGCGCATTACACGCAGACCCATACACTCGTACTTCTAAAAGATCATAAAATCAGTGCCTACAAAAACAACAACGCACCCACAGAGAGAGAGAGAGAGAGAGAGAGAGAGAAGACCTACACCCTGTCAAAGATGGAACCTTTACCAAGTAGGCCTATTATTAGTCTCTGCCTGATCTCGAGCTTCCCATGTATGGATACAGCTATATAGTCCACGCTTACCATACCTGCTCGATAAACAGGTACTGATTCGTAGAAACGTCCCCATTTGAAGATATTTCCAAACGTAAACAGAAAAAAAAGAAAGCGAGAGAAGGAAAGAGAGATAAGCAAAGAATGTACGATACAGAATTTATATCTTGATATACATACCATTGCGATATGTTTTGAAGATGGTTAATGTTGCAGAACGGGGAAAGGGGGAGGGGGAGGAGAACGGGGGACGATTCGGGATCTTGAACTGAACTACGCGTTTGCTGAAGAGGGTTAGATATAGGCATATAATGGTATACATCAAGGTGGTATGTGCCTCCTTGAAATTAGGGGAGATGAATTTTGTATTTGGTTAGCTCAAAATACATGTTTCATAGTCTAGCAAGCTGCTTCAAAGACCTCTGACAAAAGTATAGGGATACATCATATCTTGTAATAGTACGTGGTGTAACACCCTTATCAACTTGCACAATATTAACATGAAAAGAAAATGTTCGTCCGCCGTGTGAGATTTTTGCATATTAGGGTGTTTTACATCCAAGTAGTTGCAAGATTACCCCTAGTGAGAAACATCATTTAATTTAGTGAATTTATGAGAAAATAACTATTCAAAAAATTCAATAAAAATAACGGGAGAAGGATGAAAGAAATCCCTGTGATGTATCTATACCGCGAAAAAGTATCCATTAAAGCTGCTCCACTAATACGCAGACTTGTATGTTATATTCCTGCTCGTGTCTTCCAACAAATCCCATAGCGTAAAAGTTATAAAAACTCCACAATTTGACGCAAAAATGATAACCAAAAATATGTTGTTCAAGTATAACAGGCAATTAATATGGAATTCGTTAGGCATATTGATGTGAAAATTCATTTCTACACATTCATATACATACGCACAGTCACTTGGTGTTCTTAAAGTGCCATTTCTTAGAGGCTTTGGTTTTGTTATTGTTGTGTAAAGCTACTAATCGATGTACTTTGGGCTCAAAGAGTGAAGCGATTTGCCTTGATCGTTAAAAGAGTTCATTATGGTCTCGTAGCATTGCGTGAATCCAACCAACATTTTGCCTATAAATACGTCACATGTTTTAATCTCATAGGTAAACGGAAAGTGCACGGAAATGAAAGTAACTCTCCCCCAAATGTTTGAAAAGGAGGATATCCTCTTTATAAGATAATAATCGCACAATTTTATAGAAGGATTTTTACCCCCTTTGGAGAGATTTTATCTATAAAAAAAAAAACTTTTTGAAATTTCATATCTACCCAAGATATCAAGGCATCTCTTTCCAAGGAAGGGATTACGTTTTTTCATACATATAAGCGTACACTTGAACATATTAATTTCGATTAAACCCTCAGGTTTGCTCCGTAAATGAGGATGGACAAGGGCACACAGAGCTCATCACACGTGTCCTACAGTCCCTAATATATTTTTTTTTCCTGTTTACGAAAACGAAAAATGTGCTGTCATTGAAATTCAGTATACCACAGGTGTTTCTTTTTATGATTTTACTACCGAAGTACTGATGTTTTCCAAGAAGGTCAAGTAATAATGAATTTTGAAAAAGGAAAACTACATGCATGATGAAGATTACGAGTGGGTTTTTTTGTTTGTTTGTTTGTTTGTTTGTTTTTTAAGATATCACTGTCGTCAAACATAGCTTTATAGGAATTGGTCTGTATACGTGAGGATTGGTCATCTAATGCCAACAATTCATAAAGCCACTGCAAGTTAATGTATAGACGAAAAAGAAGTTGCTGAATCATTAGCACGACGTAGTAATGTCAGAGATAACAATGCCAGAGGTAACGGTATCAGAATGTGACTTTGCGTGATGAAGAAAGACATAGGTAAGATGTAAGAGGCAACAGTGGGCTTAACTACTCCACAGTACTAACATAACTAAGGATGTCGGTAATGAACATCAATGAACAAAACAGCTGTTGTATAGTGACACCTGAATAAGTGTCAGCTGAACTGATGTTAATTCTATTTTAACTGACATTTCATCCTCGACATGTCGATCAGTTCAGCTGACACTTATTCAGGTCCCCCTCGGGCATGAACATTTGGAAAGAAAATCTTTGAACTCGCAGTTGTAGTGACACTGTAAGTACGGTATTTGAACTGATATTGATATGTGCAATCTACAAATTACATATTTCATCTCTTGCATTTTATCCCAGGCGTTGTTTCCTCGGGCATTTCTAACTTTGATATTTTCAACTCTAAAACTTTGGCATTCCTAGTTACGACATTACTAATTCTTGCATTTTTACACCTTTCTGTTTCTCTTTTGACATCGTTCCCTCAGGCATTTTTACGCTTGACATTTTGTTTCTTGCATTTTAACCTCTGTCTTACTCAATTGTGACATCTTTGCCTGAGGCATCTTTACCACTGACTTTTTTCCCCTTCTGCAATCTTAACCTGGCACCGTTTTCCCACCAGTGCAGTGTCAGGTAAGGGCGTTGGAAGATGGCGAATCACCGCACCGTATACAAAAACGTAAAAAGATTCAAATACATGTTACTGGAATATTACTATTGTATGTATGTGTTTTAACCTGTGTGGTGTCGTACATGCAGTGGCGGATCCAAGAATTACGTAAAGGGGGGGGGGGCGCAAAGCAAGGGATCAACTTCCGGGGTCAAGTGACAAGACTATATGACAAAAAAAAATAGGGAAAATAAAATGCTTCAGCGCTATGTCCCCTGATATCGTGGGTTTTTCACGCATACTTTTAGACTGAAAGGGGAGGGCGCGCGCCCGATGCACCCCCCCCTCTTGATCCACCACTGTAACGTACAGCAGATAGAGAAAAAAACAGCAGCTCGTGCTATGTTTTCAATATGAATGCATCACTGACACAATACAGACACAACAAACCCGTCTCAGAGTGTACCCCACCCCAAACAAATGGAAATACGCTGTCACAGAAATGGATGACAGAATATTAAGTAGAAGTATCGGGTGATGCTATTCCACAGGTTTGTTAATCCGAAACAAGCGAATGTCTATACCTATATGTCCACTAATCCGAAAATGAAAAAGAGTTCGTTAATCCCAATATCTTATTAGAAAGGTTTGTAATTCAGAAAGTAAAGCAAGGTTCGTTAATCCGAAAACGAAAAGAGGGTGTGTACGAGCGAACCTTCTAAATAATGAAGCTTCTAAATAACAGAACCGAAATAACTTATGGATACGTAACGAATGATGTTACGTAAAATGACTAGGACACGGCTTTTTCTTTCAATGCATGTAATTACTGACGGCTTCAAAACGGTGGCCCATTACACAAGTAAGTAGAGGGAAGGAATGCTGAATTAAACATCTTTCAAAACATTACCATGATAATAATAACAATGTGTACACACGTGTGTGTGTGTGTGTGTGTGTGTGATTGTGGATATGTGTGTACGTTTCTGTGACGTTTGTTGAAATTCCAGACATGTCAAAACTTACAAGAAGAATCGAATAATCATTGACTATGAAGCTATTTCGACACTCATTATTTTCGCCATCAGCACTTTTCATAATTACTTTAATCAAAATATGCTGTGGATGTGACAAGCCGTGAAATAACACTCTGACGAAAGGAATAGAAAGGGTTACAAAAAGAAAGAGAGATAGAGAGAGAGAGAGAGACGGGATGGGGGGGGGAGGAGAAGAATGACTGACTGTAAATTATCCTATGAACATAATCACATGATATCTCTTTGACTTGCTACCAATGGTTGACACAAATCTGATCTTCTTAATCTGAAGAGCATGGCGTCTTTGACAGTCCGTGAGTGTTTAGCAGCCTACAGCTCCACAGATCTACTTAAAGGATTAATATCCGGCTAATGTTTACCACGATATTCAAAGTGTCAGTTCATTTTTTTTTTCTCGCTGTCTTTGTCACGTGTTTGTGAATGACTTCAATAATAAAGGTAGAATTAAATCTACAGGAACTTAGAGGAATGCCTTTGGTAACGATTGTGGTAATCCCTGATATACGTATCAATATCATTAAACGGCGCCAATGTCAAAGACTTTCTTTGGGTTGGACACTGAATACCACCATGCGATCAACACAAGACAGCTTGATTTCTATCCCGATTAGGCTCTATATCACCAGGAAGTCCCATGCCTGTAAATATTTATGTGGTTTTTCGTCTTGTTTTTCGTGTGTGTGTGTGTGTGTGTGTGCGCGCGCGTGTGTGTTTGTATGTCGCTGAATTGCTCGCTTAAAGTTTCTTCATTTCTTAAAAGATATACGTGCCTTACTCATAATGCATGGCGCCTATTTTGAGAGAGGAGATACAAATAGTGCTGTGACGACATTCTGTGGAATCTGCGTAAGCCAATCAAAGGCCTCCTAAGGACGCATGACATTAATGCTGACATGAATCGCAGGTTGTTTGTTTCATTTTTGTCACTGGTGACATTGACCTCAACCACTGCATGCATCTTCCGAGGATATGCAAGGCTTAAAGGAGACCTTCAGATGATTTTCTTTTTTTTTTTACTTTTGCATTTGAACATCTATGAATTGGTTATACTGTACTGGGTACAGAGTTTCTGAATTTACAGTGATCGGGATGAGGAATAAGAATGTTTTCAAAATTGATAACAAATCACAATGAACAAGGATGATGACATAACAGCTGTCACATAATGCATAATTGGGTGCTCAGGAAATTGTTGTATTGCTGATACGTTTTGCTGTACATTGTGTAAAGGCAATGAAGAAGAAAAAATTTTAACAACTTATATTCATGTATATGTATGGCACATATACATGTACGTGTACGTGCACGTACAATGATAATATACAGGAACCAATAAAGCAAATCAAATCAAAATCAAATTCTACACGGTTGAACTTGTTTAGCACGTGGCATTATAATGAAATTACATTACTACATTAGTACAATAATGCGAATTGTGAGCCTCCTTTGACATCATCCTTGTTCAGTGTATTATGTTTTGGGGTTCTCAGAGTATTGTGGCCCGTTGCATAAAACTTACCATTGAATTTCAATGGTAACTATACCGTCAAAATTAGGCGTCACAGCCAATCAGCATCAAGGATTATGAAATTTACCGCTAATTTGAAGACTTATCGCTAGAAAGGAGCGGTAAGTCCAGCGGTAAGGGTTTTATGCAACAGGGCCTTGGTTTTTCTGCTCAAGGAACAAAATGTATTTCTACAAATCTATACATGACATCGAGTTGTGTAAACATTAGCACCATGAGCTGACATACCTGTACAAATATATATGGGGGAAAAGTGTTCACATTAAAAGAGGGAAATTCATAGTAGCAGTGATTTTTCTTCCTCACATCAATCTTCCAATAGATTACACTGAATGGAGTCAGTCTCCAAAACTCTTACTGAAACTAAATATCAGACCTATTGACCGTCATATATCGGCTTTTCTGAATTCTCTCTTGGCGTGGAAAAAAAAATACCCCCAAAACCCTATCAGCAGGAAACTGTGTCAATTCGAAGTAAAACAGAACAATTATTAATGATCCCGTGCTCATAACGATAATGGTGCTTTCCTTTACATAATGTCCTCAATTAAAAGCGGATCGGGGCTAAAATGTCAAAGCCCGGTCCCTAAACACATTAAACACTATATCTTGTTTAGGATGAGAATGCAATTCCTCTAAGTATAGATATTCATGGAAAGATTTTTGTGCTAGAAAGAAGGTTGCATATGACGTATAATCACGCGTGTTGCCAAAGATAATCCCTAATTACCTGGTGGTACCATCTAAGTTTTTGTTCTTGTTTTTGTTTATTATGGAAATTTGCTTTATGTCATTAAGCCCACAGATTTTCATTGAATAACTATAGCATTCATTACGATCAGCATAATAACTTAACAGGAACAATATTTTGCAAAATATACAGGAAATCATAATGAAAATAACTCCTAAAAAGACCACGTCATATAAGTTGCCACTCGAAGAATATAAACAGGAACGAATAATCATTGACTATACACTTTGATAGATCAACTTCGACACTAAACATAATACTAACAGGACGCAATGCATAACAAAAAGCTCAGAAGGTCGTAAATCGTGATCTCTTGCATTCTTTTTGCAAGAAGTACGTGCGCTTCATATCTGCATGTACTCATTCATAATGACTGAGTCACGTGTGTGTATAATGGACGGGCCATATCAATATTGATCAATGGGTTTTGTGGAAAAGATTGCCATTACCGCTGTCTCAATAAGCTCTTTTCATACGTCAGTCTAAATGGAGGAAATGCATTCAGATTGAAAGAAAAATTGTGAATCCGTGGAGATAAATATGCATTCCATCTCAATTTGTCGTGAAGTCCAACCGTACGACACGAAATTTGATTTCCATTATTTTTTTTTATTTTATTACTGAACATGATCGTTACGTCTAATGGTCTCTGCGGCACGGAGGCGGAAGAACGCAACGTCCCAAACTTGCAGTCTGCTATCTAGAGATAGAGAGGATGAAGGCGTATATACCCGGTATACACTGTTCATGCATCGTCAAAAAGCGCAAGAGTGGGGAAAGATGGGCTTTGCGTTTAGGCGAGTTTTGCTCCGAGAGGGGAAATATGATTTCCTTTACTGATGAGCAAATGTCACGTAAATGATGTCTGCTAATGAAATGATGGGATACGGGCTCTCTGCTCCCCAAATCCATGTGACAAGAAGAGTCAGCACACCGCATTTTACTTCAGGTCTGTCTCGAATATTAAAAAAAAAGGAAAAAAGAAATGCAACTAGAGTGGTATACTTATTGGGTGTTGTTGTTTGTTTATTTTTTCTTCCAACATGAGCGGACAAACAGTCCATGCGAAATCAACTTTTCTGGACTGAAAGAGGTGCAATCAAATCTAGAGGGTTTCGTGGGGAAGATCAACCATAAGGGCTCTGTCGGTTCATGCCTGAAAGAGGAATAAGAAGAGGTAAAGCATGATTATAGAATGAGGGGAAGAGAGAGAGAGGGGTAGGGGGAGAGGGATGGCCGGGAAGAGGCATGCAATAGCAATAAAAAACTTTCCAGGAAATTCAAAGAAGAAGGTAGACAAATTCTAAAGCTTTGTCCTAAATAATGCTTCACACCATAAAGTCCTGTCTATGTATAACAACAGTGTTTCCATACTGGAAACAAAACACACCAATCCGAAAATATATCAAAAACAAACAAATTACCCTTCAAGGCCGAATCTGATGTTTCTGCCTGTATATAAAAGCATTTTGTATTCAAACAAAATTGAACCAAACGTAACTGAACTAGCACACGTATAAAAAAGGACAAAACAAAGAAATACGAACACACACACACACACACACACACACACACACAATTCTAACTGATCAATGATTTCTTCTACTGTAGAGTCAAAGAAAAAATTACAGTTAGAAACACCTCCCCTCACCTGTACATGTTTATTGCCAGATGAGCGTGTTATAATCAGATAAAACTGGAACATGAGTGAGGAGATCGGATCGTTTAATTATAACAAAATGGAGCAGCCATGTAATTTATGCTTTCTACTAATTGGAAGCTTCGACATAAATCACTCTCGTGGGACAGAAGTGATGAAAATTTTGTACTCTCTCATACACGGAATATAATAATTTAATCATTATGCCTGCGGTATGTTAATTTGCGTGGAAAAGGAATGAACGAGAATCAATTCGATTTGATTTTCCCCATATATCATACTGGGCTCTATACACTAAAAAGGGATCATGTTTCGTCACTCTAATTGAATTTTTTTTTTTATGACAGTGCATGCACTGTGATCAACTTCCAGGCAAGGATGCAGGAGTTTTCGTCGGGTGCCAACTCCTGGAAATTATACTTTTTCTTTATTGCTAATTGCTTATCTGTGATACTGAAACAATAACGTTCATTCCTATGAAACAAATTTCCACAAAATCGTGACCTGTCCTCTTTTATATGTCACTCTTAACCTGGTTATTTAGACAAGTTTTTTCTTTTTTTTAATTTGCCTTCATTGCTTTTCTTGCTTTTTTCT